>NC_068318.1:8083816-8399969 GCF_025860055.1 Xyrauchen texanus | reverse complement strand
TCAATGAACAAGTACAGTTAAAGTTAAACCACATTTGTGCATGGAAATACTTTCTTACGCGACGAATCAGAATCTGCCGTTGCTGGTATATGATGCGTCCAAGCCTCCATTAGTAATTCAAAAAGTTAACTTCAGAAATAGTATCACGGCTGGATGTGTGTGTGTGTGTGTGTGTGTGTGTGTGTGTGTGTGTGACAGAGAGAGAGAGAGAGAGAGAGAGAGAGAGAGAGAGAGAGAGCGAGCGAGAGAGAGAGAGAGAGAGATGGCTCGTGTGCAATCACCTGTTGCCACACCCAATTAGAGATACTGTCAGCTTTTTCAGTGGAAAATAGATGCCCAAGCGGGGGTATTCCACTCTATTTTGCGGTAGCTGGTACACAAGAGTCATTCAATATAGAAACAGCGATGTCCTCCGCCATTTTAAACAGTATGTATCTAATGTGGAAACTCTGATAAAAGGTAAGCACTTGAATTCTGTAATAAATCAGTCTGTTGTGTCTCTCAGCATGAGCCTTAATCCTGAAGTTGTTAATTTAAAGCCGTTTAAAGCTATTTCCTAGCTTTGGTAATGTATTAGTAATACAGCGATCACAGAGCGCAGTTCTATGTAACGGATTCACTTTACATCACCAACTGGCTCATAATACACACAAAAAATATCTTTTGACACCACCTGCTGGCTAACATATGTCATTTCAAAAATAAAGCCAGTAACTCCTAACAGATACACTTTAGTTTAGAACAGCATGAACGCGGAGTGATACACACACAGTGAAGTGTCTGAGTGCTGATGCTGTCACACCATCAGATCTCATGGAACGTCTCTCGTCCAATCAGATTCGAGGACCGGAATTAACTGTGTTATATTGTATATATATATATATATATATATATATATATATATATATATATATATATATATATATATATTCCCAACTCCACCTTTACCCTAGGTATCTTGCCCCCCGTAATTACCTCCTATTAATAGTCCCGGGGGGATACTTCAGAGCTCGAGTTGAAGCTGCTTCTTCGAGCCCCACCACCGTTGACAGCAAGCCAAATAGGTTTAACCTTAATAACTTTTTATAGATTGGTTATACAGAATGACAATTCTGTAATTTTTGTATCAAACCCTCATGTCATTTCAAACCCCTATAACTATTTTTCCTCTTTGGAGCACCAAAGACGATGAAATGAAGATTGTACTAGTAGCTCCTTTCCATGCAATTTTGTATGTGACTCATGCAATATATTCCAAGTCTTCTGAAGACAAATGGCAGCTTTGTGCAACGAACAGGCCACAATTTAAGTCATTATTCAGTGATAATCTTTTCCTCCATCGAGCTGTTCACCGCTGCAAACTTATCATTGAGTCAATGAGCTGAACTCAAGAACCCGCCTAATTCTCGAACAGATCATTCAGACCCAAACTGGTCTCAGAATCAGGTTACTATACCTTTTTCAAAATTATTTTTATGTGGCTTGATGTATGTATTGTGGCAGTTTCCTGCTCTGAAAAAACAAAATTGTTGGATTTATTTAAAATGTACACATATCAGCCACAACATTAAAACCACCTGCCTAATATTGTGTAGGTATCCCTCATGCCACCAAAACAGCACCAGCCCTCATCTCAGAACAGCATTCTGATATCATATTCTTCTCACCACAATTGTACAGAGTGGTTATTTGAGTTACCATAGACTTTTTCAGTTTGGACCAGTCTCGCCATTTTCTGTTGACCTCTCTCATCTACAAGGCATTTCCGTCAACAGAACTGCTGCTCACTGGATGTTTTTTGTTTTTGGCACCATTCTTAGTAAATTATAAAGCCTGTTGTGTGTGAAAATCCTAGGATATCAGCAGTTACAGAAATACTCAAACCACCCCCTCTGGCAGCAGTAATCATGCCACGGTCCAAATCAAAACAATTTCCCCATTCTGTTGGTTGATGTGAACATTAACTGAAGCTCCTGACCAGTATCTTCATGATTTTATGCACTGCACTGCTGCCACACAATTGACTGATTAGATAATTTCATGGATGATTGTTGGTGCCAGATGGGCTGGGTATTTTGAGTTCGTGAAAGCACAGTGGCAATCCAATCCCATTGAAGGTTTGTTTTTTGACAGCTCAGGTCGGGGAATGTGTCTGGAAAATGAGCCTCTGAAACGAGACTTCCTGTATCCCACTGCGGCTCCAGGGCAGGTGTATGATGCAGATGAGCAGTGTCGTTTCCAGTATGGTGCTTCCTCCCGGCAGTGCAAGTATGGGGTAAGACGGCTGCAGCACACTTATGCTCTTGGTGAGATTTGGTGGCTTGACCACAAAGTGTGTTTTGCAATTTGGGAAGGAAACTGAGCAGTGCAACTTAGACCTTAATGGAATGTTCCGGGTTCAATACAAGTTGAGCTCAATCAGCAGCATTTGTGGAATAATGTTGATTACCACAAACATTTATTTCAACTCATCAATACTTTTCTAAAAAATAAAAACATAGAGGTTACAGTGAGGCACTTACAATGGAAGTGAATGGGCCAATTTTTGGAGGGCGTAAAGGTAGAAATGTGAAGCTTATAATTTTATACAAGCACACATTAATTCTTCAGTTAATAATTAATGTGTTATTTGAGCTGTAAATTTGTTTAAATTGTAATTTTTACAGAAATTGTAGGTTTTAAGGGTGTTGACCTTACATCGTCATGGCAACGAAGTTGTAAAATTGGCTATAATTACACAGAAAAGGTTAGAAAGTAATTTTATCTCAGTAAAAGCATGTTTACATGCACATCCTTTATGTCTTGTGGCTATACTTTTTAAACAGTGAGTATTTTTATTTTCATTCACTTCCATTGTAAGTGCCTTTTTTTTTTTTTAAAGAAAAGGAGGGACGAGTTAAAATAAATTTTTGTGGTAATCAACATTATGCCACAAATGCTGTCGATTGAGCTTAACTCTTATTGAACAAGGAATATACCAATCAGAACATACATTATGTTTAATAGTCACCTATGTGAATTTCTGACCAATGAGATTTCATTGTGGGGGGGCTGGTGGCAAACAATAAAATGTTTTGAACAGACAAACATTTCTGAATAGATTTATCACTTGTCGCTCTGTCACATTGCAATGATTAGCACATTGAAATCTCATTGGTCTAAGATCCTGCTCCTCAAAATAAGTCTTTATCCTTTTGATATTTCATTCAAAATATTCACAAAAAGATATCCTTTAATGTGTATCAATCAATTGTAAACTAAACACAAGTTTTATCAGAAAACGAATATTTTTGTCAAATATATGTGTGGCACAATTATTGGCACCCTTTTATTCAATAGTTTGTGCAACCTCCCTTTGCCAAGATAACAGCTCTGAGTCTTCTCCTATAATGTATAATGAGGTTGGAGAACACATGGCAAGGGATCTGAGACCATTCCTCCATAAATAATCTCAACACATCCTTCGAATTCTGAGGTCAACATGGTGGACTCTCCTCTTCAGTCCATCCCACAGGTTTTCTATGGGGTTCAGGTCAGGAGACTGGGATGGACATGGCTGGTCAGTGAACCATTTTTTTGTTGATTTTGATGTGTGTTTTGGATCATTGTCTTGCTGGAAGTCCAGGGCCCATTTTAAGCTTTCTGGCTGAGTTAGTTAGGTTTTGATTTTTTATTTGTTGGTAATTGATAGAGTCCATGATGCCATGTATCCGAACAGGATGTCCAGGACATCTGGTATAAAAACTGCCCCACAACGTTATAGATCCACCACCATATTTAACCGTGGCCATGAGGTACTTTTCCATATGGCTGCCTCTCTGTGTGCGCCAAACCCATCTCTGGTGTTTGCTGCTAAAAAACTCTATTTTTGTTTTATCTGACCATATAACCCATTCCCATTTGAAGTTCCAGTAGTGTCTGGCAAACCAAAGAAGCTTGAATTTGTTGTTGGATGAGAGCAGAGGCTTTTTTCTTGAAACCCTCCCAAACAACTTGTGGTAATGTCGGTGATGTCTGATATTTTTTCATACTTTCTGACCCCAAGATCCAACAAATTTTTGCAATTCTCCAGCTATGATCCTTGGAGAATTTTTGGCCACTCGAGCAATCCTCCTCACCGTGCTTGGAGACAATATAGACACGCACTCTATTCCAGGTCTATTCTTAAGATCTCCATTTGATTCGAACTTGTAAATTATTGGCCTGATTGTGGAAATGGGTATTTTCAATGCTTTAGCTATTTTCTTATAGTCATTTTCCATTTTGTGAAGCTCAACAACCTTTTGCCGCTCATCATAACATTGTTCTTTGGTCTTACGCATTGTGATGGATGACTAAGGGAATTTGGCTTGTGTGTTACTTCATATTTATACCCCTCTGAATCAGGAAGTCATGGCTGAACAATTTCATGTTCTTAGTCACCCAGGTGTACTAAAAAAGTAAATTTTACTCATATAAATTTCTAGGGGTTCCAATAATTGTGGCCCACATATTTGACAAAAATATTAGTTTTTGATAAAACTTGTGTTGTGTTTGCTATTGTTTGATATCCATTAGAAGATATATTTTTGTGAACAATAAAGACATATTTTTCACAGACTTCTAGGCACATATTTACACAACTTTATATTAAAGGAACAGTTCACCCAAAATTAAAACTCTGTTATAATTTACTCACCACCATGTTGTTCGAAACCTGAGATTCTGTTACTTCAGGCAGCAAGTGTGGACAGAAGGATTACTTGTTGCTGGAAACTGGCGAGGCCCAGTGTAATACAGTTAGTACACATCAAGTGCAATCAAAAACTTGATGCTCTACCTGCAAGTTTAAAACTTTGTGTGTATGTACTAAAGTCTGAGGGCTCAAGAATCAAGACTCAAGACTGCTGCTTAAAGAACTCAAAGGAGACATGATGCCAGAGGTCAAGCAGTTATTTTTTACTAATGAACCAGAGGAGACAAGCCAAAGGACATGATGTGATCTGCAGGAAACAGAAGAAATCTCTGATATATGGAGCAAAAATATGGAGCGTGGTGTCTCATTTGGACTTGTTAAGTGTCACGGTCTCGTGTCGTCCGCACCATGTTTCGTGTCATCCGCACCGTGTTTTCTGTTTCACCCAGCACTGATCCCGTTCTCTGTCACGTTTTCCCTGTTGTCCGCCCTGAGTCTCACTGTCCGTGTGTAAACTTCACTTCCCGTCTTTCCCAGCGCTGTCACAGCTTTATTGTCCGCACCTGTTCGTCATTTTGTTATCACCATGTCTGTCCATTTAGACCCGCTGTTTTCTCCTTCCCCTGTCGATCGTTGACGTTACATGTCTCCGCGTATGTCTGATCCTGACTCTCTCTGTTCGTGTTCCCTGCCAGTCTGTCTACCCGCTCGTGGCCCTGTTATCCGTCTGTCCGTCCGAGGTTACCCTGTTGTTCACCCTGTTGTTCTCCGCCCTCCGTATTCTTCAGTATTTGGTTTGCCTTTTTTCCCATTGTGGATTTTGATTTGTTCCTTTGTTTTGTTTCTTTTATGTTAACTCAAATAAAGCCGCACTTGGATCCACACCCCCGTCTACCTTCTCCTATTTCCACACTTCATAACAGAAAATGGACAGACACGGTGATAACAAAATGACGAACAGGTGCGGACAATAAAGCTGTGACAGCGCCGGGAAAGACGGGAAGTGAAGTTTACACACGGACAGTGAGACTCAGGGTGGACAACAGGGAAAACGTGACAGAGAACGGGATCAGTGCTGGGTGAAACAGAAAACACGGTGCGGATGACACGAAACATGGTGCGGACGACACGAGACCGTGACATAAAGTCAATATCGTGTTTAAGTTTTTATAACATTTGCCCTGATTGTGAGGACATTTTGAAAGCTTTGTGAAAAATGGATGATAGCAATCTACTGAGATTATTTTCACTTCTTTTTGAGGAACCAAATTGAGGCTGCCAATTTGACATTCCCTTGTAGTAGGTCACATGGGATTGTCGAAATCAAAAGTAATTGTTTTATAAGTACCTGAGAGGATCCTCGTCCACAATTGTTATTATCGTTAACTAAGATGAAAACTAAAATAAAAATAAAAACTTAAATTGGAAAAGCCACATGGTGGTCACACCATGTTGTCACATGGTGTTATCGAAATTAAAGATCATTCTTTTATTAGCACCTGAGACTATCGTTAATGAAATCTAATGCGAAAACTTAATGAAACATTTTATGTTAACTGAAATAAAAATATAACTAATATCACAAGAGCTGAAACTAAACCAAAATACATTTTCATGGCTCCAAACCAAATAAATACAAATTTATTTTAAGTTTAAATATAATGTAGTTTAAAATGTTAAACTTTTACAACCTGACTTGAAAATGCCATGATAGAATGATAAGAGTAGATGGCCCTGAGAAATTTAAAGGGACAGTTCACTGCAAAATGAAGATTCTGTCATAATTTGCCTCATGCTGTTCCAAACCTGTATGACTTTCTCCCTTCCCTGGAACACAAATGGAGATGTTAGTCCCTCCATTCTCTTTCATTGTATAAAATGAACTAATGAAAACCAAGTGAAAACTAAAATAAAATGAAAACTGGACAAAATTTTAATTAAGGAGAAAAATTGAAAATAACTTAGAAACCAAATTCAAAACTAAAAATAACCATGGTTGGCACACATATCTTTCAACAAAAGCAACTAATTAAGGTTTGTTTCTTTGTCTGCTGATTTTGGAAATCATAATGATTTTCCCAAAAGAATAACAAACTTAAGTATCTAAACTGACACTGAAGAAAAAAAGAAAAAGAAAAAACACAGGCAGCCAGGAAAACTAATGAACAATAAGGAATGGCGCTCTGCTTAGTACAAATATGTGGCTTTGCTTTCTGCACCAGAAAAGAATTAAATTACCAGAGATTACAGAGTTCTTTTGTTTCATTAAGAGATATATCCGACAGTGGATGAATGCAAGCCAGAAAGAGAACCCTGTAATTTCTCTCTTAAGCTCATAACTGTGGGATACATCAGCATGGAAGACGGTCAAGTAGAGAAGCCTTGCATTCTCTTGGCTTACATTTAATACTTCACGTATCGTCAGTGGATTCTGACAATCTTTTTTTTCTGCCAACCATCTGTTTAATAAATACCTTTGGAGAATTATAACCACACAAATGGACCAAAAGCTTGCATTTGTTTTGAAAAAACTGTTACAGAGAGATAACTACACACCCAGGGGGTGGATGAAAAATTAGAGACCTAAAAATATATCAATTTCAAAGACCTAATAAGGAGTAGAGCCAACTTTTGCCATGAGCACAGCTTCAATCCTTCTTGGAATGCTGCCATACAAATGTGTGATATACAACTGTGCGTAGTTGGATTTTACCATTTTTTTCATGAAAGAAACCTTGAGCCTGGAGGGCTTTAGGGATGAAGGGGGTGGAAATCTGTTTCTAGATCTATTTCCAGAACTTCCTATAAAGGTTCAATGATGTTTAGATCTAGTGACTGGGAAGGATGTGGAAGGCTTTAGACTTTATCCCGATGTTTATTAAACCGATCATGAATTTGGAATCAATTTGCAGCATATATGGGGCCATTATCACACTTAAATATGGGAAGATTATAAAGGAAAATCTTTTGCAGAACAAGTGTTCATTTTTACATTGTTGTTTTTGTCATAGTTTTAGTCTTTTGATGAAACGTCATGGTTACTGTTGTAACCTCCATTCCCTGATGGAGGGAACGAGATGTTGTGTCGAATTTAGTGGCACAAGGGATCTTTCTTGAGAGCCTCGCATACCTCTTAACTTGAGAAAAGGCCAATGCGAAATTGACAGACTGAATTTGCATGTCCCGCCCCCGGACATATGGGTATAAAGGGAAGCGGGCGTGCGTATGTCAGTCAGATTTTTGAACTGAGGAGCCGAGAATAAGGTACGGCCATTTACAGTGGTAGGTCTAGTGTCGTGGCAAGGAGGACACAACATTTCGTTCAGTCCATCAGGGAACGGAGGTTACAACAGTAACCATGACGTACCCCTTCTGTCACTCACTCAACGTTGTGTCGAATGTAGTGACAAAAGGGGTCCCATTTAAAACCACCATGCACTAGACCGTGTTACATGAACTGATGACACAGGTGCAAGAAGGCTACTGCGTGCTAGAAGCAACTGTATCAGCCGCATGCAACCCTCCCCTTACACCCCCAGAAAAAGGTGTCATACAGACCTTAGGTTCCTAGCACCCCTAAGGGGGGAACAGGTGATATGACTATTATGGGAGCAAGCCAGCCAGCCGCTGCCTTTTCTCTCTCTATGTGTCTCGCATAGAGCGTAAAGAGGCTGGGGCTATCTTAACGCTATGAAATGCGTCAGGGAAGGCGATCTTTCCCGATCCTATTCTTTCATGGGGAAAAGACCCTGCGGAGACCACATCCTGCCCAGGCTAGTGGTAGGGCTCAGGCCAGGATGATATGTCATCAATACACCACGTGGGTTGTCAAGCCACACGTGGGAGTGGCGCGGTGGTAGGTCCTACCTGATGAGGGAGGAGCTCTACAAACACAGTGTCCGGGGCAGAGGGACTGCCCAAGGGAGACGCGGGTCCGCTGACAGAGGGACCGTACAGTGGAAAATACATCACAGGGAGTTGCCTGAAGAGGGAATTAGGCCCGTGGAGCCCTACCCAAGTATAGAGCACTTGCGGCAACGAGGATGCCACACTTCTCATCGTGTGTGCTCGAACCCGCAAGTGGGTGGGCACGGCCTGGGTCTGGTAGGCCAGTTAGAAAGCGTCAACTTCCCAGTGAGCACTCTAAGGAACCTGATAATCAAGTCATGCTTAAGGACTTGCCGTCCACTGCGTCGTGGTGGGCTGCGATAGTGGCTACATACACCTTCAAGGTGGAGGGGGACAGCCTCCCCTCCAACCTCTCTTGCATAAATGAAAGCACTGACCGAACTGCACTCTCTGCGGGTCTTCGGACAAGGAAGAACACCAATTCGCTAACAAGCACCACTTTAGTGAGTAAAGTTGCCTGGTAGAGGGAGCTCTGGCTTGGTTGATCATGTCTATGACCGCAGGTGGTAGGTCACTCAGATCTTCCGCGTCCCATCCAGGGACCAGACGTGGAGGTTCCAGAGGTCTGGGTGTGGATGCCAGAGTGTGCCCCGTCCCTGGGAAAGAAGGTCCTTCCTCAGGGGAATTTGCCAGGGAGGTGCTGTCGTGGAGTGGTCCTGACAGTTAAAAAGACGTGTCCTGAAATGGACGTTGAACGCATACTGTGTATTGATCTTTTGTGAGTGAAAATAAAACTCTTTTAGAGGAAAATTCTCTTTTAGGAGAGAACACTCTTTCAGACAGAAGCGCTTTCGAAGCACCCAAGGGCATGGACATGCAAATTCTGTCAGGAAGGTGCTTATAATTTGCTACCCATCCTCATATTTTCTTTATATAGCACCAAATCTTAAGAATGCCTCCACATGCTAGCATAAGCGTGCTCAAGTTTTTTGTCCAGACTCTTGGCCTTTAGAGCACTCCACAAATAATGTAAGCTGCAGTAATAGATGAAGAAATCCTTAATGCTTTCCCCCAAAAATGAAAATCAGTTTATACTAGTAAATCAGTAAATAATGGGAGATATTTGCTGTAAAATACCCCTTTAATTTACAACTCAAACCAGAACTGGCTCTGAAAAATGTTTGAGTAGTAATTACTTTGGTTTTATTGGAGTTTTTTTTCATTTTTTCATTTTTATCTTTACCCTTCACTCTCAACATAAACCCATCAGTTCATGGGCCTTGTTGGTCAAGCGTACCCCTCTGACCTTCTCAGCATGGGCATCTTGAATGGGTCAGCATGAATCCTTATTAAAACCAGCCGCAGAGTTTGAGCATTTGCAACCTGAGAGTGGCAGTTTGCTGCTTTATTTAATCTGGATGGACTGGCAGCTGAGTCTTTTTTTACTGACCTGGGGTCAGTGGTGTGGCTCCATATCATAACTCTTTTTCATGGGGGCACTTCTGTGTCCTGTAAATCCTGTGAAGTTCAGGCTTTAAAGGGAACCTAGTGGACTTTATTGGGAAATCTAATGCAAAGTTCTACAAAGCTATGCCTGAAATGTTTGGAAAGCATTATATCTTCCTACGGTCAACCTTTAGACCTCAAAACCTTGTAATATAGTTCCAACAGACTATGTGAAAAGCAGTGTTTTGATACATTTATGTAGACATATAGTATAGGTGGCTCTATTTTTGTGACCACGCTAGGCTCAGTGCTACGTGCAGTGACGCATTGTCTAATCCAATTTTTGTGAGAGCTACCTGTAAGGTGATTCTAGCATACTTTTACTGTACATACAGCTATCTTAAAGCTATCAGATGCATTGGGGAAGGTGGTCTTTCCCGGTCCTATTCTTTCAGGGGAAAAGACCCTGCAGAGGCCACATCCTGCCCAAACTAGTAGGTAGGTAGGGGAGGTAACATGTGACAAATACACCATGAGGGTTGTGAAACCGTACGTGGGAATGGCACGGTGGCAGGTCCAGCCATATGAGGGGGGACTCTACAAGCAAGGCAACCGGGGCAGCGGGGCTGCCCAAGGGAAATGCGGGTCCGCCGACAGGGGGACCGTACCGTGGGAAATATATCACGGGGAGTTTGCCTAAGAAGGGAACTAAGCCCGTGGAGCCTGACCCCAGTACAGAGCACCTGTGACTCGTGAAAACATGCTGTTATTGTTACAAGGGGTTATTGTCACACGGTATGTGCCATGGCGCCATGTCCATCTCGTGACTCGAGTCTGTAGCCAGTGCTGAAGCGGTCTCATATGCATCAACCGGAGCGGCGCGACCGCGGCTGAGGATGCCATATGCCCCAGGAGCCTCTGGAAATGTTTTAGAGGAACCGCTGTGCCGGGCTTGAATAGAGCGAGGCACCTGAGCACTGACTGAGTACGCTCGTTGGTGAGGCGCGCTGTCATTGACTGAGTCTAACTCTATGTCGAGAAAATATATTTTCTGAACCGGGCGAGCTTGCTCTTTTCCCAGTTGACCTGAAGCCCTAGACAGCTGAGGTGCACCTGGTCCCTGTGAGTGCCAGGATGAGCCAGTCATCGAGGTAGTTCAGTATGCGGATGTCCACTTCCCTTAGCGGGGAAAGAGCTGCCTCTGTGACCTTCGTGATGATGCGGGGGCAGGGACACACCGAAGGGGAGGACCTTGTACTGATTCACCTGGCCATCGAACGCGAACCATAGGGAGGGTCAGTGTCGAGGCAAGATGGAGGCGTGGAAGTATGTGTCCTTCAGGCCTACCGCCAAGAACCAATCTAGCTATCGAATGCAGTAAGCATGTGTTTCTGCGTGAGCATTTTGAACGGGAATCTGTGCAAAGCCCGGTTCAGAACTTGCATGTCCAAGATTGGTCGCAACCCACCACCTTTTTGGGTATGATGAAGTAAGGGCGGTAGAGACCCTTCTTCATCTCGGCTGGAGGGACGGGCTCTATCACGTCCTTGAGAAGCAGAGTCGTGGTCTCTGTTTTCATAAAGCTCTGGCTTTTCTGCCGTGTACGGAGGTGGAGCGAATACCACCGAAATGAGGTGGGAGCCGGGCGAACTGAGTCGCGTGGCCGAGTCGGATGGTCCTGGCCAACCAGCGCGACGGGTAACTCCGCACGAGGGGCACTAACTGGACGATTGCTATTAAGATAATGGAGCAGATAATAGCGCGTCGGGAGGCAGAAGAGCATCCCGAGGCTTGGGTGCTGAGAAAAGACTCAAAGCACTTAACTCCCTCCACGCACCCAGCAGGGGACGGGTTAGAGACCCGAGGTCCCAGAGAGGCATCTTCGGAACTCGTCAGTGCCGCCTGCGATGTGCTCGACGCTGGGGCTGAGAGATGGGCCCGGGTTGAGGCAGAGCCCTCGGCTAGCAAGCGGGACACGCTGGTTTGGCAGCACTGCAGCAAGATCTGCCATCTGCTTCTTCACTGCCGAAAACTGCTGGGCGAAGTCGTCGACTGTGTCGCCGAAGAGGCCAAGTTGGGAGAAGGCGCATTGACGAGACAGGGGCATAGTACCGTGGGCTGCCCCGCCATCCAGGGTAGTGAGAGTGGACGAATGGAGGGGTCGGTTCTGGGCAGTAAAAGGTGCCAAAGGTAAGTGCACTTCCGGGAAGAACGGAACCGGGGGCAGCCCAGACGAGTCATCAGCATCAGACGCCGCTGTGATGCTCTCCGATGCAGCGCCGATGTCGGTGAGACGAGCCGCACTCATCCCGAGCTCGGACGGAAGCAAGCAAGCGTGCCTGGGGGCGGGAGGTCGTGGGGATTTACCCGGCGAAGCCAAGCCCGTCGTCATCCCCAAATCGTCTTCATCGCCAGCCGGGTCGTCCTCAATCCCGTGGGAAGAAGGAACGACGCGGGGAGCGGCTGAAGTGGCTTTCTCTCATGAGAAAAGAAAGCCAGCGACCGCAATGTTGCCATGGCTATGTTCTCGCACTGAGAACATGAACCATTCATAAAATGCTGCCTGCATGTGATCGCAACCCAGGCACGCGAGGCAGCTTTTATGACCGTCAGAAGTGGAGAGAAATCAACCGCATCCAGGAATTACACAGAGGCAGAAAGACATTTTTAAAAAGACGCGTCCTGAAAAGGACGTTCAATGCCTGCTGTGTATTGCTGTTTTATGAGTGGGAACTCAACCGCTTTTAGAGGAAATAAACTCTTTTTAGGAGGAGAAACACTCTTTCAGGCAATGAAAGTGCTGTTGAAGCGCCCAGGGGCGTGGACTGCACAGCGTGCAGAGAGAGAACGCCAGCTGGAAATGCACCGTAGATCCAACAGCAGTGCTTATCACCAGTAGAGGTGAGTTGAACAATGGTGAACTCAGCTTACTGTTGCACAACTTTTCGGCTCCGAAGAAAAATTATGACTGACATTCGCTGCCCCGCTTCCCTTTATACCCGTATGTCGGGCGGGCGTGCAAATTCTGTCTGCCAACTTGACATTGGCCTTTTCTCAAGTTCAGGAGGTACGTTTGGCATCCCAGGAAGATCAATTGTGTCACTTCATTCGACACAACTTCGAGTGAGTGACAGAAGGGGAACATGATTAACAGTCACAAAAGTTATGCCATATTACAACCAGTGTTTAGACATCACACTGAGGTGAATAAAATATCAGAAAGTATTGTCAAAATTGGTAAATGTGCTAATCGCTTTTTTTCGTTTTTTAATTAATCACATGCACTGATGCACAAATTTTGACAGCTCTAGTTCAAATTATAGTGTGGATTCTGATAGTTGAATGGATGAGTGGCAAAATGTCATCAACAAACAAATAATAAAGCTCAGATGCTTCTGACATATTTTGTGACCACCATTTTCTTTTTCCATTAAAACAAATGTTTTATTGTGAGTAATAGTAAAAAATAAACTCTTATTTTATATTTTGTTTTGTAAATCAAAAATTGTGCCAATCGATTTAGTGTAAATTTTGCTGAAAATAGTTGGTCTTAGTTGTTTTAACCCTAACCTAACCTTAAAGGGGCGGTCACACTACATTTGCCCACCATTCACTCCCATTCAATCGCATCTGAATGCAGGAGACCAGAAACACAGCATCATGTGAAGAAACTTCATACAATGCTTTCTATCGTAAGTTTAAATTCGGTGAACTCTGAACTGCAAATCCTTACGAAGAGAGGACGCGTGACCAATAGAAAATCGAAACGCCACACGCTGACCTCTTGGCTTAATCCAAAGAATACATATTTTAAAGATGAGAAAAGTTTTCCTGAGAAAACAAGTTTGTCTACACTAGTAATTTATATTTGTATAGCACTTTTCACAATACACATAGGTTCAAAGGAGCTTTATAGAAAATCATGCTTTGTTGTTTGAAAGCCCCCTGTGAACAAGCTGAAGTGACTGTAGCAAGGACAAATCTCATTTCAATATTATTTAGCAGTGAAAAAAAAAAAAACTTGAGAAGACCCAGACCTCTGGTTTTACGATATATGTACGAAATATAATATTATTTAATGGCTTAAGCAAAAATTGACTGGCACACGTAATTTTTTTGCCCTCTTCCCCATTTCACTTTGCTTGTTAACTTTACCACCATTATTACCAGCTTATTACATGTGTGCAAGTGTTGTCCTCAAAGCTGTTTACATTTTGAAGTCAAAATCATATAATTATAAGTCTCAAGTAATTGTGGGTTTCTTAAGTTTTTTGAATAAGCTGTTTTTTGATAGTTATGACTCATAACTTACAAACTTCTTGCTGTGCATGTCAAGCTCAGTGTCGGAAGGAAGAGGCGGCTGTTAAATTTACTGCTGCTGTTTCTGCCTCAAAAATCCACCAATTTGCGTGGTGATGTTGGCGTAAATAAAATGATATGCTTAATGTACTGCACCAGGCTGCACCACTACAGCACCACTGTTGTTTGGCAAATTCGACAAGCTGTACCGCTACAGGACAATCTACTTGCCGTTTACCATTGATCTTCTGCCTATGTACTCTAAGTGAGCACTCATCGCCGGCTTTCATGGAAGGAGACTGTTTCGCAGCTCTCAATGTTGCACTGATTGGTTTTAATTACACTATAATGTGTTTGTTTATATATCGTACAATGCATATAATATTGCATAGTGAGCGTTGTGTCATATGATACAATATTTTTACACCCCTATATATATATATATATATATATATATATATATATATATATATATATATATATATATATATATATATAGTAGGTTTTATAGTATTTAATCAGTGTTTTTGTCTAATTTTCCAGTAAAAATAAATGAACTTCTTTGAAAACTTATTAACACAATTTAGCTTCTTAAGTAAATAGTTTTTGTTTTAGAGGATATCTTGAATTAAGTTTATATTTCTTACATAATTGGCAACCCTATCTTGTTTTATGCACAAACCTCTCTAAATTAAGTTAGACTCATGCTTAAAACAAGAACAAATATAATAATAATAATTTGCCCATGCAGTAATGAAAAAAAGCTCAATATCTAATTTTAACGTGTAGAACTTGTAATACAAAACATGTATTAGTATATGTTGAAATTAACATTAACCAAGATTAAAAAATGCTGGGGAAAAAAACATTGTTCATTGTTGGTTCATGTTAACTTATTTAGTTAACCAATGTAAAAAAAAAAAAATAATAATAATTTAATAGTGTTTCTGATTATAGTTTACGTCAAGGAACCATTCACCTATGAAATACAAAAGGAGATGTTTGACAGAATGTTAAGGACTGACAGCCTCAGTCACCATTCACTTTTATTGTATGGAGGAAAAACAAAGATGCAATGAAAATTTATATTCTGCCAAACATCTCCTTTTGTGTTCTAGAGATGACAGACATTTTTTGAATCAACATAAGGGTGAGAAAATGATGGATTTTTCAGTGAACTGTCCCTTCAATTCATGTCCATTCCTCAGCTATCTTTTGGGAATTGGTGTATTCTGATCAACTTGCTTTTGCCTTCTTTCCTAGGAAGTGTGTAGAGAGCTCTGGTGCCTTAGCAAAAGTAATCGCTGTGTCACCAACAGTATCCCATCCACAGAAGGAACCCTGTGTCAAACCAGCAGCATTGAAAAAGGGGTAAGTCGCTCAACATCTCTTGAATTTCCCATTTCCAAGCTGGTTAGTGCTGATTTGGTGCTAATCTAGCTGGTGGACCAGCATAGCAATGGGTGTTAGAAAGGTTATGAAATGCCAGGTAGGCATCCCAGACTGTGTAAAAATGACTTTGAAAGTTTGGGTAAGAGAATGGCTCAGGATGTGGCGCTTGGCCCTTCTGTGCCCATTTGGGAATAAGAAAGCCTATTCCCAGTGCTCACTCATGCATGCAGCGTTTGGGTCATCAGTTCACATTTCTGCTGGCCCAGGTTACACAGACAGTTTTAACAAAGATTACAGCAGCCATTGTCCTCACTTGTACGATGGCTCAAGTGGAAGAATGTGAGAGGACCATGAGCTGTCGGCCTTTGTTACCATTCGCTCATCGGATCTATTTACTGCCAAGCTCATGTGTGTTGTCTTGGACAACCAGCGAGCCCCAGGTTGAACCACTGTTTTCTTTTTAGCGGGTGGCGCACTTTTGTCTGCCCCTGCCTGGGTCAGCATCAAAGAAATATGAATGTCAGCCATTTCTCACCCAGCGTGTAGTGGACTGGAGGCCCTGCCAGCATGAGAGAGAGCGAGAATGAGATGGAGAGAGGAGTAAAGGGGTGACCACACATGCTACTGCATGTGTTTTCCACTACAAGCACTGATAATTAATTTTTTACATTGTAAAGAATGATTGTAGAACACTTTAGGAAGTACTAGAAAGTGTTAGTTTATGATGTGTCACCAGGGACAGGTTTATGATTTCTGAGGCCCCAAACAACCGATCAACCCAGGGACCCACTTCAAAAATGTTTGCTTAAAAAATAAGATAACATTTATTTTAAATCATAATTTTAAATTCATCCTATCAGCTGTTGTAGCCAAGTACATTCAAAATGTTTTCTGAAACATAAAAACCTAGTTAAATTAATGAATTAAAATTTCAGTTTTCCACAATACAATGAAAAACAAAAACTATATTTACCTTACTCTTTTTATGAACAGGGTGTGTAAAACCTTCTAAAGTTTTTATTTATTATTATTATTATAAGTCAACAATTATTAATTGTTGTCCAGTTTGTCATTATAATTTTATACAGTATTATTCCATTACTTTATTTATCAAAATATACCACAGTCACGTCGTCTTTGAACACAAACAAACTTTATTGCTATTCTAAACATAAATCTAATCTAACACATATATACATGAGACAGGTTGGTGAACAGAGTGACAGAATGTGAAATAAAAGTTCAGTACAGTGAAAATGAACTTTATAGAGTCTGTTGACAATACCTTAAGAACCATTTATCCTTCTTTGAGTCTACATCAATTTGCTATCAGATTACTCAAATTATTTAATACACCAGCATTTTGATCACAATATTGGACATGTTCTTGTGTGTTTTTATGGTGTTTCCTTGCATTCTTTGTGCTGCTTGGTTCTTGGCACTTGGTCGACAGTTTGTTCTGTCAATGTTTTGATCTCTGTATGATCGAAGTTGTTGTCTGTATGAATGATAATTTTGAAGCGAGGCCATAGAGAGTGATGAGTTTCTTGGGATGTCGAGACCCAAGCTTCCTTGGCTCCTTGGTCCCTCACATGGCGAGGGACCTGGCTGTCAGCGGAGCGACCAGACGAAGCATGTGCAGGCAGAAGAGAGGACGAAGGAGAGACAAGAGAGGCAAGAGAGAAGAGAGGATGAAGAGACGAGAGACAAGAGAGCGTGTTCTTCCTGTTTGGGAATATTTGAACTGAAATTGGCCGCATCCCCAAAGGTGTCCTGCACCAATCAGAAGTGACTTTTCAGAGTCACATGGTTAACTGGGCTGTCTTTTCCGACAATTGAGTTATGGTCCTTTGTTTCAGAGTCTTAGTGCATATTTAATAATGAGCTTTTATATCTTGAGAATGGTACAAGAGACATGATATTTGTTGTCATCAGATTTCTCTTCATACACCAGTTAACGCTTACATACTAAACATGACAACCCCATTTACTTTTTTTAATAACTGTTCTTGTTCATTATACACTAGTTTCATAAAAAATTTATAATTTTCCTGCCTCCAATATAATACTAATTAGGGCTACCAATTGTTACCAAATGTTTATACAATTAATTACATAGTATAGTAGCCTGTCGTGATCATTAAATAACTGTCTGATCGCGGTTATTTGAGATAACCACGATTATTGGGCATTTTTATTCCAATCACATTTTAATGCCCAAAAATGCTAATATAATGTATAAATGCCATGAACGGCACATTGAACTGAATGTATAAATGCATTCAGTTGAACTCCTAGTCTGAGCGTCACTTAGTTGTACCACGGACGTCAACCAGCTCCTGTTCAGGATATGCTGAGTGAATCCGGCCAGGTCTCCTAAGAAATCAAGTTGGTCCGGTTGCTAAGGAGGGTAGAGTCACATGGGGTATCCTCCTCGTGGTCACAATTAGTGGTTCTCACTCTCAATGGGCCGGATGGTAAGTTGTGCGTGGATTGCGGAGAGTAGCATGAGCCTCAACATGCAGAGTCCCTGCGGTGTCATGCACAATGAGCCACGTGATAAAATGCACGGATTGACGGTCTCAGTAGCGGAGGCAACTGAGACTTGTCCTCCGCCACCCGGACTGAGGTGTATTAATGCACCACCACGAGGACCTACTAACTAGTGGGAATTGGGCATTCCAAACTTGGAGAAAAGGGGATAAAAAAATCAAATCAAATAAATAATTCAATATTTAATGATCAAATTATAAATAGTTATATATAAATAATTATTATATATATTATACAAATAATAATTCAGATTATTAAACTAAATTACATTATTGTGGCAGACAAGTAAAGCATTTATAAGACAAAATGTGGCTTTAGAAAACAATATATTTATTTCCAAACACAGATTTTTAGGTCGCTGTGTGTAGTTAAACAGATTGAAACTTAGAAAAAATTGTGTCAAGACTCCTACATTCAGAATTGCACTCCATCCAGCTAATGTTTAACTTCAAGAAGTGTCCTCATCTTGTGCTGTTGCTAGTGTCGAGTTTCACTTCCTGCCCCCTGCAGAAAACAGGTGGTACTTCAAGCTTAACCCTTTCATGGGTAGGTTCTAAATTCCCCTGAATGTCCCACAGAGTGGGACTCTCAACTTTGTTGGGGTGCCGTGTGCAACAGGCACACAGCTGCTGGTTCCTGGAGAGGGCCCCCGCTGCATTGGCACATCAACTGCCTAGAGTTGCTGGCTGTATTCCTAGCCCTGTGGAGGTTTCTCGTGCTGATTCGGGGTAGCGTACATAAATCGGCAAGGCGGCGTGCATGCCACTCATATCCTGGGCAACCTCATCATGATAGCGAACACGCTGTTGGACACGTCTAGCTCAGCGGAGAGTGGAGGCTCCACCCCCAGGTGGTCCAGCTGATTTGGGACCGGTTCGGCATGGCACAGATAGATCTCTTTGCCTCCCAAGACAACTCCCACTGCCCGCTCTGGTACTCCCTAACGGGGGCCTCCCTCGGGACAGACGTACAGGCACACAGCTGGCCCCGGGGGTAGTGCAAGTACGCATTTCCCCCAGTGAGACTTCTTGCACTGGTGCTGTGAAAGATCAGGGAGGATGGGGAACAAGTCACCTTAGTGGCTCCTTACTTGCATACTCGGACTTGGTTCTCGGATCTCACGCTCCTTGCAACAGCTCCTCCCTGGCAAAATCCCTGGAGGAAGGACCTGCTTTCTCAGGGATGGGCCCAGACCTCTGGAACCTCCACGTCGGGACGTGGAAGATCTGAGTGACCTACCACCTGCAGTTGTAGACATGATCAACCAAGCTTGAAGTCCCTCTACCAGGCAGTTTTATGCCCTAAAGTGGCGCTTGTTTGCAAATTGGTGTTCTTCCCTGTCTGAAGACCTGCAGAGATGCGCAGTTGGGTCTATGCTTTCATTCATGCAGGAGAGATTGGAGGGGAGGCTGTCCCCCTCCACCTTGAAGGTGTATGTAGCCGTATATTTCGGCCCACCACAACGCAGTGGACGACGGTAAGTCCTTGGGTAAGCACAACCTGATTATCAATATATAAATTCCCAGAAAGGTTTTCATGTTTTTCATGGCCACACAAAAATAACTCTTTCTTATCCTTTAGCTGAGATTGAATTGTTAAATTGATGTTGATTTACAAGCAGATTTATCATCTCGCAAGAATGTACACAAAAGTTTATTTAAATAAAATATGAACACATAACTAATCTAAACAAAAACATACACACGAAACACTCATACATGGGAAAGGGAAAATTGAAAAGTTATGAAAAGTTATGAAAAGAGTCACTTAACCATCTGAGGAACAATCCGTTTCTTAATTTAAAAGCACCTTTGTTACAAAGGGGTTTTCCATGTCTTATACTAAACCTACGTTCAGTTAGCTACTGGTACGATACTTGCAATTGCCTTGGCTGTTGAGAGAGAGTGCTGGATGCAGTCGCAGGAGAAAGGCTTGATGGCTCCTTGGGTCAATGGCATTGCACATGGTAATGAGGTGTTGAGGCCTGCCGGCCTTGCCGGCCTCAGGGTCGGACCAGATGGTCCCGGTCCCACACAAACAGCAGAAGAGAGTCAAGGCAAAGAGCCAAGGGAAAGAGAGTGAGTAAGAGGCGGGACATGTCTTTTAACCCTCTGGGGTCTGAGGGTATTTTGGGCCCTGGAGAAGTTTTGACATGCCTTAACATTTGTGCTTTTTTCAGTTGCTCAGTTTTAGTGTTGAAAGGTAATATGCGAGGAGGCGTGAATGATCATGAATATTAATTGTAATTCACACATGAGAGACAAAGACCCCTCCCCTGGGCCTATCAATGAGGGATAGAGAATGAATGTGAGGAGACTTAATGATCCAAATCAAGTTTTAAGTTAAAAGAATTAATCTGACTATATATTTTCTTTACATAAAGACTTTACTTAATTTTAGACTTACATTACCATTAAAAGAAGTCTGGATTTATTTGATCCAAAATACAGAGACAACATTGATATTCTGAACTCTTTTTACAATTTAAAAGAACAGTTTCTATTTAAATATATTGTAAAATGCAATTTGTGATCATAGCTGAATTTTCAGCAACATTACTGCAGTCTTCAGTGTCACATGATCCTTCAGAAATCATTATAATGTGAGGATTTTCTAATATGGGCATATTTAAAGTGCATTTTACTAATTTAACCCTAACACATATTTGCAAGTACAAGCTTTGTTGATGATAATGAGGCATTATAAACACTAGATAAAATATAATCTAAACATTCATATTATATTTATATCATATTACATATCATATTTATATTATACAGCATACAATTTAAATACATGCTTTAGACAAACCAGCATTTAAATGTAACTAAAACTTGCTTATTAGGAGTCATATTTCAAATGTCAATACTCTGAATCCTGGCTGGCAAGTCTGGAAACAGTCCCACTAGTAAAATATGTACATATTTATATAAAATAGCATGTCAGCTAATGAAAACTAAAATAACTTGTATCGAAATTGTATCCTCGGCTGGATCAAGTCTCTCTTCAAAATACAAATGTTCATCGGAGTCCCGCTGTTATTCTGAGGAAAATGTTAACTCTTCCATACTATCCTGGAGCTTTCTCACCTGTGTATCGTTGCAAACGAGCAGAAAAATTAATGAAATGTGTTTACAACCTCACTGTCAGGGGCGTGTACCATTTGCATTGATCGTCTCAGCACATTAGCGTATGAATGGCGTGCTCTGCTGGTGGGTGGGATCATATTACAGATAATTAGATAGCCAAGTAAAAACTGTACATCGCTTTGTTTCAAACAGATTGCATTGCAGGAGAATATTTGTTTTCAATTTGAATTGTAGAAATCTTAAGCTTACTTTAGACATATGTTTCATGTTTGTGTAATAAGTATTCGCGGAGTTTCAGTTTATTTTTGTGACGTGTTTCTGAAATATGAAAAAGTAGACACTTTATAGTCTCTAATGATGTCTTACACTTATCTGTATACCCAAAAATTATGGAGTATTTTAAGTTGTTTCTGCTGTAATGACGAAAATATCCAGCAGGGCGTGCCAGCGCGTCCATTGACCCCAGAGGGTTAACTTCTGCTGGAGGTCCCTCCTCTTGTGTCCATTTCCTATGGGGGAAAGGAGTGAATCACGCTTTCTTGCAGCTGTTTGTTTGCACTGTTTCCCCAACACTATTTTCAGTAACCTACTATGATGTAATAAATAAATAAATAATATATAACAAATAGGCTTAATTTTCTTTTCATGTTGGTAAAGTTTTTTTTATTATTTATTCCTTTGTGAGATACACCCAATAATACATAGCAATTAACAGGACAGTGCTTTTTCTTGATCTTCATGTCTGTGTATTAGTGGTGCTATCAGGGTGAGTGTGTGGCATTTGGGACATGGCCACAGAGCGTTGATGGAAGCTGGGGACCTTGGACCTCCTGGGGCGAGTGCAGTCGGACCTGCAGCGGTGGTGTCTCCTCATCCATGCGACATTGTGACAGCCCAGCGTAAGTAGGCAAAGTAAGCCCGAACAAAGTTGAACAGGTCCCTATTGAATCCCACTCATCACTGCCAACATTAATCTTGTTTCTGTCTCACCTTTCTCAAGCCATGTGGTGTAAAATGTGCACAACTCAAGTCGGAGGGCAAGTCTCAGTTGCCTCTGCTTCTGAGCCCGTCAATCCACACATCTTATCACATGGCTCATCGTGTATGACACTGCGGAGACATCACATGTGGAAGCTCATGTTACTATCCACGAGACACGCTCAATTTACCATGCGCCTCATTGAAAGCAAGAACCACTAATTATGACCACAAGGAGGTTAACCCATGTGACTCTACCCTCCCTAGCAACTGACCAATTTGGTTGCTTAGGAGACCTGAGTCAATCAGCACACCTTGGATTCAAATTTGCGACCCCAGGGGTGGTAGTCAGTGTCAATACTCGCTGAGTTACCCAGGCCCCGGATTTTAAAATTATTTTAAAGAAATTTTACTTGATTAGCATTCTTAAAGATGGGTTTCCTACATGGGGTTTTTTTTTTAATTCTGTCACTTAGAAACATTATTTGTCATTATGTTCTAACCCTCATGTCATTCCAAACACATATGCTGTTATTTTTCCAAGGAACACAAAAGTAAATCTTTTTTGAAAAATCTTTTAATATTTCTTGCAGTGAGAGTTCATAGTGACCACATGTGTCAAGCTCCAAAAAGAACAAACAACACCATTAAAAAAGTCCATATAGCTTGTGCACTATATGCAAAGTTTTCTGAAGTAATACGATAGCTTTATGTGAGAAACAGACCAACATTTAAGATTATCAGTGAATTACGACTTAAACTAAAAAGCACACAAATGCTATGGACTACTTATTTGATACTTTTATTTAGTTATTTTTAGTCCTTTTTGGAGCTTAACAATGTCAAAAAACTACCTAAAAAAAATCTCCTTTTGTGTTCAACAGAAAAACAAAATTATATGGGTTTGGAACAATATGAGGATGAGTAAATAATGGCATGATGTCTATTTTTGCATGAACTTTTTATTCAAATATTTATCATCCCCCCAATTTTTTTTCTTTATTTCTTGGTTCCGACTGAAGGTTTTTGTTTTTCATGTAACGTCTCTACTAGGTAGTTCAAAACATGCGTGGATGTAGTTTGGGTTTCAGTCCCAGTGATTTTGGAAAAGTCTGCCCTTGCGCACTCCACGCAGACTGGCGGGAGTGTGGCCGGTGTAATATGTAACACCAGTGTAAGACAATGAGCCCTTAAAACCGGACTACCCAAAAGAAAGGAAAACCATAGCTTTAAGACAAGCTGCCCTAGAAAGCATTTATTAAGAGCAGCCCCTGAGAACGGCATCCAACCAGTCGCTTTCCCTGCCAGACAGCATGGGGGATGCTGAGAAAGAGCGCCAAAATCACCTAAGCTTTAGCAAAACCTTATTACTTGCCCTCAGGTCAAAGTAACCTGCAGAGAAACGTCCAAACTACAGGAGCAGCTAAGCATTCACAGAGAGACGAGAAAGTAATGGAAACATACATCAAGTGTTTATAAGGTCAGGAGAAAAAGTGCATGCTGCCCTGCTGGTCATAACAACCTAAGCAGATGGGCCTACTGGTAAATCGGCACTGGCAATTTCCCTGAATGAGAAGTTGTAATATTTCCTGAGAAATTCTATTTTGATGCAATGTGTGAACAATACACGTCAGTTTCCGTAAGGGTTAAACTAGTAGGGTGACAGCATTTAATTGAATGTAAATTTACATTTAATATACATTAACAAAACTAGAAAACGTCTAGGTTACGTATGTAACCTCCGTTCCCCGATGGAGGGAACGAGACGTTGTGTCAGAGAAGCGACACTAGGGGTCTCTCTTGAGCACCGATATTCACCTCTGATCTATGAAAAAAGGCCAATGAGAAGTTGGCAGCCGGTATTTGCATGTCCCGCCCCCGGACATACGGGTATTTAGGTGGCGCAAATACAGGAGTTCATTCAGGATTTTTCTGAGGAGCCGGAAATGGTCCGGCCACAACAGTGGCTCGGCTCAGCGACGTGGCGGGGAAGACACAACGTCTCGTTCCCTCCATCGGGGAACGGAGGTTACATACGTAACCTAGACGTTCCCCTTCTGTCGCTCTCTCCACGTTGTGTCAGAGAAGCTACATTAGGGGTCCACTTATAAAAGTGCCATGCACTGAGCCGTGTACGTGAACTGCTGATACAGGAGCGAGCAGGTATTCTTACGTGCAGGACGACCTACTGTATCAGGCTGCACGTACCCTTCCCCAATGCCCCATTCAAGCCATCAGAATCCTTTTCGTTACCCTGGAAGGCTGGGCTGGGCCTGGCTGGGCAACTTTTCTCTCTATGTTTCTCGCATAGAGCAACTACGGCCGGGGCCCTTACACGCATTGAGGGAAGCCCTTCTTTCAGGGGGAGAAGACCCTGCGGAGGCCACACCTACCCGGCAGGGGAGGCAAAGAGTGGCAAATGCATCACATGGCCTGTTAGGACCCATGTGGAAAAGTTGGTGCGGTGGTAGATCGGGGGAAGCATACAGCACGGCGACCGAGGCAGCTGTAACTGCCTAAGGGAGACACGGGGGTCCGCTCGTGAGGGGACAGTACCGTGGAATTACACACAGGGGGAGTCCGAGCAGGAGGCCTTACCTGTGGAGCACCTATTCCAGTACAGAGTAGCCTTCGGGGACCCGTAGTGGCTTGGGTCGGCGAGTTCCTCCGCTGAACTGCGGACCCAACAGGGCTAGGGAGGAGTCAACCAGCGACCCGCAGATGGGGTCTCCTGGGAACGGAGGCGCACTATTTTACCTCGGCTGAGGGAAAGGGCGCTAGGCGCAAGCGATTCACCTGGTCAGAACGTCAGCGTGTTACCGAGTTCTACGGGCTCGGACCTGAGAAAACACGGGACGATACTGACTCAACACGGAGGTTTTAAAACCTCGACAAAGTGTTAGGTGTTGCCCACCCTGCTGCTCTGCAGATGTCTGCTAGGGAGGTGACCCTGGCCAGTGCCCATAAGGACGCAACACCCCTGGTGGAGTGAGCTCGGACCCGCAAGGGGGGGGGGCACGGCCTGGGTGTGATAAGCCAATGAAATGGCGTCGACAACCCAGTGGGCAAGCCTCTGTTTGGAGACAGCATTCCCTTTCCGCTGTCCCCCGAAGCAGACAAAGAGCTGCTCAGAGCGTCTAGTGCTCTGCGTGCAGTCCAGATAGATATGCAAAGCACGTACTGGACACAGCAACGCAAGGGTTGGGTCTGCCTCCTCCCGGGGCAGCGGACGATCGAGAGATCCCAGGAGGGGAATAGGTTAGGCCTTAACCGTGAGTGGTGCACATGCCCGTGGAACCAATTAAGCCCGGGGAAGCATAGCGGACTTCCGTGCGTCAGGCTCAGACTGGGCGTAGACCCGAAGGTGGCGGCCCAGGTGAGTTATCCGCATCCGACGCCGCTGTTACGCTCTCCGGTGCAGCGGTGATATCATCATCCAATGCCGGGGAGCTCGAGGGACCGGACGGTAGGCCGTTAAGCGGACCGCACTAATCCCGAGCTCGGGGGAAGCAGGCAAGCGTGCCGGAGAGGCGGGAGGTTTCGAGGGGATTTACCCGGCGAAAGCCTCCCGTTATTCTCCCCAGATCGTCTTTCATCACCCACGGCGCCTGCCTCAATCCCGTAGGAAGGAGGCGAGGCGTGGGGGGCGGCTTAAATGGCTGTCTCTCACTACAAGATAAAGCAGAGATCGCAATGCTGCCGCGGTTATGTTCTCACACTGAAAACATAATCCTTTGGAGAGAATGCTCATCCCGAGCTCGGACGGAAACAAGCAAGCGTGCCGGGGAGGCGGGGGGTTTCGAGGGGGTTCACCCGGCGAAACGGAGCCCGTCATTGTCCCCAGATCGTTTTCATCTCCCGCTGCGCCTGCCTCAATCCCGTTGGAAGGAGGCGAGGCGCGGGGGGCGGCTGAAGCGGCTTTCTCTCACTACAAGAGAAAGCCTACGATCGCAGTGCTGTCATGGCTATGTTCTCGCACTGAAAACATAGACCATTCATAAAAACGCTTCCTGCGTGTGATCGCAACCCAGGAATGCAAGGCAGTTTTTATGACCGTCAGAGGTGGGGAGAAATCAAACACATCCAGAAACTACACAGGGGCGGAAATATCGTCTTTAAAAAGACGCGTCCTGAGAAGGACGTTCAACGCCGCTGTGTTTTGCTCTTTAGAGCGAAATTACTCTTTTAGAATAACTCTTTTGAGTTGTCTGCGCTGTCGAAGCGCCCAGGGGCAAGAATGCACAGCCGTGCACGAAGGAGAAAGCCGCTGTTATGCGCCGTCAAATCCAACAGCATGCAGAGCGTCAGAGGATTAAACAGGAACTTGGTGTGTAACTCGCAGCAGACTGTATGCACGACCATCGGCTCCGAAGAAATTTTCTGAATGAACTCCTGTATTTGCGCCGCCTAAATACCCTTATGTCCGGGGGCGGGACATGCAAATACCGGCTGCCAATTTCTCATTGGCCTTTTTTCATAGATCAGAGGTGAATATCGGCGCTCAAGATAGACCCCTAGTGTCGCTTCTCTGACACAAAGTGGAGAGAGCGACAGAATGGGAACACTATTTTATTCAAATGATTTCAAAAATATTTATTAACAGCTGCAATTAAGTAAATATTTTGGAAGTCCCTTTACGGCTGCGCAGAGGCTCAACTGAAGCAGTGAATCGTTTACATGAACTGTCCGAAAGAACACACTCACTAAAATGATTTGGAGTTCCCAAACTCTAAATATAAGCTAATATTTACAGCTCCATTCTTGTGTGTGCATTACATTGTGACAAATGTAGTGTTTTGTGACGTTATATCGTTACTCGTAGCTAAGTTAGGAGCGTTGCTACTTTTAGTAGAACCTACTTTTAGATTTCTTTTATCCAATATTTGTGTGTATTTTTTTTTAAAGCTTAGAGTATTACGACATTAGCTTAGCAACATGCTAATGACAAACTAAAATCTATTGTGAGTTGAGTCTCTGTACTAAGCACTATTTGTGTGGCATTCAGAATTGCACAAAAGTAACAAAAGTATTTTTAAGGCCCCATGAAATCAAAATTACAAAAGGGTTTTGTGGCTTTTAGTCAATGTATGTTAGATATGACAATGTATGTTAGCCTTAACATTGACAAAATTCCATTTTGGCTGATACAGCATTTAAAAATGAAGAGTCTTTTTCTTTCTGGAAAGTGGAACCACCAAACTAAACTAAAGCCTATTGATTATTATAAAGAGGACAAGCCTCAATATGTCCAGCTCTGACTTTGTGTTTCAGTATCTACAATATTCTAAGCGAGTCCACTGTAATTCGCTAGATGGGCGGAATTTCCAGTTGGCTAGCAGAAGTGAGATTGGTTGGCGCTTTGTATGTAGCTGGTCTCTCTGCTTGCTTGCGTGTCATGCGGTTAGATTCTTGCTTTTTGAATGTTGCGAGATGTCTTTAAAATTTCCCTGACAATGTGTGCAGTTAGTGGTTATCCTAATAATCAAGCGAAACTAAAGTTTTATCTCAAACAGCAATGTTATGATCAGAAACCACTTGCAAAGTGCTCCAGTCCCAGATGCTGCTTCTTCCATCGGCTGCCTACAGAAGGATTTACTTAAGGATTGATCTGTTTAAAAAAGCTTGGAATAATTGGAATAATGTTTGTGTGCTCTTTTCACTTTATTGGCAAGAAGTCAACAGCGGGGATTACTTATATTATCCACCGTTACGGACAGACGTCCAGAAACCGAGCACAATGAATTACATAAACTATAGCATTATTGTGCTAACAGGTGTGTGAACATGTGCTGAAAGTTCATTAGACATTTTGAGAGTTTGTTAATTTCTATTAAGCATTGGCCTTTGTGAATGCTTCACACGTTTTGAAATGGCATATTTACAGAATATAAATATGAACAGGGTTTTTCCTGAACTGTCTGTGAGTAGTGACATTGTCATGCTGCAAAATTGATAAATTCTACAGTGAAAGACCATAATTATTAGATGAGACGTACAGTAGTGAGATGTTTTATCATGTTAGAAATTTATTGTATTATGAATTTCCTCTTTAGTGCATTTTTCCTGCCTGCAATTCACTTTCTTTTGAGTGTTTTTGCAGAATATGCATGTCTTCCCTTAAAGGGAAAAGGTGATTTGAAAACAGTATGGACATTAATTCAGTATCAATTAAATGTATTTGTATAGTGCTTTTAATAATACCTACTGGTTTATAGGTGCTTTACAGAGAACATTGCAATTTTTTGTACAATTTTTATAATCTATGCCCAAATATATAAATTTATTTGTATTGCCTGCAGTTCTTTACTGTACAGTTTATTATGTGGCTGCTAATACATCGTTATTTCATACACAAGAACAATAAATTCAATCTATCAACAGGATCAGTTGTTCAGTCAACACAAAATATTTAATGTAGGTTATAGCATTTAGATATGGAGATTATGTATGTAAACTAATAATTATAAAGCTAGATTGATCTTACTAACACTGTCATCTCTCACAAAATATTTGTGTTTTATCCGAAAAGCTGCAGCATGACAGTATCATCGCCGGAGCCCTGTAATACCTGTCTGGACCTCCCCTGTATCTGCAGTATGAACATAATCTCAGTACAACAAACTCTTCAGGTTCTGACTAGACTCAATGTATGCTTTAAAAAAAACATAATTATCTACAGTTCTCAAAACATGTCCAACTTTACAGCTGTAAAGTCGCTAAAAGGCTACATAGCTTTTCAGGTTAGTCTGCTGAGGTTCTTCCATCAATGGATAAAAACTCAACAAAATGACTAAAATGCTTCCATTTGCGATATTTGACAATCATCCTGAAACCTATAATCATTAACAGATAGGTGGGCAAGAACAATATTGCCTCGCTATAATTCTGCAAGTCATTTTTAATGCTGCGTTAGGACATAACATAATGATTGTTTATGCTTAACCGGAAGTTCCGCCCACATCGCCTACAAAGCGTCATGGGTCATATTGTGGATATGAAATACATCAACACAGAAAAAAAAACGATAGCATTATTTGTGTGATTGCATGACCCGAGCTGATCTTTCAGGCAATAAACTTCTGCAGACAGCCTGGACGTGTGTGGTTGCGTGTGAGTGCCGTGAGTGAGGGGCATGTTGATATTGAGTGTACTGGACCATTTGCCCTCCTCTGCTAAAGCAAATGCAGTACAGATGCTGTGTGCTGTTGGCTGTAATGGTGTGTGGATGGATTTTTGCTCTCAACATAAAGTGATGGTACCCCACAAATCTTTCTTATTCAAACACTTTTCAGGCCGACAGGCGGAGGGAAGTACTGTCTCGGAGAGAGGAAACGCTACAGATCGTGCAACACTGATGTGAGTTACAAGTCTTTTTCTCTCTTTATTTGTCAAAGGAAATGTTAAAGAAATAGTTCACTCAAAAATAAAAATGTAATCATAGCTTATTACCCTCATGTCATTCAAAACTCATAAGATTGTCTTTCTTATGCATAACACAAAAGGAGATGCTTTAATTAATATTGCGGTCTGTCTTTTCAATACAACAGTAGTCGATAGTGACTTACTTTAAAGCTAAAAAAAGTTGTCCATGTAGATCGTCCATCATATTCCAAGTATTCTGAAGTCATACGATATGTTTTGTGAAACAACTTGAAGTTTAGAAGAAGAAAAGCCTATTCACAGTGATATGCATGAGAACTTGCATTGTTTTAGTGCTAAATAGTTCACATAGCGCTCATGAACAAAAGACATCAAGATTTTCACAAAACATGACTTCAATTTTGGGGTGTTTATCACCAAAAGCTATCGTATGGCATCAGACTTGAAATATGATGCACGAGTCGCAGGTACTACTTTCATACTTGTTTAATCCTTTTTCAAGCTTTATAGTGAGTCACTACTGCCATTGTTTTGAAAAGACAGGAAATGCCACGTCGAGGAACATTGCTTCGACCCGAGGTGGCCAAGTTGAGGGAGCCCTCAAAGCACTGACCTTGCTCTGCGTACCCGGCGCAGGGACATATCTTTAAAAAGAAGTTCACGTCAATGTGTTTGCTCCAATATAGGAAAATATACACTTTTGCTCAGAATATATACACTTTTAGCGCTGTTGACGCGCCCAGGGGCGTACTCTGCACTAATCATGCAGATGGAGAGAAAGCTGCTAGAATGCGCCATATATCCAACAGCATACGCTTCTTGAGAGGTGAATGGACCGGCAGTAGTATTCAGCTCGCTGATACATAACCGCCCAGCTCCGAAGAAAAAATCTGAATGAATGGAAGCATTCCAGCTCCTTTTATACCCGTATGTCCGGGGAGTGGCATGCACATTCCACTCGCCAATTCTCATTGGCCTGTTCTCAAAGATCTGAGCGTGTTTTGGGGCTCCCAAGAGCGATCCCTAGTGTCACTACATCGACACAACTTTGAGTGAGTGACAGAAGGGGAAATCGGTTTTACCGATTAATCGGTGCCTATTGCTGCTTTTTGGAATTATTGTTATCGGCAAAAATATATAATGATAGTTGCTGATTTTAAATTGAAGTGAAGGCATGCAAAAAATTCAAAAAAGTAAAAATGTGAAAAAGTGAAAACGTTCCCATACATAAAATTTATAATAACAGTGCAAAAAACTTTATTTGGTGACTATATCAGAGCCAAGTCCCCATTTCAAAATTATTGTCTCTAGTTTATTTTTTGGCTGGTTTATAGTAAAAAGTTCCATATTATGCACCAAATATATAGGATACATATTTAGGATTTTGGTTGAACAATAAACTGCATCTGGGATTTTATAAGATTTTGGACTTTTGTAGCCTCTATGTCATAGTAAGGAAAGACTAAAAAAATATTTAACATTCTATAAATCGATTTGAAAAATCAGCTGATTAATCAGTTATCAGCCTTTGCCACCACCTTAAGGCCCAGGTTTACTTCATTTTTATGTGTTCAGGATCGGATCACATCCAGTCGACTGCGTTGCCTTTCTGATTATACTCTTCTGACCACGAGCGAATATGAACGCTTTTGATGCATGCCCACTACAGCTGCTTTTGACACTCTGTGTCATATAGTCACTGGTCGAGTGCACAATATAATGCACACGTACGAGGACCGCGTCCGCAGGTCGAGAAAATCTGGCGCCACGCAAACTGTGCACTGAGCATTCAGCAACGCTGATAACCGAAGTATACTCAGGCCTTTTAGTTATTGGTATCATCAAAATCCATTTTCTGTCGACCTCTCGAACACCAGAAAGGAGACAGATAGTTGGAGGGAAGGAGTTTAAAAAATAAGAGGGCTTAGTGATGTCAGCTGTAAAGGTTTGTCGTTTCAGAGGCGGAGCAATTTACAAAGAACGTGTTCCAATGAATTGTGCATGAACACTTAGTGTATAAAGCAAGTAAATAAGGTCAATTTTGATTTCATGTTGATTTTAACAACTTTTATAACACATAGAAGCACTCTTTATGTCTTAGACATAAAATCCCAAAAATGCTGTCTTTTAAATATAAATCATGGTGAACTAATATTTTTGTAAAGTTAAAGACTTACATTTGCCCTCCCCATCTTTTCGAGGTGGCCTTTTTTCTCGAACTAGTTATGGGTGCTAAGCCCATTCCACCACAAATCTTAAATAACACTTCAGCTCAAACAACGAATGTGTATTTTGGAACACAAACAGCATCCCCAAGCACTATTTCATCCTTCAAAAAGTGCGTCGTCCAACATAAATGTGTTGTGTATATGGACTATTGAAGACATCCAATCAGATTCATGGAGCTTTAGTCAGCAGCACATAGTTGGATCGGAGCATATAAAACAATGACCCAGCACACATGTAATGCAATTAGTTCTATGGCCTATTGTAATCCAAACGAAACTTTTCAAGGGGACAACCAAGGGGTGAAGACTGCTCTCTGGCGCGTTTATGTGGGGCATTCCAACGTCTGAATTTATTATGGCTATGGCTTTGAATTTATTAAATCATTGAGGATATGGCCCCCCTGTGGTCCTGGTTCCTGCTGCGGCCATTGTTTTGTACCAAGCAAAGGTCTACGATCATTTGTTCTACTTCTCAGAACAATGAGCTAATCAGCACCCCTTTGCTCAATGCTGACTCCAATATTGGCTTTCTGTGATCCAACAATTTACATGATGACTAGGCTTAACATTAATGCCTTAATGGAAAGAGACTTAAAAATGTAAGTTTAATAGGATTTATGGAATAGTTAGTCATTATTTACTCACGCTCATGTTACAAACTTGTGTGCTATTATTTTTTCTGTTGTTATTCTTAGACCAAATTAATCAAAAGTTATATGCATATTTTATTTTATTTTTTGCGAAATATCTTTAAAACTTCTGGGCATGATACTAATGACACATACCAAGTTTTGTGGCAATATGCCAAAGTGTTAGTAAAATGCATATATTTATGAAAAATGTGACCATAGTGAATTGAAAAGAAAAGAAACCAGTCTCTAATTTTTGTCCAAATTATTCAAAAGTAATACACAAAAAATAAATGTTTCAGTTTTTTTTTACCAGTAGGTGGTGCTGCCACCAAACTTCTCAGGTAGCGTAAGGACATGGTGGTAGTGAAATATACCAAGTTTCAATTTAATACTTTAAAACGTTTCAATTATACTGCCTTCGCTAAATTTGTCGATACATTATGTTTGATATTTCAAAAATCTGTAACTCAGTTTTTACCGGAACTGTCTCAATATTATTTGAACCAAATTTGTACTGGTGATTGAGAGATATAGCTCAAAAGCCTATTGTATCATGTTTGATACATGTAAATTCAACATGCTTTTTTAATAAAATAATATACAACATTTTAACCAAGTATAAGTTGCTTATATTCAGCAAATACTCATTTTATATAATATAACAATATAATTATTACTGTCACTTTTATTTTATTAAAATAAGTTGTATGATAAGTCCACCACAATTTTAAATAGATCGATATAAATGTTGAAACCACTCTTTTCACAAATAGTCACTAGATGGTGCCATAAACATATGAAACTTACATACCATAAGTTGTTTTGTGTTTCAGCTAAAACAGAGAGTGAGACAGAAGCCATCAAATGTGTCATATTTGATACATACGCCGTAATAGGGTGAACAAATAGCTGCCTGTCTACGCAAAGTGAACAAAACAATATACAAATTTTGGGATGTCCCATTAGGCACTATTGGTTCAGTTATCACAAAATTCAAACTACATTAAACCACTCAGAAGTTGAATAGGTTGAAATAGAAAGGTTGTTCCTTAAACTCACAAGGAGATGTAAGAGAAAAGCATCAGAGAGGACAAAACCTGGGTTTATATCCAACTATATTTATGCACATTTTGAAATTGCGCAGAAGAAATCCTGAATGGAAACATCATGGTTACTACCCCGATGGAAGGAACGAGACGTTGTGTCGATTGTAGTGACACAAGGGGTCTCTTCTGGAGCCTCGTGTACCTTTGAACTTGAGAAAAGGCCAATGTCAAGTTGGCAGACAGAATTTGCATGCCCCGCCCCCGGACATATACGGGTAGAAAGGGGAGCCGGCGAGCGACTGTCATACAGGTTTTCACTGAGGAGCCGATAATAAGGTTACGGCGCATTACAGTGGTAGGGATAGTGACGTGGCAAGGGGAACAAAACATCTTGTTCCTTCCATCAGGGAACGGAGGTTACAACAGTAACCATGACGTTCCCCTTCTGCGAATTCAGGTTAGAATTCGCTTCTGTGTGAGCATTTTGAACGGGAGTCTGTGTAAAGTCCGGTTGAGAACTTGCAAGTCCAAGATTGGCCGCAACCCACCGCCTTTTTTGGGTACGATGAAGTAAGGGCCATAGAAACCCTTCTTTATCTCGGCTGGAGGGACAGGCTCTATCGCGTGGCAATATCAGAGTAGCAATATCTGCTCATAAAATGCTGCCGTTTTCACCGTGCATCGGAGTGGAGCGAATACTGCTGCAACGAGGCAGGAGCCTGACGAATTGAATCACGTAGACGAGTCGGATGGTCCTGGCCAGCCATTGCGATGGGCTGGGAAGCGCAAGCCATGCATCTAAGCTCTGTGCGAGGGGCACTAACAGGACGATCATTTTGGACATACCGGGTGGGACCTCGTGGCGGGGGGAGCAGGTAATAGTGCGTCGGGAGGCAAAAGCGTGTCCCGAGGCTTGGGTGCTGAGAAAAAACTCAAAGCACTTACCTTGCTCCACGCACCCAGCAGGGGTAGACAGATGAGGGGTCCTGTGGGGACATCCTCAAGACTCGTCAGCGCTGGCTGGCCGGGACTGGGCAGTCGAGGCTAGATGGCTGCGTCCGGGTAGCTGGGACTGCAAGGTTTTTGGTGCCGGGGTGCCGTGAGACCGGTCTGATGACCCAAAAAGACACGTACTGAAAAGGACCTTCAGCGCTATCTTGTGTATGTTGCTCTTTTACCAGAAAAACTATTTTAGAGGGGAATAAAACTCTTTCAGAGAAATCAAACTCTTTTAGGGGAGAAGTGCTGTCGCCCAGGGGCCGAATCTGCACAGCGTGCAGAGAGGAAAAAGCCGCTGGAATGCGCCGTCAAATCCAACAGAAAGCTCTCTTGCAGAGGTGGGTGAAGCAGTCGTGACACACAGCTCGCTGATCACACAACCTTCTGACAGTCGCTCGCCCGCTCCCCTTTATAACCGTATGTCCGGTGGCGGGGCATGCAAATTCTGTCTGCCAACTTGACATTGGCCTTTTCTCAAGTTCAGAGGTATGCGAGACTCTCAGAAGAGACCCCTTGTGTCACTACAATTGACACAACGTTGAGTGAGTGACACTGGAGGGGAACACTTTATATGCAAATAAACTCTCAAAATTAGCTTAAAACTGAATACTCTAGGCAGAGGTGGATTTTTTTTAGCGTTCCGCATTAGCCAAAATATGCAATAAGGTGACAGAAAAGGTTTATTCACAAAACGATGACATGTTTTGACCATTTGTGCAATAGCTTGATGTGACTAGCCCAACGAAGGGTCCGAACTTAGCACACAATTCCTCAAACATAACCCTGGACATTCGGAAGCTGATCATCAAAGTGGGTCTTCAAAACTCCAGTTTGCTGGTGGCATATAGGCATCGTAACCATTTCAGCCCTCATTATATTAGATATTACATTTATTCTGTGGTATCTCATGGCAGCATTTAATACAACGAGGTACAATTGCTCCAAACCTGCAAATAAATATCTCCCCGAAGCAAAGAGGCCATTCAGCTTCTCTACTGTGACAAGGCGGCTCCCTCAAGATAATGCACGTGACGTAGTGGATGGAAACGTGCAACGATTCACATGTTCTTTAGTTTCATTTTTACAAATGCTCTTAAAAAACATTTTATTGGAAACCCAGCTAATGATATCTAATGGATCTGCAGAGTTCTCCAGCTGAGAACAAAGGACCATGCACAACACTGGCCAGTGTGGGATTGTGGTGCAAAAATAGCCATTACCCAAAAAGAACCCTGTGAAAGTATGTGGAGTTTGGCAGAAACTGTTATATTGACCCAGTTGCAATGCAGGAAAAGATATTGTGGTCAAATGAGACCAGCAAAGAATTTTTGCCAAAATTAAACGTGATATGTCTGGCGCAAACACGTCACTGCCCACACCTCAAAAAAAGTTTACCTTCAGCCAGCTATCACGATACTAACACTATGCTGCGTGCTTTGCATCAACAGGGACTCTGTAAACTGTTAAAACAGAATGTGAAGGAATGGTGCAAAATACCTGGAAATCCTACAAGAAAACCTTTTTTATTGTGCTAAAACCTGAAGTTAATCATCCAGAAGGACAATAATCCATAACATAATGTCAAATCATTATTTGAATATTCTTTAGTGCTCCAATCAAAGCTCATCTCCATCCAATTAAAAATCTATCACAGTATTTAAAAATTGTGACATTTGGGTATCGTGACGACCGTAGTGTTGAGTATTTGCTGTTAGTCATTGTATTGCTTCTACAGTTCTTTGGCGCCAATTAATTTATTGTCTGATCGCAGCCTTGTCCAGCAGGATCACGTGACTTCAGGGAGAAGCAGTGTGCCGATTTTGATAACATGCCTTTCCGTGGGAAGTACTACAACTGGAAGCCATACACTGGAGGTATGTTCCCAGCCCAAGACATGCAGAACGTTTGACTTCAGAGGGAGCTACTCTCTCCCACAACCTTACTAAAGTCTGTACTCCAGTCACAGTATACATACTGGCTTGCTGTGTGTACCCTGCTAACACCAACACTGTGAAAGTGTCTTTGAAGGTCTGAAAATTCTCGAAAATCCAAAGTACCATGTATTGGTGTTAGAGAGATTGACTTTGCAAATCACATAGTATGAAAGTGTAAGCTATCAAACTAAGAACCACTACACCCTGCTGAAAAGACCAGCTTAGATCAGCATAAATTTCAATGCTGGTTCAAGATGGTTTGCGTTGGTTTGGTGTCATTTCCAAAAATGGTTTCCTAAATAGCTAGGGGACCAATCGTTCTTAAGTGAGCCTTGTATATGTAGGCTGGTTTTGGTTCACCTGACCCCAATCACAGGTATTTTTTTGGGGCCGTTTACACAAGACATATTCTTACATTCAAAAACTGCTGGACTGGGTGCAAGAGGATAGAATACATTTTAGGGGTCTCAAAGCTGAAGTACTCTCTCCTATGCTCCTTTCCCAGCTTAATAGGCAGAGACAACTATAGGCCTGTTTCATATCCAGACAATATCTGGATATTCGTTTAGCTGGATTGCATTTACACCTTGTAGTCAAATGCATCTCCATTGTGATCCATAGAGATCCAATCAAAGTTACACACACAAAATGGAAAATGGGACTTGTATATTTCAGAGACTGTGGTAATCTGATGGTTAATTATAATGCTTTCAATCACTTTTGACAGTCTGGGTTTTTCCTTCATTGAGCATTTTCTGGGGTCTGCCAAAGCTGAATTTCGGGTCACCGAAGCAAATGTAATTATATTCATCTTGCGTTCAGCGCGTTGTAAGTGCTAAATATGTTTCTTATCTGAAACGTGCAAGTAAAGCCTGGTTTCATGTTTGTCACACAAGCCACATAGTGATTAGAAACCAGTAGACAGACGCGAGCAAGTGGGGATTTTTAATCTGGCCAAAGTACACCAGCATCCAAAACACAACTGTGGCGGTGGGGTCATGGTCAAGTGTTCGTCTGGAGAGAGAGAAAGCGGTAAGGGTGCACACTTGAGCGCTATAATGTTTAACACCTGTTTCTGATTGCAGCAAGCACTGGGGAGAGCGATAAAAAGAGGGAGAGCTACCCATACGAAACCAGATATGTTCCGCTGAAAAGCGTTTTTGAGCTTGGAATATAAACCTTTTTGAATGAACTTACCTGAGTCCCACTTCCTCCTTCCATAAGATACATACTTTGTTAAAACAACATACACAGGTGACCTTTCTTTGGGGGGTGGCCACTACTTTTGCTTTCAATGGTTCTTTCTGGAACACATTTTTAGACTGTTTTGAAAACCAAAATCTAAAAACTATATTAGAACATCCCAAAGGAAGGGTGTATTTCTAGTTTACAAGGAAATGGACAGAAATCATTGGACAAAGAAAAAGTGTAGAAGATTGAGAGTAATATCCAAAACATGCCTGCCCTGTAATAACCATCATAATTACTAATTGTTTGGCTCTGAAAACTCATTGCAGAGATGAACTTCACTTGTAAAGACTGCGATAGCATTCGCCGATGGCTGCATGATTTTTGTTGGCAGTCCTGTTAATCTCTCCCCATGTCTGTGTAATAATGATGTCAGGCAGAACGTTCTGATTCCACTATGAGTAATGCCTCTCTTGCACTGGAGAGTTTTGACTGGATTCATAATATCAACAAAGGCATAAAAGAAAACCATGGGCCCCATCTGAGAGCCCTGGCTCGAGACAGTTGCAAGAAAAGCAGTCTGCGAAGCACTTATCAATGGCCTGGTGAGGTGAGAGGTTGATCCTCTTCCGTTTAGATGTTGGGTTTATCACATGGCATAAATCGTGGGGTGTGAAGGAGTCTTGAGGACCCTTGGACCATCCATAACCTGATAAAAAGTCAAAGTGTTTTTTATGTGACAGTGACATCAGTTCATTGATGATAAACTTGGCCTGTTTCTCAGGTGGAGTGAAGCCCTGCGCTCTGAACTGTCTTGCCGAGGGTTACAACTTCTACACCGAGCGTTCTCCCGCAGTGATCGATGGCACGCGCTGCCAGGCGGACTCTCTCGACATATGCATCAACGGAGAGTGCAAAGTAAGTCTCCTGCCCAAATCTGACTCGCTTAAAGCTGCAATTTTGTATACTCCAATCCTCCATTGGTTGAACAAACTGATAGTCCCGCCCCAAACTCACAGCAAAATTAAAAAAAAATTACATACATCAGCATTAAGAAAATGGGTTGAACAAGTTTCCTGTTGGCATATAACCGCATCATAATACTATACACCTTGTTTGCATATGCTGTTTATGTAATAGCTCACCCAAAAAAGAAAATCCAGTCATTTTTTGCTAACCCTCATGTTATTCCCATAATGCTGCTACTTTTTTCCTAGAACACAAAATGAGAAATGTTTTAAGAATCGTTGTGCCGCTCTTGCCATACAATGACAGTTCATGGTGACCACGTCCAACTCCAAAAAGACACAAAAAAATTATTGTGCATCAATTTTGTTTACCATTCACACCAGTGACATTCAGATTGTAGCTCGACTACGCAAAAACCAGGTATAGCTGGATCATAACTGCGCACATAAATGTACTGAGTGGCCATTTTTAATTCTGGATATGGACGCATACTTTTTTGAAGGTTTTATGGTGTTTTTTTTGACAGCCATGGTCACTATGAACAATTGTTGTATAACAAGAGTAGAAAAACAATAATAATAAAAAAATGTAAGTAAATAACAGAATAAAACATTTTCTACAATAATTTTTAAAGTGATAATTCACCCAAAAATTTTAATTCTCTCATTTACTCACCTTCATGCAATCCCAGATGTTTATGACTTTCTTTCTTCTGCTGAACCCAAAAAGAAGATTTTTAGAAAAATATTTCAGCTCTGTTGGTCCTCAAAAAACAAGTAAAAAGTGGCCAGAACTTTGAAGCTCCAAAAAGCACATAAAGTCATAAAAGTAATACATAGGATTCCAGATTATATGAAGCAATATGTTAGGTGTGGGTGAGAAACCTAAATCCTAAATCCTAGAATCCTTAAATCCTTTTTACTATAAATCTACACTTTCACTTTGTTCTTCATTTATTTTTGGCGATTCACATTCTTCATGCATATTGCCACCTACTGGGCAGGGAGGAGAATTTATAGTAAAAAAGGACTAAAATATTGATCTGTTTCTCATCCTCACCTAACATACCACTTCTGGAGATATTGATTGAACCACTGGAGTCATATGGATTACTTTTATGCTCCTTTATGTCGTTATGTCCAAAAGCAAATGAAGAGAAATGTGAAAGTGGAGATTTATAGTAAATATAAATCACTTAAATATTTATGTGTGTCCTCACCCACACCTATCATATCAATTCTAAAGACACAGATAAAACCACTTGAGTCATATGGATTACTTTATGTGCTTTTTGGAGCTTCAAAGCTCTGGCCACCATTCTTGTTTTGTGAGTATCAACAGAGATGAAATATTCTTCTAAAAATCTTCATTTGTGTTCTGCAAAAGAAAGAAAATCATATACCTCTGGGATGGCATGAGGGTGAGTAACTGAGGAGAGAATTTAAATATTTGGGTGAACTATCCCTTTAACTTTTAGATTCTTGCATCACATTTCTCGCCATTTCTTTCTGAAAAACTGAAAAACTCAAAAGAGAACCATCATAACTGATATTGTCAGTAAAGTTTCTACTGTATTCTACTGGAAACAAGACAATATATAGAATATAGTATTCATTCGAGACTCTCGGCATATTACTATCAGCATACTAGTGCACTAATACTAATTTCACATACTATATAGTATGAAAAGTAGTTGAAATGAAGCCAACCCATCATTCTTGTTTATATGTTTTGCAGATTTCTATTTATCATGCAGGACTTGTGGCCAAAATTGTTGCATTATCTTTGTTTATCCGACACTAACAATCTCAGACTAACAGAACTACAGCAATCCTAAACACAGAACATGAAGCCTAAATAAAGGCTGCTGACCTGCTTATCTGGACACCACAGTTCTCAATCTGATTCTAAAGGCCTATGTTGGATAGAAAGGCCCATAAAAGCCAGTCGAGAATGATATTTCTTTCACTTACAATGTTATTTCACAAACATAATTGACATATTTGTGCAATGGTCTTTACATTTTAGTATTAAAATGGACTCGGAATGAGAGATTTTGAAATCTTTATAGTATAAATTTACTCTGCAGTTTGGTATTTGTGAGTCTCAAACATAGATGTCACAATCCTTGATTTATACATTTTAAGATACTATTTTAATTGATCCCCAAGGCTTTCCTCTTTGATCTAATCTGAAAAGATTAAATATGCACAATGCTCTTTTAAACCCAAAGGAATCAATCAGTACTGCGCCCAACAATCTCTCAACAGCTTTTGGAAGAGACCCTTAAGTTCAATAATAATACAAGTAAAGGCATGTGAATGGTGTTTAATGGGGACTATCCAATACAACATTACACTTCAATCAAGCTGCACAGATATAAGAAACATCTTGTGTCTAGAGGTTACCTTTTCTTTTTTATCTCAGATTGGCTGAAAAATACCTTTCTAGGGGATGAGGGGAAAAAATAATATTACATTAAGAATACTAAATGAATGGTTCACCCAAAAATGAAAACTCTGCTACTATTTACTCACCCTCATGTCTTTCCAAACCTGTATGACCTTCTTTTCTTAGTGGGACATAAAATAAGGCATTAAGCTGAATGTTAGGAACTGACAGTCTCAGTCACCATTACATTTTATTGAATGGAGAAAAAAAACATTGGTGACCTATCTCTTTATACACTTATTACTGTATAGTTTGGTTTGATTTGAATGACAATACTTCAGCCATAAGAGCAGATCTAGCAGTTATACTCTTCCCCTGCACTGAATCCATCTGACTGTGTATCTTTGCAGCACGTTGGCTGTGATAATATCCTTGGCTCGGATGCTAAAGAGGACAGATGTCGGGTGTGCGGAGGTGACGGCAGCACGTGTGAGGTCACAGAGGGCTTGTTCAATGACTCACTACCTAGAGGAGGTCAGGAGGTCATTCATTATACAATCATCATGGGATAATAGAATAAGATGAAAGAATACATGATTTATAAATGATTACAATACATGCCTGTAATTACTCATTGGTCTGAAATGGGTACAGTGTTACACTGTGGTCTGGCCATGTGCAACAATAAGTAAATTTGATTTTTTTTTTTAAGCGTTTAATAGGCTGAACTATCAACACCAAGCAAAAATTGTGGTTATATTAAGGCACTTATGATGGAAGTGAATGGGGCCAGTCCACAAACATTTTAACAGGACATAAACATTGTATGTGTTAATATGATTTTAGTGTGATAAAATCACTTCCTAACCTCATCTGTGTATAGTTTTGTCCAATTTTACAACTTTGTTGTCATGATGACATAATGCTGGTAAACCATGTAACCTGGTAAACGCTACAATGCTTGTAAATCTCTGATTTATCACACTAAAATCATGTTAACATGTCTAATGTTTATGTCTTATGACTATAATTTCTAAACAGCTTGCATTTTAATGTTTATGGACTAGCCCTATTCACTTCGTAAGTGCCTTAATGTAACAATGATTTATTTATTTTCTTTAAAATAAACTAGAGATAAGTTGAATTGTTTTTTTTAATTTTATATTTTTTTATCGTAATCAATATTATGCCACAAATGCAGTTGTTTGACCTTAAAAGAATATGCATGGTTTAATACAAGTAAGGCATTATGTTGATTACCATAAAAAAATAACATTTGCCTCACCCCTTGTTTATTTTAAAACAAGCAAGGTGACATTAAGGCACTTACAATGGAAGTGAATAGGGGCCAGTCCATAAATGTTAAAATACACACTGTTTTAAAAGTATAGCCACAAGACATAAACATTATACACCTTAATATTATTTTTAATGTGAAGTTGAAATTACTTTTTTTATGTTAATGAACATTATGACACAAATGTTGTTGAATGAGCTTAACTTGTACTGAATATGGAAATTAACAGCATTTGTAGGAAAACATTGATTACCAAAAAAAGTTATTCCGACTTGTTCTTTGTTCATTTAAAACAAAAAAGCAAAAATGGAAGTGAATGGGGCCAATCTGTAAAGGTTAAAATACACACTGTTCGAAAGTATAACCACTAGACGTAAACATAATACATGTTAATATGGTTTAAGTGTGGGATTTACCATGTTGGGTTTAACTTTATATAGATACGTTTAATAAGTCATTTTATCCCACTATAATAATGTTAAAACGTAAAAATGTTTACGCCTTGACAATAGTTTAAAAACAGTGTATTTTAATGTTTATGGACTGGCCTCATTCATATCCATTGTGAGTGTCTCACTGTAACTGTGATTTTTTCTTTTTAATTTTTTCTTTTTATTTATTTATTATATTTTTTAATAAACAAGGGATGAGTCAAAATTATTTTATGGTAATAAATATGATGTTTAGTTTTTTGCTTGGGCCTAATCTTTTTCCATGTCTGAATGGCTTTATTTCTTCCATGTAAACACAAAAGAAGAAATGTTGAAGAATATCCTGGCCACTCTTTTCCACATAATAAAATGAATAGGGACTACCATGGTCAAGCTCCAAAATTTCCAAAATTGCACCATTAAAAGGACCATAAAATAATTTATACAACTAGTGCACAATATTCCATGATGTCCTTTATATCTTTAGAAGATGTACGTGAGTCTTCTAAAGCCATACAATTTATTTGCTTTGAGTTAAGAACAGACCAGAAATGATGATATTCACAGAAAATCTTACGAACCTCCACTGTAGGACTCAAATATGGCACCATTAACATCATTAATGTTTGTTTATAAGACACGTGAGAACCAATTGCGATTGCCGGAAAATGGTGTTATATTGAAAAAAGTCCATACGACTTTTCTTTCATTTAAGAGCTTCAGTGGAGGGAAACATAATCATGGAATAACAACTCAAATTCCATTGTGTTATTCACAAAAAGCTATTGAATGACTTGGAATAGAGTCATTTGGCTACTTTTGTGATACTTTTATGGTGTGTTTTGGAGCTTGACAGCTCCAGACCCCATTCACTTTCATTATATGGAAAAGAGTGTCCAGTACATTCTTAAATCTTTCTCATTTTATATTTTCCATGGAACAAACAAATTCATTCAGGTTTAGAATACATGAGGATGAGTATATTATGATGTATGTTACATTTTTGAGTGTAGTGTCTTATTAGGTACCAGTTTTCTGGATAAAAAGCGCTCAGCATAAGTGACCAGGTGCACTGGAATGTGTGTTGATCACATAGGCATGCATGTGTGTGGTTTATCCATTTAAAAAATGTAAAACACAGCGTGTAGATATCTGGTATCTGTCCATCAGGCCACTGCTGAGCTTGTGTATGGAAGAAGACCAGTTAGCAGAACACAGAACCATCTCTCCCTCTAGAAGCCCATTCCAGCCAGCGTGCTGCAAGCCTGCCAAATGCGACAAGTTTTTAATCGCTTTCCACCAGAGAAATCCCACTTGAAGAAAGTACAGCGCGACCGAGCCGAGGAACGCAGTGTCTTTTTGGCAGTGGCTCCTGTCAGGGGGCCAATGGGGTGCTTTGGCCAAGCTCGATATTTTTCATAGAAATGCAGTGGGTTTTTTCATCAGATAACCAATGATAAAACGTATGTTTTTGGGTCAAGAAACAAGCTGTCAAAATAGAAGTGGTAACATAATATATGAGTATTAATTGCATCACGCAGTGAGAGAGAATCAATAAAACTTATAATATTGCATGCTTTTCAGGGCTGAATCAAAAAGTATTCTCTGTAGTAAGAGACTGTTTTCTCCTTTTAAGGTATAGCTAGTAAATCATGTGAAACTCTGAGGGGGAGAGAAAGGTTCTGTGTGAATTCTTGTCTTGTAATGAATTTGCTGTTGCTAAGTTGGTCAGGTTTTCTTTGAGCCTGCTATTGAAATATAATTGGGTGCCCCTTGTCCATTTAGTTTACAAGAAACATTAGAAACAATACAAATTAGCCATAAAGGTTTAAAGGTTCCATGAACCATTTGAAAATTCTGGTTTTGCTTTATTTTGAACTATAACTCAAGGTGCATGTAAACACCAAACATGTTGTGGGCAATTTAGCCTGACTTTCACATTTTGCAGGTTACATGGAGGTCATCCAGATACCAAAAGGATCCGTTTATATTGAAATCAGGGAAGTCACCATGTCAAAGAACTACATCGGTGAGTGTGTTTCTGTGCAACGCAAGCAATGCAAGTTCACATGAGAACTTGTGTTGGTTAGTGCTAAAAACGACGCAAGTTTATGCAAGAACATGCTTGGTTCAGCGCTAAAAGCAATGCAAGTTGACGCAAGAACTTGTGTAGTTAATGAACGTTACACTTACTTTGTGCTTTTTTGACACTACACTCAAAGCGCTTATAAATAGTGAACTGGGGACTCTCCTCAAACTCCACCAGTGTGCAGCATCCACCTGGACTTGCATTGTTTAGCACTGAAACAATGCAAGTTTTTGCAAGAGCGTATTTTTAAGGTAAATAAATTAAACGTTTAGTCATTTCACAGATGCTTTTACCCATTTTCAATTTATGATACTTATATAGCGTTTTTTTTTTTTGTTGTTGCATGAAACCACAAAAGTTTGTGTAAATGGTTAAAAGCGTCTGCTAAATTAATAAATGTAAACTTGCATTGTTTTTGATGTAAAAAAAAAAAAGTTACGGCAAAAACTTGTATTGTTCTCCATTGAACTTGCTTTGTTTTTAGCACTAATCCACGCAAGTTCTTGCGTCAACTTTAAACAAGCTTCTCTCATAGCGCTCATGACTGAGCAACAAAAAATTTAAATATTACAAAACAATGTCAGTTGTTTCTTAGTAAGCCAATTGTATGTCTTCAGAAGACTTGGAGCATGACACACAAATCGCATGGACTACTTTTATGAAATTTTGGGTCCTTTATTAGGCACTAAAATAAGTCACTATCATTGTACTGAAATCAACAAACACGACATCCTTCAAGATTCCTCATGTTGTGTTCCAGAGACCAAAGACAGACATATGGTTTTGAAATGACATAAGTGTGAGTAAATAATGACAGAATTATCATTTTTAAATGAACTATTCCTTAAGCTTTGTTGGAGCTGGATGCAAAATGGAACCATTTAGTAGTTTGTGTAAAACAACAGGCATCTTGTGGCTTTAAATCTGGATCACTTTGACAGCTATCTTTTCTCTTATACCACATATTTATTCATTGATTTAAGACCAGGCATTTGTCTTTTCCCAACCAAAAGTTGGGAAAACCATCATGGTTCCCAGCCATGTAACTAATTAAAACAATCCAACAAGCGGGTCCAATTAAGTTGTTTTGAGTGCAAACATAAATACAGCTAGTGTGCATGACAGCTTGTTGAGTTTTGTTGTCCATCATGTTAATTTAGAGGGGTTTTCTTGTCGTTCTTATGGAAGATAAGTCCTCAGAAGTTCTGCCAAAGAGGTGGCTGAAGTTAGCTCCAAAGCGAACTCTGAAGAATATTATGTTTGTATTTAAATTGTACTACACAATTTTGTCTCTTTCAGATTTTGCACATGCACACCACATTTAGCTAACAAAAGCACATGGTCCTGTTTAAAGTGAGAATCTTTTGAAATTTCAGTGAGATCCTTAAAGGGAAAGTTTCCCTTTATTTTACTCACTCTTATGTTGTTTCGAACCAAGTTCGACTTTGCTTCTTCTGTGGAACACAATTTACTTGAGATGTAGAACTCCATGCAATATATAGAAGTATAAACATCAATATATTTAGTTAGATTTATGCTTAAAACAAGAAAAGTGATTTGCCAATAGGGTAAATAAAGCTTAATTCAAATGTCATATTATCTAACACAATTTTGCTTGTAATATATTTTTAAAAGGATTAGACATTTTTACTGGAAAATAAATAAATAAATAAAACACTAGAAAATACTGAAAATATTTTATTCTTTTTGCAGTATAAAAACTGAGTCTGAGTGTGAGTGAAAATTGCTCATGACATCAGGAAGCCTGAGCTACTCTGTAAGATGAAGCTTGTCATGTTGATAAATGACAGGGATGACATCATTCTCACTGCTTTGGAACGCTGGGTTGTTAACTGGTGCTGTCTCTTACATCACAGCTTTGAAATCAGAGGGAGATGACTATTACATCAACGGAGCCTGGACCATTGACTGGCCCCGCAAATTTGATATCGCAGGAACAGCCTTTCACTACAAGAGGCCGACGAATGAGCCCGAGTCGCTAGAGGCTCTAGGAGCCACCACAGAAATTTTGTTTGTTATGGTGAGTAAAGTATGGTTAGTATTACTGTTTGTTATCTGTTGTCTGTGTAGTCGTCATTTTTATTTGCATAGTGCTTTTCATAACACACATCGTTTCAAAGCAGCTTCAGCCTGAGCCCAAAATTCCGAAAATTCCATTCTGTGCCAGAATATGGTATTCATATCCAAATTCATATTATATTCATAGTCATATAACATCACACACCTGAACTCTATATACTATTTTGAAGAGAATAACTAGGGCTTTCAAATGATATAAATATATGTATGATTATTTAAGGCTAATCATCCTTTATCAATAAGAATTCACACAGCCATTTTTACAAAAATCTTCTCTGGCCACCATACTTCATCAGACAACTGCATTTTCAACCATTTTAATTACAAGCTAGAGGGAAATTTAAGGGTATGAAATATACATATTTCTGTGGGCAATGTAGAATAGCTGACAGTTTAGAAATATAATCTATTGTTTAAAGGTTATGATCATTCTAGTGATTAGTGGGAAAACTGAATAAAACAAACATTTAGAATGTTAAGATACATTTCACGACCACTCCTCAAATACTACTTTTGAGCACCTGTAATAATAAATTGAGATTGCATCTGAAATTGAAGGACACAAACACTGAAATATACATTTTATGTGTTCAATAAAACATACACTTTATTTAATTTGAACATTAGAATTACACACGAATTACACAGCAAAAAATGCAAACTCAAACTTTCGAACTTTGTACAGGAAAAGCCCACCTAGGCCTCTTCATGAAACTGGTCACACTCAGCTGAATGCCAAGTCTGAAAACAGTTCCTATCACGAACCAAAGTCTTTTGCCATTACATTCCAGCATGCCACAAGCTACTTTAGTTTTATTTTCAGTCCTACTTTTCCGATAGCATAGCCAATGTCTCTTAGAGGACTCTTAAAATGTTGGGACATGGACTGTGCGGAGTGATGATGAAGGAGGGACTGCAGGCTTTAGTGTATGCTAAGGGAAACTTGCGTGAATATCGATACCGCCCAGCTGAAGAGCCAGGCTTTCTCTGAAATCTATCTGGGTTAAGTTCACCGGTCTACGCTCATCCCTTGGTGCTGCATGCTTAATGTTGCCATTCCTTAAACAATATGAAACTATTGACAATGTCAATGTCTATGAAGTGAAAAAAAAAAAGAGTCTTCCACCACTTCTGAGTTTTTTGTAGGACATCATAAGATTTTATCATTTGGTCTGAATAATCAACACCACCCATGTTTTTGTTATAATCGCTGATGACAGTGGGCTGGAGGGCTACTTCTTTGGTCCAGTCGCCATCATTTTTCACAAACCTAGTAATTTCGGTTGAGCCATTTGCATTGTGGAAATTGGAGAGGCATGAAACTGCATGCATGTCCTTCCAATTAATTACAAGTATATTCCCCTCAAATCCTACACCACCTCATATGCCCACGAGCTGTCTTGCGTTCCCATCTTTTGATGTCTTTAAATTCTGCAGGAAACAGTTTACGATTCACCCTGCATGTCCCACAGGCATTATTTCCCATTTCTAACAACTTAATCATAAGAGCTAGGGATGTGTAAAAGTTGTCAAACCAAACATTGTGGCCCTGGTCTTTGAATGGCTGCAGTAATGATTTTGGTGAACTACTTTGGTGGCCAAATCAGTGACACGCTCATCACGACTACCTGTGTAAACATTAAAATCGAGAGTATACCCCGAGTCAGATGTTGCAATTACCCATAATTTAAAACCCCACCGAGTAGGCTTGCCCTTCATGTAATGTTTAAATCCTGACCGAGCTTTAGACTTGACCATACGTTCATCTCTTGCGCGATTTTGGTTAGGCTGAAAGAGCTGCTGGCATTTTTGTTTGAGGTGGTTCATAAGATAACGCAACTTCCTAAGGTGATCCTGATTATCCTCTGTGGGAGGGTTGACGATTTGTAAAGCTGCATATCTCAGCAACTACAGCCCGAGTAAAAAACAGCATGAAAAAGTAAATTTCTCGCAACATCATATTGGAGGTTGACCGCACAGCCTGACGCATACTACCTAAGTCAATACCGAATGGATGGCTAGGCTTAAATGGGAGAGGTTTAATTGCCTGTGAATCGATGTCAGAGTAGGAAGGATAAGAAACAGAGTCAGGAAACGTTTACGCTTTCTAGCTGACTTGGGACCTGTGTGAGAATGGCTAGCCATACCCAAGAGTAACAGTGTTAGTGTTACTGTGATTATCAGTCATATGAAAAATAGAAACAAACATTACATACACATTCATGCATACCCAGTTGATGGTCTTGGCTGGGGATCAGGTTCCATTTCATCCTCCATATCCTTGTGGTCCAGATGTTCCTGCAGTAGTTCCTGGTGCAGCAGATCTTCCTCCTGTGTGCTCATGCCCTCATGAGCCTTGTCCTCCTTTGCTATGAACCTAAGCTCATCAGCAGTCAGTGGCCTCCTCCTCTTGAGGGTACTGAGCAGGGAGTCATAGTCTCTATCCATCTCTACAACAGAAAAAAAGTACAACAATTGGTAGCCAGCAGAGTATTCTTCATAAATCCATACATTGAATAGTCACAAAGGCTTGCAGACTAACCAGAATGTCCAACTACACACAATCTAAATGCAGTCACTGCAGTGTGTGGAGTTCTTGCTCCGGACATGTCGAAAACAGAGAGTGAAAGTTTAGTGCAGGCAATTTTAAATAAATCAAAGTAAAATAAATCTATTAAACAAAATGTATTTCTATGTAGAATGGGTGATTCTCACTAAACCTGTCAAAGATTAAAGTGACTAAATAGGATTGTAAATTGTGTATAATAATGAAATAATAATTGTATTTAGAACCCCTGTGCGCAAACTGAAGGCGACTGTGGCAAGGAACACAAAACTTCATAAGATGTTGGTTAATTTGAAAAATAACCTTGGGAGAAACCATGCTCACTAAGGGGGGCAGTTCCCCTCTGGCTAATCAGCATGATTACAATGCCAATATTAGTTATTTATATGCAGTGCTGGTTATGGTTTAAGATTAGTAAAATAAGTAAGTGTTCAGGTCCGGTGTTTTAAACAAAGATTTAGTAAGAACTGTAAGATGAATGATAATAACTTTGAAGTCCATCCTGTATTAACTGCAGAGTTTCACATTGATGCATTGTCCTTTGTTAGTTAGCTGATTAAGGCTTTTTTATGCACAGTTATAGATCATGATGGATGTTTCTGGTTCCGGCAGACCCAACTAAAGCAGCCATTGTGAGTTGAAGGATACATTAGGTGTATGCCTGGCTAAATAGATGAGTCTTTAATCTAGACTTAAACTGAGTGAGTGTGTCTGCATCCCAAACAGTGTTAGTGTCAAGCATTGTCGCTAAGATGAGACGGGAGGCGATGGATCGAAAGTACATAACGAAGTGTTATGTTTTACATTATTTGTTTAATTTGTTAAACTTATTTATTAGGAATAATGTTCTAAAAATGCTTAATATAATTTAAAAGTACATAACATAATGTTATGTGTGACAGTGTTTGTTAAATTAGCTGTCTCACTTAAGTTTTATGAATAGTGAAAACATTTTTAGTTACGGCTAGTGTTTTATAAATACGTAACATTGTTTGAAAGTACATAACGCAATATTATGAATGACAATGTTTGTTTAATTAGCTGTCTCACTAAAGTTTTATGAATAGTGAAAACATTTCACATTACGTCTAGTGTTTTAGAAAGACTAAATATCGTTGTAACAAGTTTCGACTGGGTTGGACAGAGGAAGTGGGATTCAGGTACGGGTTTCGTTCACTCTTTTATTATTACTTCAAAACTCAAAGTCAGTTTCCTTTTCCAGCATTCATATTCTGCACACAAACGCATCATTCTGCTTGGTGTCTCTCTCTCTCCTCTCCTCTGGCGTGGGTTCCTCTTATCACTCTCCTTGGATTACTTGGATTAACGAGAAACAGCTGTTAGTCCTAATTATCACCCAGGGATGAATCCTTACAGCTTCCCCTCTCCCAGGAAGAATACTCCACCACGCCCTCGCCACACACCCCCACCGCCTGACTCAGGCCAGAGAGTCATCTGGCCTACCTAGAGCAAATCCGAAAACAGCCATCTGCGCCCCTGGCCTGTACACCTCCTCGAACTTAAAAGGCTGTAATGCCAGATACCAACGGGTGATCCGCACATTAGTATCCTTCATGCGGTGTAGCCACAGGGTGAAGGCCCACCCACACAGGTAGTATCGGAGAGTGAGGATGGCCCACTTGATGACCAAGCATTCCTTCGCTACATTGCTGTACTTCATCTCCTCAAAGAGAGCTTCTGACTAATGTACAGCACGGGCTGCTTCTGCGCCTGAGAGCACCTGTGAGAGTACTGCCCCCAACCCGCGGTCCTATGCATCCGTCTTTAAAATATAATGCAGAGAGAAGTCAGGTGTATGTAAAAGCGGACCACCACAAAGCACAGCTTTCACCTGCCCAAATGTCTGTTGACACTTCTTCCACTGGACCGGATCTGGTGCTGCCTTTTTAGTCAGATCAGTCAGTGGGCTTGTGACGGCCGAATAATTAGGTACAAACCTACGATAGTTGCCAGCCAGTCCCAGGAACTGTCTCACCTCCTTTTTGGTCTTGGTCTCGGGGAGGCCGTAATCATTGCAGTCTTATCAATTTGGGGACGCACCTGTCCATGACCCAAGTGGAATCTCAGATACCATACCTCCACCCATCCAATTTTGCAATTCTTTGGGTTTGCCGTAAGCCCCGCTCACCTCAGGACGGCCCTCAGTTGTTGTACATGCCGCTGTCAATCATTGCTGTAAATTATGATGTCATCTAGCTCGGCATATGTAGAATGTGGTCTGAGGACTTGGTCCATGAGCCGCTGGAACATAGCCAGAGCCCCTAACAAACTGAACAGAAGTGTCACAAATTGGTGTAATCCAAAAGGTGTAGACAAAGCCGTTTTCTCATGGGATATTGGGGTTAAGTGGATCTGCCAATAGCCCTTGTCAAATCCTGTGTTGTATAAAACAAGCTGTGCCAAACCGATCGAACAGTTCATCAATATGAGGCATTGTGTATGCATCAAATTTAATCATCGTGTTTACTTTATGATAATCCACACAGGACCGATCTGCCGCTCATAGGGACCAGAACCACCGGGCTGGCCCAATCACTGTGGGATTCCTCTATTAACCCCATATAGAGCATAGCATCCAGTTCTTCTCGTATTACTTTTTTCTGGTGCTCGGGAAATCGGAAGGAACGAGTACCACTACCCTGGAAGCAGACCCGATGTGGTGTCGTATGAGATTTGTATGACCAGTCAGGGGTGAGAAAACATCTGCAAATTCTTTTTGCAACTTGGACACCTCTGTGACTTGAGATGACGAGAAGCGGTCCCCACAAGTGACCTGGGTGATATGATTGGCTTTTAGGTTCACCTCTGGTATGAGCTCCACCCTCTCCAGAACCACCATTGCCAAAATCACAGGGACAGCCTCCCTCCATAATTTCAGGAGTTTGAGGTCGTATATTTGACATGTCTCACCTCTATCTGTTCGTTTCACCTCATAATCGAAATCTCCCACTCGTCGAGTGACCTCAAAGAGCCTTTGCCACTTGGTGAGTAATTTGGAGCTCGATGTTGGGAGTAATAGAAGCACTTTGTCTCCCGGTGCAAATTCATGTAGCGGAGCTCCCCTATCATACAGCTGGATTTGACGTTATTGAGCTTGAAGCAAATTCTCCTGTGTTAGTTGGCCCTTTGATCTGAGATCAAGAATGTACTGAATTTCGTCCCTCCAGCCACTCTTCACGCATGACAATGAGCACGCTGCACGGCCGATGCCCGTACTGCAGCTCGAATGGAGAAAACCATGTGGAGGCTTGCGGGACCTCTCGGACTGTGAATAACAGTGGTTCGAGCCACTTATGCCAATTCCTTATGTCCTCATGCACAAACTTACGAATCATATTTTTCAGATTTAATACCCAATAATTCGTACAGTTCGCATAGTGTACGTGACATAAAAGTAGTGCCTTGTTCAGTGAGGATTTATTTTGGAATCCCCCACAACACTAATTGCTGAGATGTTGCACAGAGGCACTGCTTCCGGATATCGCATTGCATAATCCACCAAGACTAACACAAAGCGATGTCCGCGTGCCATCCGTTTTAATGGCCGGACGAAGTCCTTGCAAATTCTCTTGAAGGGGACCTCAATTAACGGCACAGGGCCCAATGGCTTTTGGAGTGGCCGGTGGATTCAACAACTGACATTCACGGCATGCCGCACACAATCTTTAGACATCTCCGTGAATTCCCAGCCGATAGAAACGGGCCATTAGATGGTTTAATATTTTTTCTCGCCCTAAGTGACCTGCCATTGGATTGTGATGAGCTATCTGGAATAGCATTTTCTTCTGTGTCAACAACTGGGTTGTGTCTTCTTTTGTCTTTACGTCCTGTGTGACTCAACAAAACCTATCTTTAATAACTGAAAAATATGGGTATGTGAGTGCAACATCTGGCCAGAGGCATTGACCATCATACTACACTACTCTCGCTTAATCAAATGCGTGTCTAAGGGTCTCGTCTCGTGACTGCTCCAGAGGGAAAACCCCAGCAGGGAAACTTGAAGAACACCAAGACTTCCCCCTCCCTTATGTCATTCTGATGCGGAGCTGATGTAAATGGCCGCCTCCACAGTTAGCGAGTCACACACCACACACTGAGAGACTTTGTCTCGAGTCACACACCCATCCACATACATTCCCCTCAATAAGGAAATAAATGCCGGCCAATTCGTTCCCAAAATTAGTGGATGGTTGAGGCGGGAATTAACCGCCACCTCGACACTATGCTTTTGTCTGCGAAATTGAATAGTGACTGTCACTAGTGGGTAACTTTAAAAATCCCCCTGCACACACCTCACCTTCAGCCTTCGCTCTGTGCCTAAAGATAGAGCTTTAGTTGCAACCGGTATCCACCAAGGCTTGATATGTACTTCCCCTGATACTCACAGGTATCCGGTACGTTCCAGCTCAATCTGGAGCAGCCCATGGGGTGTCGGGGACCTGGACCAACATTCCCAGTTCCATCACAGGGCATTGATTGGTGCCCTGAAATTGGTGTTAGCAAGCAGAAGTACTGCAGATGTTGCTCCATGCTGTGGCTTACCTGTTCCATGATCGCTTTCTTAACATACAAACACCAGGAGGTTAGCTGCAGTTAGATGTCAAGCTGCGAGCTGGGCTTCCCCGGACAACAGCGGAAGGAGGCGTGCCACCTACTGATCCTTCAGCCATTTTCATAAGAGTGACCAGAGACATGGAGAATGCCAGGTCTGGGGTCACGGTTGGGCCTTCACCCCTGGTATAGCAAGTTCCGGAACGCCTGCCGGTCCTTCGCTTGAGCTCGGCGAATCGCCTGGAAATGTTGATCTTGCTCTCGACATAGCTTTAGCAGGGCCTGGTGTGGTGCCTGATCCATTCTGGTGAGGGATTGGATTACTTCGACCAAAGATGTGGACTCCATGATGGCATACTATCTTCCTCAGATTTCCCAGGTTTCGGAACCACTGTAACAAGTTTTACTGGGTTTGATTTTCCAGCATTCGTTTTTTGCACACAAATGCGTCTTTCTGCTTGGTGTCTCTCTCTCTCCTGTCCTCTGGCAAGGGCTCCTCTTATCGCTCTCCCTGGATTACTGTAACGAGAAACAGCTGTTAGTGCTAATTATCACCCAGGAATGAATCCTTACCGCTTCCCCTCTCCCGGACAAACACTCCACCATGCCCTCACCACAATCGTTTAAATGTACATAACGCAATGTTATGTGTGATAAATGTTTGTTTAATTAGCTGTCTCAGTTTTTCTGTTATGTCTACTGTTTTAAAAATACATAACGTAACGCCTTACAAAAGTTTTTACATAACACTTAACAACCATGAAGGTTTTAACCAGAATATGTTAATGGTACCAAGAGGCAAGCTTGTGTTTTGAACGTGCTGTTTTTAAAATTATTTGGCTCCTTCTAAATAAAGTCAACATCTGTGTACAAACCTCACATGAACTCAGACTAGTGGTTTCAGATTTAAACGTTATATATGTTTGCACTTAAAACCTCTGTCTGGCCATATGAGAATTCTCATGTGCACATGTTTCAGCATGCATGTGTGTGTGTTCATTGTGAAAAGCCCCACTCTTGCTCTCAGCAACCACAATGGCTTTTGCCTGGACAGAAGAGCTGGAAATACCAGGCCTGGTCACAGCACCGCTGGAATACATTCAAGCAGCCAATGCACCTCAAGCCATTCCATTGTGACCCACACTGGTTAACATGGCTTTCCAATTTATGCAGTTTATTCCAATTTAACACACACACAATTCCTGCTCTCTGACTAAGGAATAAATACAATGTAAATTTGAAATATGTGCCTATTCAGACTGAACAGAGTTGAACAAACAGTTAATCCAAAAACTCTACAGTTCATTGAAATTAACATTTTGATGTGATTTGTCATTGACCAAAAAGACTAACACCACACTGTGGCCATTACAGGTGCTATTACAAGAACAGAATCTGGGCATCCACTACAAGTTCAATGTGCCCATCCAGCACACTGGAAGTGGAGACAATGAAGTGGGCTCTTCCTGGCACCACGTGCCCTGGTCTGAGTGCTCGGCTACATGTGCGGGAGGTGAGCCGATTTACCTTTCACAATAACTTTCACTTTATTACACTGTTCTGTAGAATACTTGATCTTATGTATTGACTGTTGAACTGTACAATTGGCTGTTGTCCCAAGTAACCGATGTCCTACATAGTTTTGTAGGACATCTAGTTTTTATCTTATTTATGTATTTAGTCTTCTAAATGTATACATATGTCCAAAGCGCATAGCCCATAGCATTCAAGGTATACATTTTATTTTCATTTAGCCATGTAATAAGTTTGCTAATGTACAGTCAGCAAAATATTTTTTGATAATGAGGCTATCTGTACTTGTAGGAGATAGAGATCAGTTTGCTAATAATTAATACATTTTTTGTTGTAATAATTCCCTAAAATTATACGCTTGACTATATGGATCATAAATTTCCTTAATTCATTGTGGTTGTGCTGCTTATGTACAAGTTGTGTGGTGAGCAGAAAGGGCTGCGTCTTATTTCAAAATTTGAATGTCGTAACCACATATAAATGTGAGCCTCACCTCAAATATCACCAGAATATGTAGACTGCCCAAAATAAATTGCTTTTTTACAACCATAAATTGTTTTCCTCTGCACTTTTTTAAGCATGGCCATTGAAAACATTAAAAATACTTTGTATTTTGCCAAAAAAATGCAAACATCACAGTTCAGTCCATGGAGGGGTTCGCACCACATAATCAACCTAATTTGTTGCTCAGTTCATTTGAACACTTTTTGGTTAGTATGGAAAAACCCCAGGGCAACACTTATGTCATTTGTAATTTTTTTTGTCATTAATAAAACTCGGACTGAAGTCCGTTCTGTTGGCATGCCACACAAGGTGTTGGAAATATGCAGGGGCCTTTAGTTTTCTGAAGATATACTATACCATTGCAAGAGGAACACACTGAAATTGAAGTCATTATTCACTGAAAATCTTCCCTTGCAGTGCTGTTAACCACTGTGACCGGATCACTGATTCAGTGAGCTGAAGTCAAGAACAAGATCACTTCGATTCATGAACAAATCATTAAAATAATTTTATGGGTTTCATACACGTTAAGCTCAATCGACAGCATTTTATTACACTTTTTTTGTTACAAGTTTATGTCTTGTGGTTAAACTTTTGAAACTGTGAGTATTTTAATGTTTACAGACTGGCCCCATTGACTTCCATTGGAAGTGTTTAACTGTAACCACGATTTTTTCCTTTTTTAAATAAATGTTGTTGTATAATGTTGTGGTAATAAACATTATGCCACCAATGCTGTCAATTGAGTTTAGCTTGTTTTCAACCATGAATATTCCTTTAAGGCCAGTTTTGCTTAAAAAGATCTGACTCAAAGAACGTTTTGTTCACAAAACGGACCTTGCTACTTCTTTTATGAACTTTCAGGAATGTGCAAAGATTGCTTAAATTTGTCAGTCTGTTCCTCACACAAAGCTATTGTATGGATTCAGGGGACTTGGAATATAGCACATGAGTGGAATAATTTTTTAATACTTTCAAGGTGTTTTTTTTATTTTGTCCCTATTCACATATTGGAAAGATTGTCAAAGATATTCTTCAAGAATTCAACTTCATATGACATTTTGAATAGTACTATTCCTTTAAGTATAAAGTGGCGCAATTTACCCCACTCTCCCCTAGTCAGCCAAAAATGTCATACAGGCTGCAGTGATATCCTCCTCTCAAGGTGGCCTTGCACGCTGGCCAAGCTTGGCATAAATCGGGCTTAACTGGAGGCTAATGCCTCTTCTAATGGCCCCATACAGCACAGTGCAGTACCGTGCCATTACTGTGGTAACTCTCACTTTTCACAATCAAGAGCCAAAGAAAAGATTGGCTGCTCTGTAAAAGTCATTCACTAAGACACTCACTAAAACCGAGACATTTACACACCTAGATATAATACAGAGGGAAAAATAATATAGCCTCCATCCACACTGAGTGCTCTGTCAGCAAGTGCCCCTCTAGAGGAGACTGAGAACAAGTTTTACCACAGGGACCAATTCTGACCACACATTGTGTTGCGCGCAAGCTGCTGAAAGTGTAAGGCAAAACAATTAAGTGATGTTTTATTGTCTGTTTGCAGGCTTGCAGAAGCAGGAGGTGGTTTGTAAAAGGTTGGATGATAATTCGGTAGTACAAAACAGCTACTGCGACCTGGACAGCAAACCGCCCGAGGACCAACGACCCTGTAACACAGAGCCATGCCCTCCTGAGTGAGTATAATAATGTAGAGACTAACTGGACATTATCTAGATGCCATTTACATTTGGGGACATTTCTCCACCAACTTTTACCATTGCTGATTATGTCCACACAGCTTAATATAAATTTGCATGCAAAATAGCTTGTGGGACGTCTTTTCTTCATATAACGAAAGTGCATAGAGGCTCCGGGCTGTAAATGCATAAAGGCCAAAAAAAAAAAACAACAACAACTACAAAAAAACAGTTAATGTAGTTGATGCAACTCGTGCACTATTTTCCAAGCCTTCAAAGCCTTATTCGTATGAAATTTAAGTAATTATTTACTCTCAAATCATATCATCGATTAACTCCCATTAAATAGTCCATTAGTCAAATATGGTTACACATCAATAATATCAAACCTAATAGTTTTTTGTGTCAAGATGTTTGGTCATGAGTCAAGCCAGAACCAATGAGGTTTAATGTTGATCATATTTGATTTTGGCTGGGTTCAGTTTCATTTTTGGGTGAACTACTGCTTTAAGCTGAGTGGTTATTGCGGTTGTTATTAGTCGCTTGTGAAATAAAAAAACAGAATCATTTAAGCACTTGACATGTGAACGTGCTATTGAAATTGTGTTTTAAATTAATGTTGGATCATTATAAAGATAAGAAAATTATTTATAAAATTATAAATTTTATCGATAACATTTATAAACATTTTCTACAGACCTGATATCTGATCCAGACAGATAAATTATTTGTGAATAACCAAATATCCATGAGCTAAGCCATCGCCGTTTTATGACCTCCTCCCGACTTGCCACTTTTTAAAACAAAGCGACACAAATGGAGAATACCAACAGTTTGTATCAACAAATAAGGCTTGTGCTCAAGGTTTTGGATTTTTTTGCCAGCCAAAGATGCAATAACACACTTTTACCCTGTTTTTATGAGCCTTATCAAAATTGTATACAGTTGCCCACTCGTAAAAGCTTGTAATATTTCATTTGTGTTCATAGCACCCCGGCCATAAAGCCTTCTTTGAAGACAACTTTAAAACTAAGCAACCTGATTTACTTCTTCATATGTTACCTATTTTCATTTTGACTTTAGTGCCAAAATCCTAAAGGCGTCCAAAAAAGTATGAGTGATCACCTGCATTTAATTGTATTGGCTAGCAGAGTTTATAAATCCTCAAGGGATAATATCCATAAACGAGTGGAGAGTGTGTGTGTGCTTGGGCCAGACACACTTAACTCTCATTTTCAATGGGCCGAGCAGTCGAGCAGAGTTCAGTTGTGTCTGCAAATTTGAAATTGGAAGGAGTAATTAAATGGTTTTGGCCTATGGGCTCAAGCATCTTGCCAGTGCAGGGTGAAGTGAACTCAAACTACAAGATGGGCATCACTAATAACATCATCTCAAATCTATTTGGAGCTCCAGCTAATGTTAGAGGAATGTACTCTCTGGTCCAAAAGGGTCACGATGGTCATTTGAGAACGCCCCATTGATATGGGGAAGTAATTGCTGTCTTAATTAACTCGCAGATGACGACAGATATTATTTCATCAATAATTTATGCTCGGCTTTAATTTTAATTTGACTAATTTCATAACACATTGTCTATTGCTTTATCAGGGCATCACGAGAGAGAATGCACACAAACTGCAAGAATCTCAATTCAGCTGTGAATATAGTATATATAGTAAAATGTCTGCATTCCACTACTTTGCAAACATTTGGGAAGTCCAAATTTAAAAAAAGCATTAGGACACTTTAGCCACACTTAAAAATGTATGAATAATTTGATAATTTGTTTCTATTGCAGAGCCATTCAGATATTTTAAGTGTGACTTGTTTTAAAAACTGTCAGAATATGTTTTGAGGCCACTGTCCAAACTATAACATTGACACAAATTTGTTTTGTAGATGGTTTATTGGTGACTGGTCAGAATGTGGAAAAACTTGTGATGGAGGCATCCATACACGCACTGTTTTGTGTATACGTAAAATTGGACCTGCCGAGGAAGAGACATTGGAGGACAGCCTCTGTCTGACCCATCGACCAATAGAACAAGAGTCCTGCAATAATCAGTCCTGCCCACCTCAGTGGATCACTCTGGATTGGTCTGAGGTGATGTAATATTTTCTGCATATACAACAGGTTCCAAAAGTCTTAGACTCTATGCAATTCTGGGATTTAAAATCCTTTAATCTTCAAAATAAACAGTAAAGTTTTAGGATTTTGAAAAATGTTAAAGAAATGTTTTGACAAAATGAGTAAGAAATATTTGAGATTCTACACTCTGTCTTAGTAACTAATCAAATGTAAGCAAATTTCTGACATAGCATAAGGGGGACATACTGTAAAATTTATTAAAAGCATTTTCACTAGTGGTCTCAGTCCTTTGGACCCCACTTTATGACTTTACGTATCTCTTCTAGAATGCCTGATCATTCTTATCCAAAGATATTTCATGTTTTTTTTACTAATGTTTATGTTGGGTTTGTTTACAGTGTACACCAAAGTGTGGACCTGGCTTCAAACACCGCATCGTTCTGTGTAAAAGTAGCGACCTGACCAAAACCTTCCCACCTGCCCTCTGTTCTGACCACAATAAACCTCCAGTCCGTATTCGCTGTAGCCTCGGTCGCTGTCCGCCCCCACGCTGGATACCTGGAGAATGGGGACAGGTAACAGGAGTTTACACCTCACCCATACAGCTCTGTTCATCCAGATGAAACGAGATATTGTTTTTGGCTTAACTTTATGCATCGAATCATTCAGTTTTTTTTAAATCTTGTGGTCTTGGTCTTCCATAATGAAAAAACAACAACAAAAAACAGCTTAAAGCCACCTAAACTGATTTGTTGGTTTTAGCTGGTTTCCCAAACTGGTCAAGTTGTTCTTCCAGCTTAGTTTAAGCTGGTTTAAGATGTTTTTTAGCAGGGTTAACACCACTAAGGCTCGAAGGGTATAATCTTGGTCTCGATCTGGGCCTTGAAAGGTCCAGTCTTGATCTGGATCTTTCGCTCGAAGGGTTTAGTCTTGGTCTAGATCTTTGGCTGATAAAGACTAGCCTTGGTCTGCATCTGGGCCTTTAAGGGTCTAGTCTTAGTCTGTATTTGAGCCTCAAAGGGTCTAGTCTTGGTCTGGATCTGTGGTTCAAAGTCTCTAGTCTTAGTTTTGAGCTTAGCCTTGATGGGTCTAGTCATGGTCTGGATCTGGGGCTCAAAGTGTTTAGTCTTGGTCTGGATCTTTGACTCGAAGGGTCTTGTCTTGGTCTAGCTATTTGGATTCAAGGGTCTAGTCTTGGTCTGGATCTTTGGCTTCAAGGTTATAGTCTTGATCTAGGGTACTTAAGGTCTTGCCTTGGTCTGTTTCTGGTCCCTGAAGGGTTCCTGCTCTGAACTGGGACTTTCATAATATAGACTGTTGACGGAAGCTGTGGGTCAAAAGATCGTTGGTTCATATCCTACTTAAGGCACTCACTGACATAACCCATCTGTCAGACGCTCCTGCTCTTATACATTTTAATATAGAGAGGATGAAATTGGAAGGCTGCTGGAAACGCATTTGAGATGCCCCAACTTAGATCCCCATGAGGGGTCCTTCACTGTGAGTCTTACATTTGTTTATGACTAAATCTACACCAGACCTTTGTGGAAAGCACACACACGCTTCTCTAACTCAGGCGTGGAATGACAGCATTTCTGTGGCAGGCATACTACTTACTGTAGGAGAGTGACTAATGAAGGAAATTTGTGTAGTGTATTGGGTCACTAAGCAACTCTTGAGTTTTCCATTGAATCAGTATGCTACATCATGGTAGTAGACTACTGGAAGATATCTCTCACTTTCACCTCCCTAAGCAACATCATCCCTCTAATATACAACAGCTGACAGTAGTCAGAGATTCAATTAAACTGTTACAAAGACATTCCACAAGTGCCATGGCCCGTCTAATGCATATTGCACATAAAATTAGCAAGAGCTGGCTGAAATCACCAATTCCACTCTGACTGGCTTTACATAATTTCCAGTAGTCAGGTTGCACAGGTTTCTATCACTACAACGAGTGCTTCCAATGAAGAGTTAAGTCGCTGAATTTACCAACGTACCAATGAGGCTCTGGCATTGAGTCTTGAAATTATTCAAGAGATTTGTTTTAGACACAGGTAGCAATAAAAGAGATTCTTGAGCACACATGTATATTCCACATTTTCAGAGTTGTATCCAATAGCTAAATTTACTTCCTTAAATTGTTGTCCAAAAAGTGAACTGCGGTTGGTCATTTTACACAGTTTTTCGCTAGAAAAAGAGAATGCTATGATTGTGTGTTTGATTGAAAGATTAGTTTTGAGGGTGTGGAAAAAGCTGTGTCTGTTTGAAATTAAGTGGGAATATAGCAGACTGAATTTCCAAAAGCAACAGGTCTGCCTTGTCAACATTCTCATTGGTCCATTGATATCACTTTAGAACCTTTGGGATTTATCCGCATGTTGGTCTCCTTCATGCAATGGAGCCACTGTTCATGATGCAAACAGAGGGTGAAAGCACGCCCCAACAAATAGTATAGGAGGGTGAGGACCGCCCAATTGATGGCCAAACACTCCTTCTCTACCGTGCTGACCTAGTCTCCTAAGTGAGAGTTTGTGACAAATGTACAGCACGGGCACTCCTCCCCTCCACCATCTGGGTAGTACCGCTTCCAACACCCTGTCCAATGTGTCCATCTGCAAGATAAAAGGGAGGGAAAAGTCAGGCTCTGTCCACTGGGCCGGATCTTATGCCCCATTTTAATAAGATCATTCAGCGGGCCGGCTGGTGAGGGTCAAATAATTAGGCACAAACATCCAAAAAATAGCCAGCCAGCCCCAGGAACTGTCTTACCTCTTATTTGGTCTTAGGTCTCAGGCAGGCTGAAATTGCTACGTTTTATCAATTTGGGGCTGGACATGTCCACGACCCAAGTTGAAGCGCAGATACCGTACTTCCACCTGCCCAATTGCGCACTTCTTTGGGTTTGCCGTGAGTCCCGCTCATCTCAACAACCTCAAGACAGCCCTCAGATGCTGCAGATTCCGCTGCCAATCATTACTGTAAATAATGATATCATCTAGATAAGCAGCAGTGTATGCAGCGTGCGGTCTGAGGATTCGGTCCATGAGCCGCTGAAACATAGCCGGGGCCCTGAACAAACCGAACGGAAGCGCTACGAATGGGTGAATTCCGAAAGGTGTGGAAAATGCCATCTTTTCACAGGACATGGGAGTTAAGGGGATCTGCCAATATCCCTTTGTAAATCAAGTGTTGAATAAAAGCAAGCCACACCTAATTGATCGAGCAGTTCATCAATCTGAGGCATTGGGTATGCATCAAATTTAGACACTGCATAAGTAATACAAGGAATTTATCTCCTGGTGTAAATTCCCATAGCCGAATACTCCTATTATACAACCGGCTTTGACGTTCTTGAGCCTGGAGTTAATTCTCCTGTTAATTGCCCCAATGTGTGGAGTTTTTCTTTCAGGTCAAGAATGTATTGAATTTTGTTTTAGCTGTTTGAAGTTCCCTCCTCCCAATTTTCCCATAGGACATTGAGCATGCAGCGCGTTCGACGCCGTACAATTATTTAAATGGGAAGTACCTCGTGGAGGCTTGCGGGACCTCTCGTACTTCAAATAATAATGGGCTTGAGCCACTTGTGCCAATTTCGAGCATCTTCGTGCACAAATTTACGAACCATATTCTTTAGTGTCTGATTTAATTATTCGACTAAGCTGTCCATTTGGTAGTGGTAAACTCTGGCCCAAATCGATTTTATTCCACAATAATTTGTACAGTTCGCATATTTTATGTGACATAAACGTCGTGCCCTGATCAGGGAGGATTTCTTTTGAAATGCTGAGATGTTGCGCAGAGGCACTGCTTCTGGATATAGCATTGCGTAGTCCACCACAACCAACAAAAAGCGATGCCCACATGCCGTTCACTCTAATGCCCCGACGAGGTCCATGCCAATTCTTTTGAAGGGGACGTCGATCAATGGGAGGGGGTGCAATGGCGCTTTTGGGGCGGCTGCGGGATTCACCAACTGACATTCACGGCATGCTGCACACCACCTGCAACATCCCTGCAAATGCCCAGCCAATACAAACGGCCATCAGACAGTCTACTGTTTTTTCCTGCCCTAAGTGACCCGCCATCGGATTATAATGAGCTGTCTGGGTAACATTTCCAGGCAGCTCTTCGGTACTAACAATTGGGTTATATCCTCCTTTGTCACTCAATACAACTGCTCCTTAATTACTGAATAGTACGGATATGTGAGTGCAATGTCTGACTTGGTTTCATGTGGTCAAAGGCGTGCCTAAGGGTCTTGTCTCACATCTGCTCCAGAGTGAAATCCTGAGCAGGGAATCCTCTAAGGGCTGAGGAAACTGATACTTCCCCCTCCCATATATCCTCATGACATGGAGTTGATGTAGATGACTGTGGATCTGCCTCCCCAGCCAGCGAGTCACACACCACACACTGATACGCTTTGTTACAGGACCCATCCACACACATTCCCCTTAATAAGGTAGTAAATGCTGGCCAGTTCGTTCCCAAGATTACTGGATGGGTGAGGTGGGAAATAACCACAGCCTCAACGCTATGTTTTAGTCCCCAAAATTGAATAGTGACCATCACTAAAGGGTCATTTGGATGTGCACACACCTTAACTTGACCTACCGGCTTTTATCCAACACATCGGATTGAACAAAGCTTTGGTGAATGGAGGTTTGTTTACAACCTAAATCCATCAAGGCTTGATATGTACTCACCTTAATCCTCACAGGTATCCGGTATGCTCCTGATTGATAGGGTGCGGCCTGTGGCACGTCGGGGACCCGGACCAATATCTCCACCTCCATCGTGGGACACCTTTCCTGGAAATGTACAGGTTCCTCGCAGATCCAGCAGACCAGTCCAGGCTTCACACCCACACCCGCGGCCAGTGGATTCACCAGCCTGTGGGGGAGAGCGTAGAGGGTTTGGATTGAACAGCCCACAGGACCAGGGAACCAGTTTTAGGTAGGAATTCCCTGTTTCTGGGGAACAGGAACAGGATGAGGGGAGGGAGGAGAGATAGCGAGAGAGAGTGAGACGAAGACCATGGCTTGCCAGCAGGTGTCACGGAACTGTTGGGTGAATCCGAACGGGCAGCTGTGCTCGCCAAGCGTCTGCGAGTGGAAGTGTTGCTGATGTTGTTTTGGGCTGTGGCCGACCCATTGTAGGATGGCCTTCCTCAAGTCCTAATACATCAGAAGGTTGGCCACAGGAAGTTGTTGAGCCATGAGCTGGGCTTCCCCGGACAACAGGAGCAGTAGACAGACTGCCCACTGGGTGCTTGGCCACTTCCACCATTTACTCGAAAAGCTTGATAAAAGCCTCCGGGTCGTCCTGCGGTACCATCTTGGTCAGCGTGATAGGTATGGCCATGGGTGGGTCTGGGGTCGTGGCTGAAGACCACTCCTGGTGTATGAAGCTCTTTAACACCTGCTGGTTCTCTGCTTGAGCCTGGAACAGCACTTTGAACCTTTGTTCTTGTTCCAAGCGTAGCACAAGCAGAGCCTGATGTTGGGCTTAGTGGATGCTGGTGAGGGTCTTGATTACTTCAGCCCTTGGCAAGGACTTCATGATGATGTTTCTTCCTCCTAATTCCTGGGTTTCATCACCACTCTGACAAGGTCACTTGCTAAGTCTTGAAAGAGGAAGCAGGGGCCAGGTAAACGCTCCACATAAATCTTTATTTAAAAAAAAAATTCTATCACACAAAGAATTTATTTTCAGCACACTAATGCACACACACATTGGGCTTCTCTTTGCGTCTCTCTCGCTTTCTCTCCCCTCTGGTGGTTTGGACTGCCCTAAAGAGCTGTTAGAGATAATTTCACACAGGTGTCAATCCTTACCGTTCTTCCTCACTCGGCCTCGCTCTCCAAAGATGTTGCTTAGCCATGCCCACATCACCACAGACTGCAATCTTTATTAGCAATGGGAATCCTAAGGAATTTAACGATTATGGTTCCTTAACGGTTCGGTTAAAGATTGTTTTAGAACTTGTGAGGTAGAAGTATTTGGAAATATGAAATACAATTCTTATTGGATTCGGTGCCCTTGACAATTATGAGCATACATTTCATAATTTCAGATTTTAACAGAACAGTCTTGCAAAAGGTGTTTACACAGACTTTTAAATTTCATTAATAATAAAAAAATGACATTAATTACAACGAGGGCTGACAATTTAACGATTTAAAAAATTAACGAAATTAATTATGTCCCTGAACCATAATAAGGAATATTCCTTCCATCGGAGTAACTTCAGCTTGAAGTACCACCTATTTTCAGCTGGGCACAGTAAGCGAAACTCTAGCTCAATGGTTCTCAACCTTTTTTTTTGTATTTTTTATCCCCTTTTCTCACAATTTGGAATGCCCAATTCCCACTACTTAGTTGGTCCTCGTGGTGGCATGGTTACACATCTCAATCTGGGTGGCAGAGCACAAGTCTCACTTGCCTCCGCTTCTGAGGCCGTCAGTCTGTGCATCTTATCATGTGGCTCGCTGTGCTAGTCACTGAAGAGACTCACAGCACAGGCTCATGCTGCTCTCTGCGATCCATGCACAACTTATCTGCGCCCCATTGAGAGCGAAAAAAATAAACCCCTGCGCTAGCTGAGTAGGCAACACGCAGCTGAATAGACACCAAGCCACTCAGGCTTGCATGACACAAGCAACAGCACAAGATGGACCCATTCTTGCTTTCAAACCTGTAAGTCGATGTGTCATTTCTCACCTGGTGTGTAACCCCTTTTAACATGTCGCTTTGGATAGAAGTGTCTGCTAAACTGCAACTTGTTTCACTTCATGATGCATGGAATCTTTTTTATAATCCTATAATCTCTGTTTTAATTAGTATATTGGCTCAGCGAAGCTGTTGCTAAACATTTATCAAACAAATCTACTCTTGTTGATTCTTCCGTTGACGCAACAGCCTCCTATAGTTTAGAGCATACAACATAGCTGCCATATTGAAGCAACTGCTGTGCAAAGTGATCCAATAATTCAAGTTGAGACATGGATTAAATTGAACCCTAAATACTCATTGTGTTTGTTTGTGTCTGTCTGCAGTGCTCCGCACAGTGTGGACTGGGACAGCAGATGCGGATGGTTCAGTGTCTGTCATATACAGGACAGCCCTCCAACGAGTGCCCTGATTCATTGCGACCCAATACCATGCAGCAGTGTGAAAGCAAGTGTGACTCTACACCCACCTCAGGTGGTGACGGTAAGTCAATTATCCATCCGCTAAAGAGCAGTGATGACGACGGATTGTCATCATTGAGCGCCTGTAGCACCTGGTTAAATAAGATTGCAGATGGTTAATAAAAAAGATGCCGGTTTTTGCACTGAAATTCCAAACATAAAAAAGAAACGCAACTGCTTAGCGAATTCGCCCATTAGGTTTGTCCATGGAGCAATCGTTTGGTTACGTATGTAACCTCCATTCCCCGAGGGAGGGAACGACATGTTGTGTCGGAGAAGCGACACTAGGGGTCTCTCTTGAGCGCCGATATTCACCTCTGACCTATTGAAAAGGGCCAATGAGAGTTGGCAGTCAGTATTTGCATACCCCGCCCCCGCATAACGGGTATTTAGGAGGGCAAATACGGAAGTTTAGTCAGGATTTTTCTGAGGAGCCGGAAATGGTCCGGCCACAACAGTGGCTCGGTTCAGCGACATGGCGGAGGAAAGACACAACGTGTTGTTCCCTCCCTCGGGAACGGAGGTTACATACGTAACCAAACGTTCCCCTTCTGTCGCTCTCTCCACGTTGTGTCGGAGAAGCGACACTAGGGGACCCATTCCAATCTTGCCATGTGCTGAACCGTGTACGTGAACTGCCAATACAGAGGCGGGCAGGGATTCATCCAGTGCCACGCATCGTCTGTACCCGGCTGCACGTACCCTTCCCCAATGCCCCATACGAACATCGGGATCCTTCTAGTTACCATGAGAGGGGAACAAGGCGATGTTTGCCAACATGGGAACGGGCCAGCCTGGCTGGGCCTCTTTTCTCTCTATGTTTCTCGCATAGAGCAATCACGGCCGGGGCCCTTACACGCATATAGGGAAGGGGGTCTTACCCAGACCCTGCGGAGACCACACCTGCCCTTTTTCTTGGGGAGGAAAAGTGGTAGACATGTCACACAGCCGTCTTAGGGCTCGTGTGGAAAGTATGGTGCGGTGATAGATCGAGCCTCAAAAGGGGGGAGTTGCTACAGCACGGCGACCGGGGCAGCTGTAACTGCCTAAGGGAGACACGGGGGTCCGCTCGTAAGGGGACAGAACCGTGGAAATACACACAGGGGGAGTCCGAGCAGGAGGCCTTACCTGTGGAGCACCTATACCAGTACAGGGTAGCCATCAGGGTTCCTGCAGTGGCTTGGGTCGGCGAGTTCCTCCGCTGAACCGCGGACCCAGAGGGCTGGGGAGGAATCGACCAGGGTCCCGACTCGGAGTGGGGCGCCCTGGGAAAAAAGGCGCACTACTTAACCTTGACGTCAGGAAAAGGGCGCTGGGCGCAAGCGATCCACCCGGCCGGTCAGTCTACGTGTTACCGAGTTCTACGGGCTCGGACCTGACAAAACACAGTCTCTGTGTGTGCACAGTAACTCTCGAGAGTGTGCTAGGATAAGCCAGTCGTCGAGGTTGTTGAGAATGCGGATGCCGGCTACTCGTAGTGGGGCAAGAGCCGCCTCTGCGACCTTCGTGAAGACGTGAGGGGACAGAGGCAGGCCGAAGGGGAGGACTTTGTACTGAAACGCCTGGCCGTCGAACGCGAACCGTAAGAAGGGTCAGTGTCATGGCAGAATTGAGACGTGGACGTACGCGTCCTTCAGGTCTACCGCTGCGAACCAATTTAGATGCTGAACGCCAGCCAGAATATTTCTCTGCGTGAGCATTTTGAACGGGAGTTTTAACAAGGCCCGATTGAAAACTCGCAGGTCCAGGATTGGTCGTAAGCTGCCGCCTTTCTTGGGTACAATGAAGTAAGGGCTGTAGAAACCCTTCCTCATTTCGGTTGGAGGGACAGGCTCTACCGCGCCCTTGGCTAAGAGGGTCGCGATTTCCGTGTGCAGGGAACTGGCATGCTCGCCGTGTACTGCGGAAAAGCGGACGCCCCTGAAGGGGGCGGAGCGGGCAAACTGAATTGCGTAACCGAGTCGAATGGTCCGGTGCAGTCAGCGTGATGCGTTGGGAAGCGAAAACCACGCTTCCCAGCTCTGCGCTAGGGGCACCAAAGGGACGCAGTATTTTGGGCGTACCCGGCGGGCCTCGCAGCGGGGCGGAACAGGTAATGCAGCGTCGGGCAGCTTTGTTGCGGCCTGAGGCTGGGGTGCTGAGAATAGACTCAAAGCACTTACCTTGCTCCGTGCACCCGGCAGTTCGTGACTGAGGAGGAGGTCTGCTGGCGTCCTCTGGACTCGTCTGAACCGGCCGGCCGGGGGGCAGTCGTAGGCAGGCGGAAGGCAGGATCGCCGCGTCCGGTGTACCGGGACTGTCGTAATCTGAAAGCAGATTGCTGTGAGAACGGCATTTGCGGGCCAGGTGACCCAAAGGCAAAGGAAGTAGCTCTTTTATTGAGAATGTGGGTACCACAGCCCCCGTCAGGGGGTGTGGCAAATGAAAAAACAAAGGATTCTCCACCCGGCCCTCCACCGGGGGACGGAGCGGTCTTACCACCTCCGGAGCTAACGTCTTCGGCTCTGGGTCGACTGTCTCAGGAACGCTGGGGAGCCTTCCGGGTCCTAGAGGGGGTTCGTGAGACGGGGGCGTACGCCGCCTGCGGGGTGCTCGACGTTGGGGCTGAGAGCTGGGCCCGGGTTGGGGCGGAGCAGGAGCTGGTTTCTTCGCCACAGGGGGACGCCCTCAGCGAGCAGACGGGGCAGGGCCCGTAGCGGCAGGTGTGTGGCGGGGCATGATGTGAGAGATGGCCTCCGTCTGCTTCTTCACCGCGGAGAACTGTTGGGCGAAGTCCTCGACGGTGTCGCCGAAAAGGGCAATCTGGGAGACAGGTGCGTCTAGGAAGCGGTTCTTGTCGGCCTCACGCATCTCGACCAGATTGAGCCAGAGATGGCGTTCCTGGACCACTAGGGTGGCCATCGCCTGTCCGAGTGCCTGCGCTGTGGCCTTCATCGCTCTCAGGGCGAGGTCGGTCGCTGAGCGCAGTTCCTGCAGCACATCAGGATCAGGTCCACCCCGTGCATGTTTCTGAGTGCTTTGGCCTGGTGGACTTGCAGGAGGGCCATCGCATGCAGAGGCGGAGGCAGCGCGTCCAGCCGCACTGTAGGCCTTCGCGTTGAGCGAGGATGTTGTCCTACAGGGCTTGGATGGGAGTACGGGGCGGCCACGCCAGGAGGTAGGGCTACCGGGGCATAGATGGTACGCAACTGCCCTATCGTCCTGGGGAATCGCCCCGTATCCGTGGTGCTCTCCGCCGTCGAGGGTGGTGAGAGTGGAGCGGGTGGCACCTAGACGGGCGGAGAGCGGGGCTCTCCATGTAGACGTCGGCTCGTCATGCACCTCCGGGAAAAACGGGACCAGGGGGATGCGAGGCCGCGAACGGCGCGCTGCCCCCAGGAACCAGTCATCCAACCGTAAAGGCTGTGGGGAGGATGGAGGGTTCCAATCCAACCCCATGCTCACGGCGGCCCGGGAAAGCATGTCAGACATCTGAGCGTCGGCCTCAGCCTGGGCCTGATGGCCCGAAGGCGGCAGTCCAGGGGAGTCCTCGGCATCAGACATCACACTCTCCGATGCAGCGGCGAGCTCATCTGCTTCGGGCTCGGGAGGATAGACAGCCGGGCCGTGAGGCGAGCCGCTATTGCCGCGAGCGTAGACGGGGACCAGCGAGCGTGTCGGGGAACGGGAGGTTCGCGGGGGGCTACCCGGCGAAACTGCACCTGCTGCCGCCCCCAAATCGCCCCCAGCGCCAACCGCATCGTCCTCAATCCCGTGGGAAGAAGGAGCAATGCGGGGTGCAGCTGGGGTGGCTTGCTCTCTGTTGAAAGCAAGCCGCGACCGCAACGTGGTCATGGTCATGTTCTCGCAGTGAGAACATGAGCCATCCGCAAACGCCGCCTCGGTGTGATCGCGGCCCAAACACACGAGACAGCGCCTGTGGCCGTCTGAAGCGGAGAGCACTCTACCGCATCCAGGAACAACACAGGGGTGCAAGGGCATCTTGAAAAAGATGCGTCCTGAAAAGGACGTTCAACGCCGCTGTGTTTTGCTCTTTTAGAGAAATTCACTCTTTTAAGGGAAATAACTCTTTTAATACACAATATGTGTGTGTGTCTGCGCTGTCGAAGTGCTCAGGGGCAACAATGCATGCCGTGCAATGAGAAGAGAAAGCCGCTGTTGTGCGCCGTCAAGATCCAACAGCATGCAGATCGTCAGAGGAAACAGGAACGTTTTAATGGCGTGTAACTCGCAGCAAACTGCAGACAGACCATCGGCTCTGAAGAAATTTTCTGACTAAACTTCCGTATTTGCCCTGCTTAAATACCCGTATGCAGGGGCGGGGTATGCAAATACTGACTGCCAACTCTCATTGGCCCTTTTCAATAGGTCAGAGGTGAATATCGGCGCTCAAGAGAGACTCCTAGTGTCGCTTCTCCGACACAACGTGGAGAGAGCGACAGAAGGGGAACTATTGCTGCTGGTTTCAAGATGTGGAGATTGTTAACTAATAGTAGATCCAGTGAAGGCTTCAAAAACTGTTTAATGAGGACACGGAAGCATTGAGCCTGATCTTTGTAGTCCGCACACCCTCTGACAAGTAATAATTATTTGAAAGTGATAGACATGAATGTCTGTTTTTGCAATGAACTCAGTCCTGCTCCATGTGTTTCCTTACAAAGCACAATGCAATTGTTGCAAAATAGGATTTTATCTCAGGTGGAGATAAATCCTATCTCTTTTTCAATGTTAATCTGAATGCTTGTCGTAACCAGCTGCCACCATGACAAGTGAACATGAAAGAAATTGAGCAACAAACAGAAGAGGTTGCAAGATAACAGAAGAGGATAGAATAGATACTGTACCAACATTCTGTCCCATTACAAATGGGACAGAATGGTGATTTATGGGGGCCAGTAATTATCGCCTAAGCGAGGTAGATGACAAGTAGGCCTAGTCTTCACGAAGTGCTCCATTCCACCATTGTGTGACAAATTGTGCATCTCACCCATGCACTGATTACCTCCTGGATTCACACATGCATCTGAAACATGACTCGAATTTTAAGAACCCAAATGTTTGTCCGCATTGGAAATATGGACATGGTTTTTGTTAAAAAATAAATAAATAAATAAAAAACAGATGAATATAAAGTGAAAAGTAAAAATCTTCAAGGCAACTCTTCAAGTTCTTCAAGGCAGGCAGTCAAAGAATGCATCTCCACCTTGGTTCCAAGTTATGCTGCTTAGATGTGTTAGTGTTTATCTATTGACGTGCTCATCAGAGACTCAAGAGAGAAAACTGGGCCAGCAGTCGCAGATCCAGCAGGCTCTGGGTTGTGTATTAAAGTTCTGCGTCATTGTTCCACAGGGATCTGCCTATCATTTAAATTAAATTGTTCACCCAAATATGAAAATTCTGTAATCGCTTTTTCACACTCACGTTGTTCCAAACCTGTATGACTTTCTGTTCCACATAAAAGGATACATTTTGAAGAACGTGCCGGTACCTCTTTTTTTTTAAACAGTGGCAGTGGATAGTAGTTGCACTTTAATGGTTCCAAAAGGATTGAAAAATATCGTAAAAGTAATCCATGCATCATATTCCTCATCTTCTGAAGGCAATTGAAATGTTTCGGTGAAAAACAACCCAAAATTCAAGTAAATCTTTGGTGAAAATCTTGACGCCTGTTGTGTGTTCATGAGAGAAGCTTGTTCACACTAGTCATGCTTCCATCCAAGTTAGGAATTAAATGTATGCGGTAACAACAATTTGTGAATAAAGCAGTGTTTCCATATCATGGTTTAGAGTGGGCAAAACCGTCTCACGAACCACATGTTTGCTTGCGATTGGAGGCAGATACATTATATCTGAGAATGAAATCATGTAAGACAGTTCTGAGAGGCAATTTTAGCCAGTTATTATATTATTATAATTGTAGCCAGATGACAGGCTTTGTTTCCGGCATTTGAGATGCAATGCAATGATATTCATGATTTGCTTAGAGTTAAATAGAGCTGCTAGTGGCAGATAATGGGGGCCAAGCAGTTTGGATAAGTGGATTCTGCTATAGTGATTTCCAGACTGTTTGATCTACTTCGCCTTAAATTGTATATGCATCACCTAGAGACCCTTATGACAAAATTTATCAAAAGAATTTTGATTCATCAAATCATTTAGAAAGGATTTTTTGGGCCATGGCCCAATTCAATTATCAACCTATATTTTATAATAACTTTTTATTTTTATAGGCGCCTTTCAAGACTCTCAAGGACACTTTACAGACATAATGAATTTTACAATAAGAAAAGATAAAATCCTAAAATCACATATAAAAATTTGCATTATCATAGGAATATATATAGTCATAAATAATAGTTATTTGTGGTAACCTAATTTAAAAAGGTGGGTTTTGAGGAGGGACTTGAATGTGGAAAGACAATCACAATTACGGATATCTGGCGGTAAAGAGTTCCAGAGTCGTGGAGCAGCACTGCTAAAGGATCTGGACCCCATAGAAGTCAGACGAACAGAAGGTATAACAAGAGAGAGAGAGAGGAACAGGATCTAAGAGTACGGGTAGGAGAATATATATGAATAAGATCTAGAAGATAGGAAGGTGCTAGGCTATGAAGAGGTCAATAACAGAATCTTGTAATCAATACGAAGTTTAACAGGGAGCCAGTGAAGTTGTTGAAGAATAGGAGTTATATGGGCAGAGTTAGAAGTTTGTGAAATAATCTGTGCAGCCGAGTTTTGTACCAGCTGTAATTTATACTGAAGTTTTTGTGGTAGACCAAATAAAAGGGAATTACAATAATCCAAGCGGGACATAGCACCACTTTTATAGCACCACTTAGTCAGATAGGTGTGTATGTGTGTGCGCAAGAGTGGGGTTAGGGTAAGGGTTAGGTTATGTACAATTGGGAACATCCTGTCAAATTTAGTGTCTCTAGGACTTACTGTTTTTACTGCCTAGACACTTTTAGTGTAGAAAATATAATAATAATGAGAGGAAGTAGAGAATGGCTTATTGAAGCAGTCACGTTACTTTTTTGAAACGAATCTGTATTCCGACATAAATGAAATAGGAACTTATTCTGTAAATGTACAGTATTTCCATCCATGTTTATGCACATCTTATATAAAAAAAGGCAGCTCTTTCGAGCGAGTGTATACGTTTTTTTATGCACATCTTGGTGTTTCCATACAACATTATTCATGCAATATCCCAAAATGTACATAAAAATATGTGTATGGAAACCCAGAAATGCTGTGGCTAAAACAAGACAAACTTCTCTCATGATCACCAAACTGGCGTCAAGATTTCTTTTACAATACATTTGCATAATATTTTAAGCTTGAAGGTGAAATCACTATCAATTGTCATTGTATTGAAAAGTGGGACCAGGACATTTGTCGTACAGGTTTGGAATGGCATAAGGGTGTTTAAACTTCGACAGAATTTTCATTTTCGGCTGAACTATCCCTTTAACCCATTCTCCCCTATATGGTTCCCCAGCTTTGACCACTTCATTCAATCCTTCACGTATCCTTTCTCATTCCCCTCTTTTCTTCCTCCCTCTAGAGTGCAAAGACGTAAACAAGGTGGCATATTGCCCATTGGTGCTGAAGTTCAAGTTCTGCAGCCGTGCGTACTTTAGGCAGATGTGCTGCAAAACGTGCCAAGGACACTGACCCCGAGGAGTGAAGCAGAGACAGATGCCGAAAAAAAGGAAGGAGAGAGAGAACCGGGCAGAGGAAAAAGCAAACCAGCATTGTTGGTGTCAGCGCTGGGCACTCTCTCTTTCTCTTGCTCTCTTCACTTATACACACATTGACATACAACAGCTTTTGTAGCCCTGTGGAACCCTAATCACTGCTCAGCACTGTGCTGACACCTTTGTTGTATTTTCACTTCTGTGAAGTGGGAATGTATAAAATGATCATTATTGTTGTTATTTTTATAATAATAATAACAATTGCTATTGGCTATTATTATTATTATCGATGTCTTTCTGTTGTTATAATCCAAAGTGCTGGACACATCATTCGTAGGAGGTAGCAAGGCAGAGATTTCCTTCATGGCACCCATGCACAGAAGACCTGACTGTTTTTTCCCTAGGTCTCATGTACACACTACTCCCACAGATTTGTTGGCAACACTGCATTGGGGGCGTTCACAATGACGGTGTCATTCAGATAAACCCGAAGTCATACATTTTCAATGTGAGTTAGCGATTTGAGGCGACCTGAGCCCAGACACAACAAAGTTGAGAACAGTTCAACTATCTGCATGTTCAATGACTACGAATGGGAGGTAGAAAATTATGTGACCTGCTGCTTGATATGGTTGAATACTCCAGTCAAGTAGTAAAACCAACTAGCAACCAACAGTACAACGACTTGGTGACCTCCAGCGATTTAATTGCTGTTAATCAATACATTTACATGCACTTTTGAAAGTTACATTTCAGTCTAAAACAATAATTAGCCTTTTTAAAATGCCATGTAAACACTTTAGTCTGACTAAATCACTGAATTCGGACTAACAGATCTAGGTAATGCCATTGTTGCTCAGCTTTGTCCAGCATGTATTCTCCTTTTTCTTGAACATGGAAGTGTCCCGATTTATACCAGAACACTGTTTTCTTTGTCCAGTCTTCTGTGTCTGTTCATAGCAGATAATGTGATGTTTAACGTATTAAATGTGTAAAAATTGCCTAAAAAAAGAATGTAACTCCAAAGTGATGATACTTTTTACAGTAGGTAGATGACATAATACTATAGCCCGCGGTTAATTCCATTGAATTCATTTACTATTTCAGAGTTGTTATAGCCAATAACTGCACAGGTTTTTACATTACTTGTTCTGGAGACTAAACCAAAAAACAGTCCAGCAGTAATCAGAATCATAATCCCGTCACCTAGTGGTCGGTCAGGAAAACTGTGACCTCGACACTGTGCGCATGCTCCAAAAGAGAGAGGTGATGCGCGATGTGTATTTCACCCAGCGAATTTCACATCCATCCATTTGATTACACTCGGTGTCACGTGTACTTGGACTGACGAAGATGAAGAATGTAGCTCGATTACAAAAAACACAAGAGTTGTTTCATAATGAGATTCATGGTGTGCATGCAGTTTTATCGCAAACGATAACTTGGAACTTCTGTGCGGGTCTTTGACATTTAAACTGATTAATTTGGCTCACGCTTTTATCCAAAGCGACTTTATGTGCTTTCAAGGTTTACATTTTATCAATATGTGCATTGCCTGGGATCGAACCAATGACCTTTGTGTTGGTAGCACCGTGCTCTATCAATTGGAAAGTGTAAACCTATACCTAAAGCCCTAGTCGCCACTACTTGAAGAAAAACAGGGTAGTAAGAATGAGCTCTGTGGTGCTAAAATCTCAATTCGAGCTTAAGTGTCCAGATGTTCAGTTGTAGCCACCTGTTTTACTAAGCTGAATCACATGGCCATGGGCCAAAGAATTCCACTGTTGTCTGACATTTGAACAAGGCCTGAAAATCAGATCAGCTCACACCTCCAAAAGGGACGTCTCAAGTATTGTGTCTTTAGAATTATTATGGACACCGGAGACAGGCATTAATTGCGACTCTGACGTGATTCTGCTATAAATTGTGCAGCTCTGACATCTGTAAGTCTGTTCCGGGGCCCAGAGTGTTCCAGACGCCATAATTTCCTTGTAAAATGTGTGCTGTGACCATGCTTCACCACATTATCAGCAATATATGCAGACAATTCATCAGCTTAGTGGTGTCCAAGTAGGTTTTAGAGATCTCCATGTATGCAATGCTGATCCATAAGTAAAGTTAAGTGAAGGGCCAGTATCTGGGTAAACTGCCAGACCCCACGGATCCAGTCTGTGATCGACTACCTCCAGAACACCCCCTCTTCCTCCTTCCCTGTGATCGCACTGCTTCCAGCCCGCATTCTTAAAGAGAGAAGACCTCAAACCCTCCAAATTCAATGGTGCTTGTCTTCCTGCAGCTGAGGACTGTTTGTTCCGCTGCTTTCCTTCCTCTCACCTTTTGTGTGGCTGGATCATCTGGCTTTATTGTGCTACGAGACCTTCATGCACTCTGATCTTGAGGTCTAAGTAACTGACTGAAAACTAAGGACAGTTTATGTCTGTTTCAAAACTTAATGAGCTCTGTACCTAGATAGAATTTCCAAGATTTTATAGGCCAAGTTTGAAACCTCCATTTTCAGTTTTCCGACGTCAAGTATTCAGTTATGGAGAGCATTTTCGAGGGGAAAACGTTGTCCTAGTGTGAATTATAGCCGTAAACGTTGCAAAATTAATGCGTTTTCAAGCAAAAACGTATTATTGTTGACAAGGCCATAGTCCTGCTCTCAATGCAAAGGTTGTTCCAAAAGATAGATACCTACCATCTTTTGGCCAAATAGGAACCCTCAGAGCCACAGCATTGCAGAGTTCCAACATAGAGTATTATTAATTGTTGGTCGAGAAACAGACCAAAATGTAAGTCCTTGTTCACGTATTCATGATTATAGTGATTCTTCAGAAAGATTATTCAGCAATGCTGATAATAAATGACATTCAATATCAAAAATATATCAATAAAAAGTACAATCTAATAAAAAAAATAGACTATTTTAACCAATTTTTGTAATACAGCATTTGTGTCATTAGCTTAGCAGCATGCTAACTTTATTGGAATCAGTTGCTGGTCAGCTATGAAATGCGCTATTCGCTACCAATATAAAACTTTCCAAATCAGTCACTTGCAAGGTTCTATTTTGCCTATTGAGTTTTTGGAATAGAGTCTTTCTTTTTTACACTGGTTTAAGCTTTTGTAAACATTCCTGCAACTATCTTTTACCACAATTGGGTGACTGATGCAGTCTTAGCAAAGGGAACTTAGGAATTGGGTGCCACAGTATTAGAGCTCACTTCAGTTATGGGGCACAACAGACAGATAGTTAGAAAGAGGAGTTTAGGAGACATTCGTTACCATTTTTAATCATACAACCATTCTACTTTTGCTGCTGCTACTTTTTTTGTAGCCACAAACACAACATTAATCAATGATGTATTGTTATGAAATGTTTAATCTGAGATTATTCAACAGTGAACAGTGGACATGTAGGCCCAACGAGCTGAGCATCCTAAAATTGTGCTTTGAAAATCCTAAGGCTTGAAGTGCAAGTTTACTGGCTTTGGAACATGGAGGCAAGAGACTCTCAATAAGACTCAATGGAACTCAATGGAACATCGCTGTGAACTTGTGTCTTTGAATGTCACATCGTTTAACCTGTACCTACAGAAGAGAGTTTTGCATTTTTGTGAATAGTTGCTTATATTTTATATTCAGTATTAATGTTGGTACACTGTTACTAATTTTTTTCATATGTAAATTATATGCTAATTTATTGCCATTTGTCACTTGTTTTATGTACGTTTCACTGCATGCAAACTGAAATCTAGTCTAGTGTAAACGATGCAGTGAAATAACACCTTTCACAGTCTGTTTTAGTCTCTGTAAAAATGTGAGTTTGAATGTGTCTTTCTTGCTACTAGAGCATTTTTAAAACTACATTTTGTGTGAGTTGAGCGTTTGAGTGCGTGTGTGTCGGTATGGTATTACTGCACTGTTCTCGAGCGCCAGTGCTCACGAAAAATTATAATAAATAATGGTAAATGATGTTAAATGGTAAAAAAAAAAAAAAGAAAAAAAAAAAAAGAGATATTCCCATAATAACTTTAACATTCTGAGGCCTTTTGGCTTGTATCATTGGTGAATCCTACGATATGTAATGGATCCTGAAATAAAATAACTTTAAAGAGTTGCGTTTGCCTATGATGTTTTTTCATTCTTTTCCACAAATAGCTTAAGTTAATCTAAATGAGTTTACATTTTGGAATAAAAGGGTTAATTCATTAAAGAGATATTTCACTTCAATAAATATATTGACTTTCTTCTGTGGAACATATAGTTCAGAATGTCCAGAGTGCAGTTTGTAACAGAGACTATACGGCTGTCAAGCTGCATTATGTAAGTAGTCCATATGACTCATCTTTAAATTTTGCCTCCACTAACTCTCAAATCTCGTTCAATAAAGTGCAACTGTCTGGTTCTAGAAGTAACTGCATAAATCTTTCTACAATCTCAAACTACTTATACATTTTTATATATCTGAATATATAGTAATAAAATTATAATATATTTTTTCTATACATTTAATCAACAACTTTACATCCATACTTTTTATATTTTTCCACCGTTTTTAATTTATGTCATTAGCAATGCTTCAAGGGATTGTAGTTCATTCCCTTATTAAAGATTTTATGTACAATGTCTTGAACGGTTTTCTTTTTATCCAATTTTCAAATACTTTTTTGTAATGTTGTAATGGTTTGGTTCATAGCTTAGAACTCTTTTATTAAAGATTTTATGATATCCCCATGGATATTATTTTCACATGCAAATTAGCTTGTGATTCACAGCAAATGTTTGCCAGAAGTTTGCAGCTCTTCACCGGTAGTGTTGAACCTGCAACAAACCTTTGACAACAATGAACAATTTGCTGCAAGTTTGCTGCAAAGATCATTTGCATGAGAAAATGATCAGTGGTGAATTTGCAGCAAGTTTACTCGCTCAGTTTTTGTAAGAAAGAAAGTAAGTCAAAGACTCATGAAGACAACATAGGGGTGATTCATTGATGACAGAATTTTCATTTTTGGGTAAACTATCCTTTTGTTTCAGAGAATTTAGGCAGTTTACAGCCTTTTAAGTCTTCCATGGCAGTAAGCTAATGCTAATGCTAATGAAAAGTACTCAGAGTACAGACACTGATAGTCCTGTTTTGTCTAAAAGCAACAACTTTACGATAACAAATATTTCTTGGGCTACTGTCTCTGTTATTCCTTGGAAAAGAGTTACAGATACAGCAAAACAGAGAGAGAGAGAGAGAGAGAGAGAGAGAGAGAGATAGGTTTAAGAATGTCTTAGCAGCTGTCAGCTACAATTCGTCTGTTTACATGTCGGCTCGCAGCACAGCCACAACAAAGACATAGCAAGACAGCAGAGGCACTTGCCAAGAAACAGTTCCATTCTTTATCTCTTTGTGAACTGCAGAGTTGGACTGAGAAGTCAAAATAAATAATGATATAGTTTTATAGTGTTGCTCTGTGCATGTAAGGAAACAAGAAATGGTTATGTTCGAGCCATTTGTTGCAGCTGTGTGAATGAATGTCAACAAACTTCTGTCTATGGCAAAATGTTGTGAACATTTTTAGTTTTTCACTATGCAAGAGCCGAGAGTTCACATTGTTAGTATAAGGGGGACTGTGCTTAAGGCATTGGTGATCAAAGACATGCTGATGGCAAGACTGCACTTGTGTTTTGCACTTACCCAAAACAGATGTATATCTTTGAAGGGTTTGTGGAGAGGAACAAAGGGTTTGTTTACTCTGTAGTATGTGGCTGAGCATTGACCTCAGGGGGTAAATATGGTTTAATGCAGTCCACGATGTGGTCTTCTTCACTAAAGAACACTGAAGAGAAACCTGATCATCCATATAACACTTAGAATATTTGCACATTGGGATTACAATAGATTAGAGAGAATAAACACAAGCTTTAGAGACATACTTTCAGTTCTCACATAACAATAGCTCCTTTCCAAAATGTACTGAGCAGCCTACATAGACAGCATTTTAATGCATTGAGGATAGTCGAGAGAAATAGATTTTTTGGTTAATTTCATGCCTTATAGCATTGATAAAAACAGTTTAATCATGTTAAACAGTTTACATGCTGTTGTAATAAATATCAGCACGGCTGTGGGGCTTCAGGATTTCACATATATAGTACAACAGCATGATTTTGAGTGCGATATTTCTTTTATACGACAGTTTTCTAAATTTGAAATGAATGCCACGTAACTTATATTTTAGACAAAATGGCCAAGTAAACACTGCATTAAATTCAGTTTTCACTCCCCTATTTAGAACATAGTCCAATTCTTTGTACACACAGTTTGGTAATTAATGGGAGTGACAACAGTAGGTTGAAAGTTGTTCAGCTGAAATCGGTCTGTGCTTCCTAAAATAGGAATCACTGCCCTGGTGCCCAGAGTGGCCGAAGCTGGAACTGTTGTTGAATGTATGGACACGTGAGATCCAGGCTGCGTTCAGTCTTCACTTTTAACCTTAAGTCCCATAAGCACTTCCCCTCGGGGGAATCCCAGTCACCATTTTGGAAGTCCGTTCCACTTCCTTAAGTGAGCAAGGGAATTTCTGTTGACAGACCCTCAACCCCTTGATTTTGACAGAGGGAGCGAGTCTACACAGATGTATGCTTCAGGCAGCACCATATCCCACAATGCAACTCTATTGTGACGCAACAGCACATCGCACTTCATCAAACCCAACCCCACACAACTCTAATGTATGATGGAAGAGAAGTAAGATCAATTAAGCAGTTTAGAAAAGTCATATTGAGATTTAACAGCATAATATTTATAGCTACCTTAAACAGTTTTTTCACAGTTATAGCCTATGTGTTCATACTTTTTTGTAAAGTGTGATTAATACATAAGCATCTAAAATTACAACCTAAATTTACCTGAATCTGTGGTTGCATCATTCTCTAAAAACTGTTGTTTCTCAGGTGCAAACATCACTAAATAATTCCACGAATTGACATCAGCCCTCTATGTGCTCCAAGTGATCAAGGGTTTAAGGTGATCCAGTCAAACCCATTGCACGGGTTCTGTCCATAGTGGGCACTCACATAACATAAACAATGATGTACATCCGAGTACAAATTTGAAGTGGAACGCAGCCCCAGTTTCACTGTGGTTTTCAGGGTTTGTGTGTGTGTGTGTGTGTGTATGTATGTGTATGTATATATATATATATATATATATATATATATATATATATACAATTTGGATTATTTTAAATACTGAAACAATGTTATGTTTTCACAACATCTGTTGCCATTACATCTCAAATGCATTTTAGAGAACAAGTTTTAAGTTTCAACTGAATTTAAAATTTGCATGGGTTGCATTTGCAGGAAAATGGAGTAGATGGTGTATTTGAATTTTTATATAATATTAGCAGAAATACATAAGAGTTAAGGTACCTATAAACACAACTGGTTTTAAATTCCATTGCATACCATCTAAATGCTGAAAAAGCAAGAAAAAAATTCCCTCTTAAAAGGTAGCTATAACAGCAAGGTATCTTAATAGGTTTTGGAAAAGAGCTATGGAATACACCAAGGTTGTGCACTATTCAGAACTGAAATTAACATTTCAATTCTCACATTTAAGAAATTTAAGAAATTAGAACAAAAATGGATTGAAATACAAAACATTAAGTGTATTTTTAAATGATACATTTCATTTCTCCGAATGAATTAATGATAAACATGCTATCGTACACATAACACATTTTCCCAAAACCTTCAAAATCAACACAACGTATGCTTAGAATGCTACCTGTTTTGGCCCATTTTATTGAACCAAGAAAATTTGTTGAATTTCTTTGAATTGCTATTGAAGAGACTCCTCTTCCTGTCATTACAAATACAATTCCAATTCAACATCCTTTGGAACGTGGCCAATTCCATTCAAATTCCAGCACATAGAAGGAAAGGGAGCCATTTCCACAATTCGAAATTTTGCCCAAGTCTGGAATACACAAATCGGTGTCCATTGTGAATCTACTGCTCGCCTTTTGTATAACAGTTATAAAGGCACAAGTGTTTTCCTAGGACAGCAGACTTCACTGAGGTGGCAACTCATTAGCAGATCAGAGGTGGTTTTGATAAAAGGTGTGAAAGAGAACAAGAATGTACCAGCTCAACAAGGATTCTTACCTTTAAATAGACTGATAATAATAGGGACTGATAATATACATGAAATGCTCTTGTCCGATTTTACCCAAACCTAACACATACACTCTAGTCAGATGCCCATCAAGACCTTCGGAAGGGTACAACTCTCCAGACAGTGCTGGTTCTTCTTCAAATCCAGATCAACATGCAGTCATATGCATATGTAAGCACTAAAAGGGACACATAGGTACAGGTACATACATGTCTGGGACCCTCTCAGATAATTCATGAAGTGCTCCAAAGAATTCCAGCTGGACTTGAGCCACTGTGTTCCTGATAAATCACACAGGGCTGGTTTTGATCTTTGGCACTGAAAGGCTTCCCTAGTCTGCTTCTGTAAGGAAATCCAGGGGCTGCAAAACACAGGCTATAGCTTTATGATCTATGAGGATTCAGTTAGAGCACTGTGCTGGTCGCTTTTTTTCATACAATAACAATGAATGGGGAAAGAAATGGTACATATGGTTTGTTTGCTATATTCCAAGTCTTATGAAGCTATATGATAGTTTGGCATGATAAACAGACTAAAATTCACATGACAGGGTTGGGCAATAACATTACATTGTATTTAAAATGCTAAATATTATTAACTATATTCGATTACAGTTAAAATTAAAATGGTTGGTTATCCGAATTAAATTACATTCAAAAGGTATTCGATAACTGATAAAATAAAAAATAAAAAATTGGATTGATAAAAAAAAAAAAAACAGTACTTGGATCAAAAGTAATTTGCAAAAGTAAAACTAACTTCACAGCACTAATGCAATCATTTCTGCATAAATGTGTTTACTGCTCCATCTTCAGCGTTTTTATGGCAGGTGGCTAGTATCAGGTCTATTACGGCAAAGACAAATTGTAAAATTGAGGGTAGATTTTTTTTTCTCCACTTGTTAGTAGTCAAAACAAGTGAAAAATCTGTCAGTGCTGAAGAAGTAATCCAAAGTATTTAGTTTATGTTCAGGGGCGACTCAACAGTGGGGCCTGGGTGGGCCTGTTCCACCCAATCAAGAGCTTGGCCCACCTTGACCCACGATCCAACTTTACGGCCCAACCGGAGGGTCCTATGGCACAACTTTCATATTACAGCTGGAGCCAGGCCTGTTATGTTACTGATATGGAATACGTTAAAATGTATTGTGTTATCTTTAGTATAAATCCTGCAACTCTGTTCACACATGTTGTCGTTTTAAGCATAATCTGAGATGGTAAAATGTAAAAGATTATGCATGTAAACACAGTTGAACTCGTAAATGCATTGGTCTGATTAAAAAGATCCTGTTAAAAAGAACAAATCATTCACAAATCAGACATCGCCTCTTCTCTAATGAACTTTCATGAATGTGAAACACAAATATTTTCTTTGAATGATGACTTAAATTTCGGTAAGTTCCTCACACAAAGCATCATGTCGCTTCGCACAAATAATTTACCACTTTAACAATATTTTTATGGTGCTTTTTTGCCACTTTGGAGCTTGACAGCCCCATTCCTAATTTACTTTCATTATACGGAAAGGAATGACCAGCACACTCCTCAAAAATTCACATTTTGTGTTGCATAGCAGCAAAAAACAAACAGATAAAAAAACAAAAACAGATTTGATACTGAGAAACTGGGTGATTCATTTATAATTTTTGGATGAACCGTTCCTTAAATGAATCCGATGCAATATAAGCTGATATGATGCGCTGTGAGAAATATTGGATAAATGACCAACCGTTCTTTTTCATAAAGTTTTTCACACCCAGTTTTCCCAGCCCCATCAATCTTCTGTTGGAGTGCCACTGTTGAGAGCATCTGAAGTGTTTTGGCAGAGCTCGGTCTGAACAAACAAACTTCCGCTAACAGTCCAGATGGTGTTTCTGGAGACTCTGCACCCACACTGGAGGTATGACATGAAGGAATGTTGCCCTGAGGTTTGAGGGTCATGTCATCAGAGACTGCTATCTACTCAGCTCCTTCCAAAAGCTCTTCTGGGTTTGGATCCCAGCTACTTTCCCACAGCTGACTCTCATATTGCAGCACTTTACAGAAGATCAAAGCCAAATGGCTACTAAGCCGACAAGCTTCAGTCTTGCTTCTCGTTACTAGAGCACACTCTTAGCTTTGAGACAAGATAGCGGTAGAGTTTTCTCAGAGTACACAGGGAAACGTAATCTGGATACAAAAATGTGTAACTGTAATCTGTTATTGTTATGTTAAACCCAATGTAATCAGATTACAGTTACATTTGATAAAAACTGAGATTACTAGCAGCAATAGAATCTCTTCTGGATCTCTCATGACTCACGTGAGTCATGGGCTCCACTCACTGTCGCATGTGCAAATAAAACCTGTCTCACTTCACCACTGTGCTTTTGATGCAAACAAGGTGAAACCATTAAAAGGGCTGTTTCATTGCATTGGCAACTGGAGAAAATAATAAGAATAATTTTCTCTGAAATATCGACGCTATTGCCTCTTCAAAGGAAAAAAGAACTTTACCTAACTCCAACATCACAGTTCAGTGCAATGTACTGTACGCCTTCCAGCAGTGTCTCATAGAATGAACAGTACTATAACACATTTTCGATGTTTCGTCGTAGTTTCCTGGTAAAATTACCACTACAGGCACGACAACAACTGTGCAGTTATTCACTATCACACAAATAATGACTATAACGGCTGATTATGACTTCATAAACACTTATTTTTTGCACTATTACTCACAAAATGCTATGTTATGTGTATTACAGACCCATATAGATTCACACACTTTTTCCAAAGAGATTAGCTTCCACCGGTAGCTCTCCTGATGGAGTGTTGGATTTTATACTCAGAGTTCTGTGGTTCAAGCCCATTTACACACTGACACGAGCTGACATGTGAGATGAAAGTGTCACAAAAACTGCACAAGATGATGTGGTTGTGTCAGAAAATGTGCTTTTCATGTTGTATTTGCTTTAAGGACACTATCGGTTAGTTTAGGTGTTTGTATATAGTAAGAATGTCTGTTTTGTTTACATCTCATTTGCTTTTTGAGAACACTATTGGTTAGGTTTAGGTTACATTTTTAGGTTAGGGAGGTACGCTTTACTGATTAAAACCTCCGTTCACCTTAAAGGTATAGTTCACCCAAAAATGAAAATTCTCTCTTCATTTACTCACTGTAATGCCATCACAGATGTATATATTTTCTTTCTTCTGTTGAACACAAATGGACATTTTAAGAATATTTCAGCCCTGTAGGTCCATACAATGCAAGTGAATGGGTGCCAAAGTTTTTATGCTCCAAAATCCACATAAAGGGAACATCAAGGTAATCCATATGACTCCAGACATGATATGATAGGTGTGGGTGAGAAACAGATCAATATTTAAACAATTTTTTTGACATAAATTCCCCTTCCTTTTTTTTACCTGTAGTACCAAAATCATTTGAAACCCCATCTACAAAACAAAAGATTACTCAGTTAATACTGATCCATGACATTTAATATTTTGGCTTTTATTTTAATTTAAATGTGTCTTTCATCAGTAAAATAAATGATCAAAAACTAAATTTCGAGCTAGGGGTGTCTGGTTGAGTTGACATGGAATGACCTTGTTTACATTCAACTGGAATACATCACACTTGACGGTCTGTACATTTTATCTTACATAGTTATCATACAGCGTTAGAAGACTTGGAATTTAGCAAACAATTGTATGAACTATTTTTGCCCTTTTTGGAGCTTGACAGCCATAGTCACCATTCGCTGTCACTGTATGGAAAAGAGCAGCTTGGGCATTCTGCCACTGAAAAAAATATGTTTCGAGTGACATGAGGATGAATAGATGATTACTTAACTCTATACCATGTCAAAATGCAAAATTGAACATTTGTGCATTGTGACCATCAACTGCAGTAGTAGGTCACCTTGAAGATTTTCAATGATTTGCTTCACTGTCTTTGACAGGATGTGCAGGTAAGTAGATTAAATGTACAGCTAATCGATAGCCAATCTCTTAGTGTGATGGCATGAGGCAGTGGAAAGCAGCACACTGAACTGGAGAAGGTGAAAGACCCTGAGTCTTTCCTTCTGAGTGCATGCGTCTAATAAAACAGGCAAGGAGAGTCCAAGATGGAGACATAGTCTTCAGAAGCTTCTATGTATTTTCAAATAAGGATACGTTAAATATCCTCTCACTGGATCTCATTCACTAAAGGAACAATTCACCCGAAATGTCATCAATTACTCACACTCATGATTAGCACTGTAGCAAAAACAAAGTGCTCGCATGAACTTGAACATCTGTCTACAGTTGGAGATATAAGTTTACACAAGTTAGCCAAATACATTTAAACTCAGATGTTCACAATTCCTGACATTTAATCATAGAAAACATTTCCTCACTTAGGACAGTTAGGATCATTACTTTATTTTATGAATGTGAAATGTCAGAATAACAGATAATTATTTATTTCAGCTTTTACTTCTTTCATCACATTAACAGTGGGTCAGAAGTTTACATACACTTTGTTAGTATTTGGTAGCATTGACTTCCACATGCTTCTCACAAAACAATTGATGGAATTTTGTCCCATTCCTCCAGACAGAAGTGGAGTCAGGATTGTTGGCCTCCTTAATTGCACATGCTTTTCAGTTCTGCCACAAATTGTCTATCGGATTAATGTCAGGGGTTTGTGATGGTCACTCCAAAACCTTGACTTTGTTGTTCTTAAGCCATTTTGCCACAACTTTGGAGGCATGTTTGGGGTCATTGCGACTGAGTTTTAACTTCCTGGCTGATGTCTTGAGATGTTGCTTCAATATATCCACATCATTTTCCATCCTCATGATGCCATCTATTTTGTGAAGTGCACCAGTCCCTCCGGCAGCAAAGCACCCCACAACATGATGCTGCCACCAAATGCTTCATGGTTGGGATGGTGTTCTTCGGCTTGCAAGCCTCACCCTTTTTCCTCCAAACATAAAGATGGCCATTATGGCCAAACAGCTCTTGTTTCATTAGACCAGAGGAAATTTCTCCAAAAAGTAAGATCTTTGTCCCCATGTGAACTTGCAAACTGTCGTCTGGTTTTTTTTTATGTCAGTTTTGGAGCAGTGGCTTCTTCTTTGCTTAACAGCCTTTCAGGTTATGTTGATAGGACTTTGAGGATATAGGTTTTACTGTGGATATAGATACTTGTCTACCTGTTTTCTCCAGCATCTTCACAAGATCCTTTGTTGTTATTCTAGGATTGATTTGCACTTTTCACACCAAACTATGTTAATCTCTAGGAGACAGAATGCATCTCCTTCCTGAGCGGTATGATGGATGCGTGGTCCCAAGGTGTTTATACTTGCTTGCTATTGTTTGTACAGATGAACGTGGTACCTTCGGGCATTTGGAAATTACTCCCAAGGATGAACCAGACTTGTGGAGGTCAACAAGGATTTCTTCTGACCCACTACAATTGTGATATTATCAATTAAAAGTGAAATAATCTGTCTGTAAACAATTGTTGGAAAAATTACTTGTGTCATGCACAAAGTAGATGTCCTAAACGACTTGTCAAAACTATAGTTTGCTAATCTAAAATCTGTGGGGTGGTTAAAAAAAATGTGTTTTAATGACTTCAACCTAGTAAACTTCCGTCTTCAACTGTATCTATCTATCTTTCACGTTTCACATGTTTTATTGTTTCAGTTTGTTATACATTTTATTGTAAATTTTAAATAAAGTGTAAAGTTATTGATGAATCATGATTTCTGCATGAAAATGTTATATATTAATCTGCCTATATCAACAGGGCTACCGCTTCTGGGGAAAATGCAACCGCAAAGGTGCAGTACAGGTATGTTTATGTTATTTTATTTATGCACCTCAACTAAACGCAAATGTAAATTTTTTGGTTTTAATTTTGACCACGATACACTTACTGTACATAGACAGGATGTAATTTTCTTAATTTTCCAAAATGATCATAAAACAGCAATACAACTGAAATAATTTCACAAAATCATTAACAAAAGAGTTGCTTCCCATCATCTTTTTAATGTGGACACAACCCTTCCAACATCACAACTCAGCAACTTTTCCATTGATAAATATGACTTAAATGGCATTAAGACATTTCCACTCCACTTACAGGCTGCATTGGACCTTGAAAAAACAAACAAACAATTCTTCCAACTGAAACGTCCTTTTGTCAAACCAAACTTGAACATTCACAGTATTGCTAACATAACGTGTTCATTTGTGAAACTAATTGTAAAACAAAATATTAACTGCCCAGCAAAAGTCACTGAGGAACCAAAGTGCTAATGATTGGTGAAGTCCTTCCCCAGAAACAATGAAGTTGGAACTAAGACAGACACTGCAGGGAGCTTGATGTGCCTGAGTGAACAGAAATGTGTGGAAAGGACTCCTTCAATGTACAAATGAAGGTGTGTTTACTTAATAGCCAAGAGCAGATAAGCAGCCAGTTGTTTCCTGACCATCGGCCTTGTTTATCCTGTGACCTGAGGCTCGGTCCACTGCACATGGGCCATCCAGGTTACATACCTCTGAGGCTAATCTGCATGAGAACACTAAAAAGCTCTGAGAAACACCAGTGGGTTAAACTCTTTTAAAGGGCCACTAGCAAGATAAAGCCCATACAGAGATTGCAGAAATCAAGTCAAGTGGTTTTTATTGTCGTTTCAACCATATACAGTTAGTACAGTACACAGCAAAACGAGACAACGTTCCTCCAGGACCATGGTGCTACATAAAAACAACAAAGGACCAACACAGGACCACATGAGACAACACAACGAAATAAAATACCTATATAAAAAAAACCTACATATACCTATATAAAGTGCACGTGCAAACATGTGCAAAAAGTACAGGACAGTACAACAAATTACTGACAATGAACAGGACAATAGACAGTGCAGCGCCAACCAGTACTCAGTAGTGCAAAAAGATGACAGTTTCTAAAAATGTAAACATAACATACTATGAGATAATGTTCTATGCACATAGCAGTTATTGAGGTAGCAGACAGTTATAAAGTGACAGTAATTAAAGTGCAACTCAGGACACGTGTGTGTCAAACCAGTCTCTGAGTATTGAGGAGTCTGATGGCTTGGGGAAGAAGCTGTTACACAGACTGGCCGTGAGGGCCCGAATGCTTCGGTACCTCTTGCCAGACGGGAGGAGGGTAAAGAGTTTGTGTGAGGGGTGTGTGGGGTCGTCCACAATGCTGGTTGCTTTGCGGATACAGTGTTTTTTGTAAATGTCTTTGATGGAGGGAAGAGAGACCCCAATGATCTTCTCAGCTGACCTCACTATCCTCTGCAGGGCTTTGCGGTCCGAAACGGTGCAAGTCCCAAACCAGGCAGTGATGCAGCTGCTCAGGATGCTCTCAATAGTCCCTGTATAGAATGTAGTGAGGATGGGGGTTGGGAGATGTGCTTTCCTCAGCCTTCGAAGAAAGTAGAGACGCTGCTGGGCTTTCTTGGTGATAGAGCTGGTGTTGAGGGACCAGGTGAGGTTCTCCGCCAAGTGAACACCAAGGAATTTGGTGCTTTTGACGATCTCCACAGAGGAGCCGTCGATGTTCAGCGGAGTGTGTTCACCTTGTGCTCTCCTAAAGTCAACAACCATCTCTTTTGTTTTGTCGACATTCAGGGACAGGTTGTTGGCTCTACACCAGTTCGTCAGCCGCTGCACCTCCTCTCTGTATGCTGACTCATTGTTCTTGCTGATGAGACCCACCACGGTCGTGTCATCGGCGAACTTGATGATGTGATTCGAGCTGTGCATTGCTGCACAGTCGTGAGTCAGCAGAGTGAACAGCAGTGGACTGAGCACACAGCCCTGGGGGCCCCAGTGCTCAGTGTGGTGGTGGTGGAGATGCTGTTCCCGATCCGGACTGACTGAGGTCTCCCAGTCAGGAAGTCCAGGATCCAGTTGCAGAGGGAGGTGTCCAGGCCCAGCAGGTTCAGCTTTCCAATCAGGTGCTGGGGAATGATTGTGTTGAATGCTGAGCTGAAATCTATGAACAGCATTCGAACGTATGAGTCCTTATTGTCTAGGTGGGTGAGGGCCAGATGGAGGGTTGTGGTGATGGCATCGTCCGTTGAACGGTTTGAACGATACGGAAACTGCAGTGGGTCTAGTGAGGGGGGCAGCTGGGTCTTAATCTGCCTCATGACGAGCCTCTCGAAGCACTTCATGATGATGGGTGTAAGTGCGACGGGACGGTAGTCGTTGAGGCAGGACACTGAAGACTTCTTTGGCATGGGGATGATGGTGGTGGCCTTGGTGGTGGCCTTGGTCTGTATGCTGGAATTAACATAACAGAGATGTGGTCTGAGTAGCCGAGGTGGGGGCGGGGCTCCGCCCGGTACGCGCCTGGGATGTTTGTGTAAACAAGATCAAGCGCGTTCGCCCCTCTTGTTGCAAAGTCCACATACTGATGGAATTTAGGGAGCACTGTCTTGAGATTTGCATGGTTGAAATCTCCGGCGACAATAAACAGTCCGTCGGGGTGAGCGTTCTGCAGTTCGCTCATAGCCCCATACAGTTCACAGAGCGCTTCCTTAGCGTTAGCTGGGGGAATGTAAACTCGGTTATGCAAACAGTGGTGAATTCCGTGGTAGATAAAAAGGTCTGCATCTAACAGTCACAAGCTCCAACAGCGATGAACAGTAACTAGAGACTAGAATAGAGTTCTTGCACCATTCCGTGTTGATGTAAACACACAAGCCACCACCGCGAGTCTTACCGCAGAGAGCTGTATTTCTGTCGGCACGAAACGAGGCGAGCCCGTCTAGCTGAATGGCGGCATCCGGAACTCTGTCGCTGAGCCACGTCTCCGTGAAAACAAAGACGCAGCAGTCTCTAAACTCATGCTGCGTAGCCTGCAGTTTATTGTCCAGGGAGCAAACATTTGAGAGCAGGATAGACGGGAGAGCCGGATAGACGGGAGAGCCGAAATAACACTCACCTTCATTTTATCCATAGAGTAGTAGTTGATTTTAGCGAAAGTGTCAAACTACATGACAAGAAGTATGTAGACATCTGAACACCAGAAGCATTAAAGGCATAGTTCACATTAAATGGACATAAAGAAGATCTTCTTTAATGGGTGATTCTTGTGAAAACTGTCAAGAACAAAGCATGAAGAACAAAGTCAGTACAACAAAGCATGAGAAAGAAAATGAAGCCTACTATAGGACTAGGGCTATCAATCGATTACAAATTTGGTAACACTTTCTATGAAGCCCATAATTATTATGCATTGTAAAGGCATTATACTGCATTCCTAATGTCTCATAATACAGCTTATAATAAGTTATAACTTCTCAAATAATTATAACTACAGTTATTATACATTATAAGACTTCCCTTATTCATAGTTATACTTGAGAGTATAATGCCTTATAACACAAGCAATATCCAATTTTAACGTATATAAGTGCTATATGTTACATACAATACATTACAAGTCAAACGTATACAATGCAAGTTATTTATAACATAAGTCTCCAAATAAGATTCACAAACATTCAAGTTTACTGAACAGAGTCCAGTATAGAAGCAGTTTTATTTGAGTTTTTTCGTAATATCTTAAAATGTACACTGAATGTGTGTTATTTTGTATTTTGTGCATGTGTAATGTATATAATTTCCAGCATGAGTTGTAATGTCTTATAAACACTTATAAATAGCTTTTGTCACTTTCTTAAAACATACCTATTGTATATATTACAAATATACTCAACACAATATTTCTTCTGCAGATAAAATTGGATGTTGCTGTTGTAATAATGTATTATACTCTAAGGTGTAACTATGAACAGATGCATTATAATGAATTTTAATTGTGGATACAATTATTTATGATAAGTTATAACATATAATAAGGTGTATTATGAGACATTACTAATGCATTATAATTACTTTACATTGCATTATAAATACGGGCTTCATAAAAAGTGTTACCGAATATTTTAATCGAATTATTTACATGGTATGCCGATTAATGAATCTAATTACTCACATATATAAATATTTACTGAGAAAGTCCCACAAATAACAATAATTAAATAATTAAAATGCACTACGTTATTGAGGCAGAAGAGAAAAGCACTGATAAGGCCATACAAAAAGTGCCTTTAGAATCCAATATATTATTTCTATATTATTGAACTTAAGCCAATCATTGGTCTACAGTTTACAGCAAATCCATTTTGCAACTGAATTCTATTTACTATAAGGGCTTGTCTAAGGACACATCAATGTACAACTGCGTCAGATGGATGCTTTTGGAGCATCTCACTTTGGTTATGTAGCGTCATACACATACAGTTTTTAGGTCGCACTGTCAGGTTAAAAAAAAAATCTTGAGATCCCTGCATTCGGATTCATGCACCATCAAGCTGTGCTGCAAATCATAAAGTTTTAACATCTTTTTTCACATTGCGGTAATGAGAATATCATAATGACCACCGTTTTCACGTTGTGGTAATGATAATTAGATGGTAAAATGTATGCAACGGTCATCAAATTAAAGGCACAATGTTAAACTTTAGACTAAAAGTCTTATTTTCTATCTGCAAAATATAATTTATTTGTTTCTTTTGATTTAAGGGTAAAATAGGTGTTAGCCCCTGCTGGTAGTTGCTGTAACTACACCAATGGAGGCAAAAAAAGCATGCTTTTCAAAAGATACAGCATGTTCTGGCAAAATATTTTTTTGCATGCAACATTAAAATTGCATTGCATTATATTACAGTAGATGAACCAACCATTTTTGGAGGGTTATTAAAAACATGAAATGAATGTATTTTCCCTGCTTGCTGTAACATGTTACCATTTTTGTAAATATACTGTTAAATGAAAACTCTTTAAGAAATGTTGTAAGACTAGTAAAATAACATGTCCAAAGCCACGTTAAAGGGATAGTTCACACAAAAATGAAAATTTGGTCATTTATTCACTCTTATTTCGTTCCAAACCAGTGTCATTTTTTTTTCTTCAGTGCCACACAAAAGGAGAATTTCTGTAGAATTTTTGAGCTATTTTTCACACCTAAAAGTAGTTAATACAATTTGTGCATTATGTTCAAAGACTTTAGAAGCCATATGATAGTTTAATGTGATTAAATGAAAGTCTTTATTCAATGACAATCTTGCCCTCTGCCACAGCTCTCAAATCTCATGAGCACCTAAAGCCGTAAGCTTTCGAATCCAAATTCCCAGGGAAATCCATAGCCAATAAGTAATTGGCTCTTATTATTGGTCAGGTTAAATGAAGACATGTTTATGAGGTCAGATTGCTTCATTCATTAATAATTTCTCCAGGGTTTTTCTTGCACTCCAGTTTAATTTGTGTCCCATAGTATGGTCTACATTTAGCCAGGCCTTAAATTGAAAATTATTATAGACACAGGCTGCAAGGTTAGATAACAACCATCCAGGGTGTAATTCAATGCAAAATGTCATTCTGTCCGAAGTAAAATATTTTTGAGGTTTCCTTTTTAGAGTTTAACCTTGGTCTTGGCTGTAGACTTGGGCTTAATTTACTGTTTTGACTGGTTCCTTTCAATGCTTTAAAGATTTTGGGAAATAATAATCATTCCAAAATGGCCTCATCAAATTCCTCCAGTACCAAGGTCTTCATGAGCAGTTTACCACAGATCCACAAGTCTGGCAAATACTAGAGAAAAATGTATGTGTTTTTGTTGATGGTTCAATCATTACACACTATCAGATTTCACTCACTGGTACCACCACTGCTACTGCCAGATTCCTTTCCAGTGATATTTCCTTAACAAGATTCCTGTTGGATGTTTTTACCAGTGGCTATATTTTATTATATGTAAATGCAACATGAGAAATCCTATACAGCTTGGACCTCTTGGAGTAGCTGTTTGGCTGGCGCTGGAACCCTTGGAAGATGTGTTTTGCCACTGATAAATCCTCTACTATGATATAATGATAAACCTGTGATTTATTTGTTGCTTGGAAAAACAGTATTTTGTCAGAATAAACGGTTACCTTTGAATGGTCGTCAATGGGGAAACATATGGTGTAGTTACCAGCTGGAGCTAACGGGAAACATGCTAACCATGCTAACATCTACCCTGCTGGTAGATGTCGCATCTACACAATTTTGCATTCAATGTGTTAATATAGTGTAATATGTTTAAAATAGTTTTCTGGACATTACATATTTTACACACTGACAAAAAGAATTACATGTTGGATTTACTTAAAATACAGTATATACATAGCATTTTTGCATCACGCTTTTTAAGTAAATTCAACTTACAGGTGAAACTCGAAAAATTAGAATATCGTGCAAAAGTTCATTAATTTCAGTAATTCAACTTAAAAGGTGAAACTAATATATTATATAGACTCATTACAAGCAAAGTAAGATATTTCAAGCCTTTATTTGATATAATTTTGATGATTATGGCTTACAGCTTATGAAAACCCCAAATTCAGAATCTCAGAAAATTAGAATATTACATGAAATCAATAAAAAAAGGATTTTAAATACAGAAATGTCGGCCCTCTGAAAAGTATAATCATGCACATGTACTCAGTACTTGGTTTGGGCCCCTTTTGCATTAATTACTGCCTCAATGCGGCGTGGCATGGATGCTATCAGCCTGTGGCACTGCTGAGGTGTTATGGAAGACCAAGATGCTTCAATAGCTGCCTTCAGCTCTTCTGCATTGTTTGGTCTCATGTCTCTCATCTTTCTCTTGGCAATGCCCCATAGATTCTCTATGGAGTTCAGGTCAGGCGAGTTTGCTGGCCAATCAAGCACAGTAATACCATGGTCATTGAACCAGGTTTTGGTACTTTTGGCAGTGTGGGCAGGTGCCAAGTCCTGCTGGAAAATGAAGTCAGCATCTCCATAAAGCTTGTCTGCTGAAGGAAGCATGAAGTGCTCTAAAATGTCCCGGTAGACGGCTGCGTTGACTCTGGACTTAATAAAGCACAGTGGACCAACACCAGCCGATGACATGGCTCCCCAAACCAACACAGACTGTGGAAACTTCACACTGGACTTCAAGCATCTTGGATTGTGTGCCTCTCCATTCTTCCTCCAGACTCTGGGACCTTGGTTTCCAAATGAGATGCAAAATTTGCTCTCATCAGAAAAGAGGACTTTGGACCACTGAGCAACAGACCAGTTCTTTTTTTCTTTAGCCCAGGTAAGACGTTTGACATTTGAAGCCCATGTCCAGGACCCGTCTGTGTGTGGTGGCTCTTGATGCAGTAACTCCAGCCTCAGTCCACTCCTTGTGAAGCTCCCCCACACATTTGAATGGCCTTTTCCTGACAATCCTCTCCAGGCTACGGTCATCCCTGCTGCTTGTGCACCTTTTTCTTCCACACTTTTCCCTTCCACTTAACTTTCTATTAATGTGCTTTGATACAGCACTTTGAGAACATCCAAAGTGCTGTAAAAGCAAGTCGTTTCAAATAAACATTTATCACTGTATTTACTTAATATAGTTTGCACTAAAGATAATAATAGAGGTCAGCCATTCAATTTAATTCCCCAAAGAAGAGCACATAAAGCTACACTTCAGCCATGCATCTTCACATGGATTGAACATGGATCCAAGATGACCACTTATGGAATATTAATAACCCTAATGGTGACTTTACACAAAACAGTTATTTACAGTAAAACAACGTCAATAATATTACAACTTATATTCAATGCCCACATAAGTTCCTTTTGACCAAACAAACATGCTTAAATTATTCAAGCACAAGGGCTTATGGGTATTCCCCACAACCTCAAATCTGAACATGATTGTTTGAGTTAGTAGTGTTAGTAGCTTGTTCGTTGTTGACACTATTGTTTCTCCATTTTCTGATTTCATTAGTCATTTAGTGTAGGACAAATAACTCAGGAAAAAGCCTGGTGACAGAATCACTATGAATTTCAATTTCAGCATTTGTGAGGATATGCAGTGGAGTGTGATCATAGATGAAAATGTTCAGATCAGTTTGGTGTCTTGTCAGTTTGATTTTTTCCAAGTAAGCTTGATTTTATTTGTATTTTTCAGTTTTCGAAGCCATTACCTCAGCAGGGAGTCTCAACGGTCAAGTGATTAACGACCTCATGCTGGAAGACGCTAATGTGCGCTTCGTCTCCCTCCGCCTGGCCAGCGGAGACATGTTAATGAAGCTCGAGTTTAGTAAGTTCAAAAGTTAAATGGGCATCCTGATAGGCCCTTCTGGTGATTGACAGATGAAATCATCTCATGCAATAATGCAAGTAAGGAGCCCTTCATTTGATTGTTATCTGATTACATTGGATGAGACCTGAAAGATATTAAGATACTGTCAGGAGCAAATGATTCATTGTGTAATATCACTCTGGCTTCCACAGTTGGATCCCTTCAGTGTTATGAGAGGCTGGATATTTTTCTTAGCGCTCTCTCTCTGTCTCTCTCTCTCCTTAATTGTTCTGTTATATCAGTATTTTATCACATCAGATCCATGGCAAGCAATTGGTGTTGAGTGCCACACATGGGAAGACCCCATGAAATGGCTTGACATGCACAATTTTCTTCTTGAAACTGGAACCTGGGGGGAAATAAAGCAGTTAATTTGTGTATTGATCAGTTCTGTGCAATAAACTGTTGCTGAAAAAATTATTGAAGTAAAAGTTTCCAAGGACATCAACCTTGCATATTGAAAAGTCGGGTTACTATGGGGGTGATAACAAAGAAGAAAAACAAAAACTAAATGTGAACAAGAAGATCTTGGCTTCTAACACATGCCAATAGACAGTGAAGATTTTGCCCTGTTCTTGTACAGGGGAAAAAGGATTAAGCAAGCTAAATTTAGGGCTTATTTACAAGGGCAGAGAGAGATAGTGAGCAAGATAATGGCATTACTGGTCCATTTAATCTCCCACAGTCATGTGACCAGCAGTAATGATGGGTATTTTGTATTTTGGCTGGAGACAAGAATGTTAAGTGTTTCTTTGTTGGTGTTACTGAGTACAAATGACATTGTCTTGTCTTCTACCACCTTCATAGTCCACCACGAGTGCCACGATCCATGTTTCTTGCCAGAGGAAACTTGACAGAGTTAAGAGGGTGTGTCTGCACTTAAAAGACAATTTTGAGCTTTTTGACAAAAAAATAAATAAATGGGATGAACCCCCAGTACTTTAAAGCTGAAGTTCATAGGTTGATGAGTAACAATACATCCTTTTCGGTATTCGCCGATACAATACCTGTTTTTTATTTTTTATTATTGTTTACTGAATTCCATATTCAACCGTTTAAAACTTTTAGCATCAAAATGGTGTTGAAAAAAATTATTAATTAAAACTTTAATCAAATGAAACTTTTCAGATATTATTTTATTATTTTTTTATCAAATGAAGTGCTTATATACAGAACCTCACAGCACAATCCAAAATACATAACATTGGCGTTATATTTTGTCAAATAAAGAGCTGCTCAACAACACAGATGTGAGATATTGCTTGAATATAATAATAATTATTATTAGTAGTATTATTAGTACAATATTACATAACCATACAGTAGATATATATTTTTGTCATACCTTTTCCATTTAAATGGAGCTTTTATTTCAGCGGAAACATTTATTTTCATGTGAAGCCCTTTCTGTTTCTGTGTTTTTGACAGTAGCTTCTCACCTCTGGAAATCCAGGTTGCTACCTGACTCAGCATGCTCCATTCATAAGTGATCATCCCTATGCACGATTCCCTTCAAAAACTTTATCAAATACTGTGACAGCTTTGGAGGGCTGAAAAGTGTGTGGCTTAATGACTCAATTTTACAATTAATTTTTGGGAATGCTGTTTTACATGCTCTTACAGCATGACTTTCACGATTGTTCTCCTCTCAAAGGCTTATTTATCCCATTTGGATTGCAGGGACAGAGTGATTATTTAACTGCAGAAGGCTGCTATTACACTAAATAAATATGTATTCTGTATGTGCCTCCTGTTATAAAGTGAATTAACGCTTTTCTCAAAGTCATCTGCTACAAACAGTGCACGTGTTGCTCATGATGGTGTTTTTCGTATAGATATCTATTTTTTCTGTTTTTTTCTGTATGAACAGAAACTCATTCACTTAGAAGCGCGCAGCACATGCAAACTATATATTGATCTCATTAAATTGCAGCCTCTGTGGTTAATAATCACACTAGGACATAACGTGATATGAATTTGAGTGGTGAATGTTGTTTGTGTAATGACATTTGTACGTCAGATGGCATCGGATTTTGGTATCGGAGCATTTTTACGTGCATGAGTACAAGTATATGAGCGCAGTATTGGTATCGGGACATCCCTACTAAAATTGTAGTGTGTAACAATCCTTTGGATGAAACTTTTGTAATAATTACTTAAAAAGGTAATTACTTAAAAAAAAAATCTGCTGATTACTTCAGGATTGCTAATTGCATGTTTTCATGAAAATCTAATTAATTTGTATTTTATCGAGTACCAATTAACATTGGTAAACATCAAATCAAACAGCCTCTTGCAATTTGTCAGTTGTAAAACAAAACATACCTGAAAAAGTAAAACTAAAGGGAAAAACTAACACTAAGTTGGAGGGCAAATGAAAAATTTTAATTTTATGAGAATTGATTTTATTTAGAAAATTAGTAATAGGAGTTAGACACCTCTAAAATGATTGTTTGTAACATGCATTTTTACCAAAACATTTATTTGAATGTTTTTATCTGACATTTGTACATTCAAAACATCAAAATGATCAACATTTTTACAAAAGCAAAAGTGCATTAAGATTGGGTGAGGAGTCTTTTTTCAATGGTTATAATTTGTGTAAGGCATTGATTGCCTTGTTATTTTTCCTCATGAGGTCATACGAGGCACAGGACTGCACCGTCTCCAATGTGTGTAGTTTTACATGACACTTTGCAATCTTTAAATACAAAATCAGTAAATTAAACACTGGTTATTGACATTGGGTGACAGGTACTGTAATCCATAAACACTCAACTTTAATCTATAAAATTACATTTAAAAAAATATATCCAATCGTAAGTACTTGATTTTTGTAATATGATTATGTATTTCAGATTACAGGGTCCATTACTAACTCCAAAACTGATGATTAATTTGTAAACTAATGCCTACTGATCTCGGAAGCTGTGAAAAGGCTTCATGAAACTGCAAATTTTGTTATGCACAATATCTCACGCCAACAAAATGGACAAGACACAACTTAAAACACACTTTTGTACAGTAATTATTTTATGAACTACCTCGACCAAGTAAATCACGCAATGACTTTTTCAAATTGCAGTGCTAAATTCTGCAAATGTTTTTTAAAACAGTCTCCCTGCGACAGAGCCTGCATAGTAGAGTAACACAGAGTGCTGGTAGCTGTACTGGCTTTGGTACATCTCACCTGGTTTAAATTTGCAGTGGCTTTGGCCACACGGCTCTTATGGTGTAACATTAACTCTCCTTCCTGTTCTATATGAACATTTAAGCGTGATCCCAGAGGAGCAGTAAAAGGCTGCACACGGGCCAAACAGTGCTGCTGGTAGCGCACACTTGTGGTAGATCATTCAGGCTAACCACAGTCGGTCGGGCATCATCAGAAGCACCACTGGACGCAGTGCTTTGATAACAAAAATGTGAGACTGATGAAAAACGATAGGAAATCTTTATTATCATGCAACCGTTTTGAACTAATTTTAGCCAGAGAGTGGAGCATGGCTATAAGAACAGTGCATGATTCAGATATATGGTAGTAGTTTTAAAAATACAGCTGCAAGATGAGTCACATTCAGTGGCCAAAATGATATATTATCTGATATCTTCATATTTGCCAAATGGAATTTATTGGAATTGAGGTTTTACCCTAAAGAATGCATATATTTTCCTAATCGTATAAAAAACCAAGTGTCTAGTGTACCATATTTCTCAAATATCTCAATGGAATCAATTATTAGAGCCCAAGCACCGATGGTGTGAGGACCCTATTGTTTTTCTAGGTGTTTATTATCTTTTTCCCAAATGAATCACATTTTAGAGGTCCTAAACATACCTGAAAACTCATGCATCAGAAGTGGCGAAAATGAAAAGTTAAATGTTTCGCCATGAAACAGAAAGTTGTTGTAACTCATACATACAATGTCCAATCTGCCCAAAACGTCATCTATTTGATAACAGTCCTGGCCTGAATACACATACATGCCACTATTCAGTTATAGTCATAGCGCCACCTACTGGATACAACCAATTCCAGGTCTTGTGCTTTATCAAATTCTTCCCAGATATTTAATCAGATCAATATTATATTTAGTCAGTCTTAATCTAAAGGCCTTGGTGATGTTAAATTGTGAAGCTTCTTAGTTTTCGTTGAAGGGCATGTCCGTGGCGGCCTGACAAAGTTCGATATGAAATGAGTCACATTTCTGAGGCTTAAACATGCTGGAAAACTCATGAAAATTTGAACACATCTCAAAAGTGGGGAAAATTTACACCTGATAATGGTTATTAGAATTAATTGTGGCAAAATGGCTCAATAGCGCCGCCTAATAAATTTCAACAAAGCAGCCCTGATGCCATGTTTCACCTACACGTAAGGAAATTGGTAGGCATATGTAAAATGTCAACATTTACAAAAAAAAGGCTCTTAGAACCATATCCTAAACCCAACAGGATGTCAGCCATTGTGATTTATTTGCCATTTCCAGGCCTCGTACTTTAATGATTAGAGATTAAATCAGATCAACATCATATTAGGTCAGTCTAATCTAAAGGCCTTTGGGATGCTAAATTGGAAGCTTTTGAGTTTTCTTTGAATGGCTTGTCCGTGAAGGCCTGACAAGTTCTTTGTTTCGCCATTAAAAAGGAAGTTGTTGTGACTCAAACATTCAATGTTCAATCTGCCCAAAACTTCACATGTTTGATAACAGTCCTGGCTTGAATACACCTACGTGCCAATATTCAGTTATAGTCATAGCGCCCCCTACTGACAACAGGAAATAACATATTTTACACTGTGTTTTTACACTCTTAACAACATTTAAGTGCTAAAAAATGCTAAAATAATTGGAGTGACATTTCCCTGGCACAGCAGCCCCAACGTTCACCAGGGTGCGAGGGCCCATTCATCGCAGCTTGCAGCTTTAATTTGAAATATATTTGATATCTGAAAATCTATTTCCTACCTGATGGAGGGAACGAGACGTTGTGTCGAAGCGACACTAGGGGACTTTCTTAAAGGCCTCGGTTACCTCTGAACTTGAGAAAAGGTTTTGCACTGAGGAGCAGAGAATAAGGTTCGGCCATTGCAGTGGCTCGGTTCAGCGTCGTGGCCAGGGGGGACACAAGGTCTCGTTCCCTCCATCAGGGAAAGGAGGTTTCAACAATAACCTAGACATTCCCCATCTGTCACTCACTTTGAAGTTGTGTCATGTGAAGCGACACTAGGGATCCCTATTCAATCATGCCATGGGCTGAACCATGTACGTGCGCTGCTGATGTAGGTGCGGGCAGGCAGTTGCGTGCCAAAATGACAGGCTGCGTCAGTCTGCACATACTCTCCATGTACCCCAACGCCCCATAAAATCGTCATAAACTTTTTAGCTGAGGCTTTCAAGAAAGTCCCCTAGTGTCGCTTCACTCGACACAACATCGAAGTGAGCAACAGACGGGGAACAGTTAGGCTTATGAAATATATTACTTCAAGAATTGTTTATTCTGATAATTATTAATAATATATTATTCACCCAGTTATTGAACACTAATATCTTTTATCATATGGTTGTTGCCACCGTTGCCACTCAAGTCAAGAACATCCCTTACATGAGGTAAAACCACTGTAACACGCATCTTCTTGTTATTTTTTGCTTAAATTAATGCATTTGAAATAATTGTCCGGCACATATTTTAGTTTATACAGCTCTTTACTGTCTACAGTATGTTTTTAATTAATCACTGTTTTCAGTTTTGGAGTTTTTAATAAAAAAATAAATAAAACAAAACAAAACCTGGGAATAAATAAAACATTTCAACCTGTGAATAACATTTACTATATCCATACCAGAAATTTGAATTTTTAGGGCTCTATTTAAATACCAAGATCCAAATATGTCAGCGGCACTTGTATTCTGTCTTCTGCCCATAACATGCATGTGTATTCTTTCAAATAAAATTTAAAATTTCTGTGGCATTTAGTCCATGTCTTGGCTTTGATACCTTTGATACTTTAACTGCACTGGCATTTATTTTTGCCCCAACAGTTTGATTATCCAGGGCATTTTTGTCATATCAGGTGGCAATTTTGCACAGAGGCCTTGTTCATTTCTGACCCTGGTCACATTGCAGTCTCTAAGCTGGTCTGCTTCATCACAGACTCTGAGGATCACAGTCACTTGATCCAGGCCAGATGTGGAGTGGATGCTACTTTTGCAAATTTTTTACAGCTTCTACAGAAGAGCCGCTTTTTAATGATGGCAGCATTGCTGGTGAGATGAGATGGATTGGCGATGTGTGATACATGTACGTGAGGATTCAGACTTTTAAAATCTAACAGCAGCATCCTCTTTCAACAAATTATTTGATATATTTAAACTATTTTAAGAACATTTTCACAAATCAATAATGGCATCTCATACAAACAACAAATTGATTTCCATTTTAAGGAAATTGCCAACTAGAAGGTCGTGGGTTCAAACCCTGGTTGCCCCGGCCTTTCTGTGTGGAGTTTGCATGTTCTCCCCGTGTCTGCGTGGGTTCTCTCCGGGTACTACGGCTTCCTCCCACCATCCAAAAGACATGCAGGCTAGGTTAATTGGTGTCTCCAAAAAAATTGCCCTAGGTGTGGATGTGGATGTGGAGGTGAGTGTGAGTGTATGTCTGTCTATGTGTGGCCCTGCGATGGACTGGCGACCTGTCCAGGGTGTCCCCCGCCTTTCGCCCAATGTTAGCTGGGATAGGCTCCAGCCCCCCGCGACCCTGTACACAGGATAAGCGGTTGACGATGGATGGATGGATGGATGGATGGATGGAAATTGCCAACTTTTAAATAATAGTTTCTTTTGACCAGTATAACACTGCACTGATGTGTTTATTCCTCGATATAGACTAAAAAATCACTGTTCTGATAGGACCATGGACAGCAGGGAAAAAAACAATGAAAAAGACAAATAATAAAATGCAACCAACCATATAATCAAGTTAGGGGAGGAAAAAAATGAGGCGTATCAACTTCTAAAAGGGAGGTGAAAACATTTCTAATATCTGTTGTCGTTGACAATTTACATGACAAATCAAACTCTATGGTAATTTTGTCACAAAATAATAAGTCACTTGGTAGAAGATTTAGAAATTAAATATGGGTTCACTTGCAATATGGATAAACATGTTATTTTTGTGTAGTGAATGGCTGCCGAGATTAATATAACTTCTAAAATATTTTCGTGAACATTATATGAATTTTTACATTTCAAGTCAGTTTGATTTTAACAACATTTTTGTTTTGTACAATTAACAGCAAGAAGGTCGTGGGTTCAAACCCTGGTTGCCCCGGCCTTTCTGTGTGGAGTTTGCATGTTCTCCCCGTGTCTGCGTGGGTTCTCTCCGAGTACTCCGGCTTCCTCCCACCATCCAAAAGACATGCAGGCTAGGTTAATTGGTGTCTCCAAAAAAAATTGCCCTAGGTGTGGATGTGGATGTGGAGGTGAGTGTGAGTGTGAGTGTATGTCTGTCTATGTGTGGCCCTGCGATGGACTGGCGACCTGTCCAGGGTGTCCCCTGCCTTTCGCCCAATGTTAGCTGGGATAGGCTCCAGCCCCCCGCGACCCTGTACACAGGATAAGCGGTTGACGATGGATGGATGGATGGATGGATGGATGGATGGATGGACAATTAACAGTTTTGGCAAGGTGTTCTCTGATGTAAAATCTGATTAGCAAGACAATAAATATCACCTATTTTTTATTCTCCGCACACAGAACAACAGTTAATATAATCCTTCTCAGATAGAAATTGTTGTTGCCCCAGATGTTTTGCCATTTCTATTGGAAAGAGTCATTCCAGACAGAGTGAGCAGAGAACGAAGCATCACCTCCTGGCCTTCTTCCCTTTCATCAGTTTCTTGCTCTCCTCTCGTCTCCTCTTGTTGACGGGGTTGCGTGGATCATAGATCTCTAATGTGATTTCGTCTTGCATGTTGCCATCTTTTACCTTTCTGCTTTGTTCATCAAAGTGCAGAACATGGGCCATCCTAAATCAAAATAGGAAACAAAGCTCAGTTCAAAAGAACAGCGATACATAGCTCATGTGCCACTAAATCATTAAAATCAAAGTTACAAGTGGTGGGAATTTCCCAATGGAACGGTTCAAAGTAGACAAGTCCACAAACGTCTAGGTTACTGTTGTAACCTCTGTTTCCTGATGGAGGGAACAAGAGATTGTGTCGAATGAAGTGACACTAGGGGTATTTCTTGAAGGCCTCGGTTACCTCTGAACTTGAGAATAGGCCAATGAGAAATTGGCAGACATAATTTGCATGTCCCTCCCCCGGACATACGGGTATAAAAGGAGGAAATCGTGCATCTGTCCATTCAGGTTTTGCACCAAGGAGCCGAGAATAAGGTTCAGCCGTTACAGTGGCTCGGTAAGCGTCGTGGCCGGGGGGAAACAATGTCTCATTCCCTCAATCAGGGAACGGAGGTTATAACAGTAACCTAGACATTCCCCGTCTGTCGCTCACTCGACATCGTGTTGAATGAAAAGACACTAGGGGTCCCTATTCAATCCCGGCATGCCCGAACCACATACGTGAACTCCTGACGCAAATGCGGGCAGGCAGTTGCGTGTCAGACTGCACATACCCTTCCCCAACACCCCATAAAAACGTCATAAGCTTTTAGGTTCCCGGCATCCCGAAGATGGGGAACAAGCGATTTCCCAAGCATGGGAGCAGGCCGCGCCAGTCACGCCTTTTCTCTCTCTATGTTTCTCGCATAGAGTTAAAGCGGCTGGGGCCATTTAACGCTATAACACGCATCTGGGAACACGTTCTTTTCCAACTCTATTCTTTCAGGCGGAAAAGACCCTGTGGAGACCACATCCTGCCCAGGCTGGGGGAGGTTAAATGAGGCAAATATGTCACATGGGTTTTCAGGCCACATGTGGAAGTAGCGCAGAGGTAGATCCTACCTTGCGAGGGACGAGTTGCTACAAATACAGCGAACCGTGGGGCAGATGGCGGGCGAATTGCGACATGTGACGAGCACGCATGCCGCCTTGGTGATTTATGTATGCTATCGTGATGGTGCTGTCTGAATGGATCAAGATGTGCTTGCCCCGAAGTAGCGGGAGAAACCTCCGCAGGGCAAGAATTACAGCCAGCAACTCTAGGCAGTTGATGTGCCTACTCAGCTGGAGACCCATCCAGGAGCCGGCAGCTGCGTGCCCATTGCACACGGCGCCCCAACCCCATTTGGAGTCGTCTGTGGTGACCAGGACGCGTAGGGACACCTGCTGTAGGGGGACTCCTGTCCGCAGAAAACAGAGGTCTGTCTAGGGGCTGAAAGTCTGGTGGCAGGAGGGGGTGATGAATACACGGTACGTGCCAAGGTGCCATGCCCATCTTGGGACTCGAGTCTGAAGCCTGTGCTGAAGCTGTCTCATATGCATCAATCCCAGTGGCGCAAATGCAGCGGAGGATGCCATATGCCCCAGGAGCCTCAGGAATTGTTTTAGAGGAAAAGCTGTGACTAGCTTGAACAAGGTGAGGCATTTCAGCACCGACTGTGCGCACTCGTTGGTGAGGCATGCTGTCATTGAGACAGAGTCTAACTCCATGCCGAGAAAAGAGATGCTCTGAACCGGGGCTAGCTTGCTCTTTTCCCAGTTGACCTGAAGCCTTAGATGGCTGAGGTGCCTGAGCACCTGGTCCCTGTGGGAGCACAGTAACTCTCGAGAATGGGGGACAGGCCAAAGTGGAGGACCTTGTATGCCTGGCCATCGAACGCGAATGCAGCAAGATAGATACGTGGAAGTACGTGTCCTTCAGGTCTACCACTGCAAACCAATCCTGATGCTGGACACATGTTAGAATGTGTTTCCGTGTGAGCATCTTGAAAGCGAGTTTGTGCAAGGCCCGGTTGAAAACTCGCAAGTACAGGATTGGTCGCAAGCCACCGCCTTTTTTTGTGTACGACGAAGTGCTGTAGAAACCCTTCTTCATCTCGGCTGGAGGGACAGGCTCTATCGCGCCTTTGAGTAAAAAGGTCACGATCTCTGCAAGTAGGGTGTTGGCATTTTCGCTGAGCACCGATGTAAAGTGGATACTGCCGAAAGGGGGCGGTGGCCTGGTAAACTGAATCGCATAGCCAAGTCAGATGGTCCTGGCCAACCAATGCAATGGGTTGGGAAGTGAAAGCCATGCGTCGTACCTGGCAAGGCTTCTTAGCGGGGCAGAGAGGTAGTGTTGCGTCGGGAGGCAAAAGCACGGGTGGGTTAGTGACTGAGGAGGAGGTCGTGTGTAGGCGTCCTCTGGACTCATCAGAACCGGCTGGCTGGGGGACAGCAGTCGTGGGTCCAGAGGTGAGGGGTCCGCATCCGGAGTGCAGGGCCTGCCGATGTTTGGCACCGGGTTACCGTGAGAATGGCATTTGTGGGCCAGATGACCCAGGGAATGAGGAAGTAGCTCTTTTATTGAGAATGTGGGTACAGCAGCCCGAAGGGTGTGTGGCAAAGAAAATAAAGGAAAATGAGGATTCTCCTCCCAGCCCTCCAACGGAGGACGGAGTGGTATGCTTACCAGCTCCGGAGCAAACATCTCGTTCCCTGGGTCGTCCATCTCAGGAATGCTTGGGAGCCTTCCGGGTCCTCAAGGACGTCCGAGAGATGGGGGGCAAGCGCTTCCTTTGGGGCGCGATCACTTATTTCAGGTGGGCATACGACGTATGCCTGCGTATGCCCTAGACTACACAACCAGAAGCTGTTTATCTGATTTTCTATCATTACCTCAAGAAGGCACTGATCCCTCTTGTTTGAAAAGTCTTGTGATGGCACAAGCACTTGTCTGATTGTGTTTTTCAGCATTTATGAACATTGAGATGAAACAAGAAGAAACAGTTCCCATCCTGCACAAGTACTTGCTAATAGAGCCTAATCCATTTTATTTCACTTTGAAGCTTATGATTATTGTTCATGGTAACCAAATAATAATATCCCTAGTTAAAAAAAATTAAAATAATTTAGAATCGATATTTTTGTGTGAGGATCGCTATTTTTGATACAACATCAGTATCGGAAGTATCGAAACTTTTGACTCAATCCACCCATCCCAAGTTTTAAACTGTCAAATTTACAGGTTGTTCTGTAAATTTGTAAAAAATTTTACTGTACCACAGCTGCAAGTGTTTTTTTGTAAAAACATAGGATTTTTTTTTACATTATATGTTGTCGTCAACTGATGACAAAATGTTATATATCAAAAATGTATTAGCTTTCTAATAACACCTAGATTGAGCTTCTAGTCCACTCAGAGGCTGAGATATTCATTGAAACAATGGGGGTGGTGCATGAACTGAAAATTAGACAGTGTCTATGGATGCGCCAGTGGTCGTGCCCGTCCAAGATTCAGCGCCTCTCAAGCCTCCCAGGGCTCCGCCTCTCGAGCCTCTCAGGGCTCCGCCTCTCGAGCCTTCCAGGGCTCCGCCCCTCAAGTCACTCGAGTCTTCCAGGGCTCCGCCTCTCAAGCCTTTCGAGCCTCCCAGGGCTCCACCTCTAAAGCCTCTCGAGCCTCCCAGGGCTCCGCCTCTCAAGTTTCTTGAGCCTTTCAGAGCTCCGACTCTTGAGCCTCCCAGGGCTCTGCTTCTCAAGTCTCTTGAGTCTTCCAGGGCTCCTCCTCCCGAGCCTTCCAGGGCTCCGCCTCTCAAGTCTCTCGAGCCTCCCAGGGCTCCGCCCCTCAAGTCACTCGAGTCTTCCAGGGCTCCACCTCTGAAACCTCCTACGGCACCCCCTCCCTTGGCTCTGCCTTCAGAGCCTTCCAGGTCTCCACCTCTGAAACCTCCTACGACGCCACCTTCCTCGGCTCCATCTCCTGAGCCTCCCATGGCTCCACCTCCTGAGCCTCCAGAGCCTTCCATAGTTCCGCCTTCCTCGGCTCCTCCTCCTGAGACTTCCTCGGCTCCTCCTCCTGAGACTTCCTCGGCTCAGCCTCCTGAGCCTCCCGAGCCTTCCTCGGCTCTGCCTCCTGAGCCTCCCCTGGCTCCGCCTCCAGTGGCTCCCTCAGCTCTGCCTTCTGAGCCTTCTAAGTCATCGCCCTCCTCAGCTCAGCCTCCTGAGCCTCCCGAGCCTTCCTCGGCTCTGCCTCCTGAGCCTCCCCTGGCTCCGCCTCCAGTGGCTCCCTCAGCTCCGCCTTCTGAGCCTTCTAAGCCATCGCCTCCCTCGGCTCCTCCTCCCGAGCCTCCCTCGGCCCCGCCTCACGTGGCTCCGCCGGCTCTCCCAGTGGCCACTCCTCCTCCCAGGCCCCCTGAAACGGTCCTTGCCCTACGGCCACCTCCCAGGTCCCCTGAACCGGCCCGTGCCCTTTGGCCAGCTCCCGGGCCATCTAAACCGGCTTCTGTCCTGTGGCCACCTCCCAGGCTCCCTGAACCGGCCCTTGCCTTGTGGCCAGCTCCCGGGCCACCCAAACCTGTCCCCATAGCGTGGCTGCCTCCTAGACCACCTAAACCAGTCCCTACCCGGTGGATGCCCCCCAGGCCACCTGACCCTGGCCCCGTCTCACACCCTCGTGGACTGCCTGTCTGCCCTCTCGGCCTCCCTGGTCTGCCTGTCCGCCCCTTGTGCCTCCGTGGACTGCCTAATCGTCCCTTGTGCCTCCGTGGACTGTCTCATTACCCTCTGTGCCCCTTGTTCCCCCTTGGTCTGTCTGTTTCCCCCCGGGTCTACCCCCCTCACTCTTATTTTTGTCTTTTTGTTTAGGACCGTCTGGAATCCGGTCCTTTTGAGGGGGGGTTATGTCACGATCCCTTGTCATCTGCCCCGTGTTTCATGTTACTATCCCTTGTCGTCTGCACCATGTTTCATGTTTCGATCCCTTGTTGTCTGCCCCGGGTTTTCCATTTCACCCGTCACCGATCACGTTCTATGTCACATTTTCCCTGTTGTCCGCCCCGAGTCTCACTGTCCTTGTGTAAACTACACTTCCCGTCTTTCCCGGCCCTTCTCTGCGTTATTATCCGCACCTGTCTGTTGTTTTGTCATTACCGTGTCTCTTTATTTAAACCCTGCTGCTTCCCCTTCCCTTTGTCGTTCGTTGACGTTTCCTGTTCGTCGATTATGCCTATGCTCGTTCTCTGTTCATGTTTTTCCCGTCTGTGTATTCGTCCGAGGTTTTCTCTCTCTGTTCTAGTTCCCAGCTGTTACCCGTTCGAGGACCTGCCTTCCCTCCGTAGATGTTCGCTACCTTCACCCTGCCTGTTCACTCCAGCAACCCCTCTTACTGTTTGTTAACATCTTAGTGTACCTTTTCCCATCGTGGACCTTTAATTTGTTCCTGAGTTTGTTTATTTTGTGTATATTCTAATAAACTTGCGTTTGGATCCTAACCACCCGTCTGCCAGCTCCTGCCTCACACAAATCGTTACAATATGTAATAGTGCCAATTTGTTTTTGATGTTGGAGCAAATGGATCAGCAAAAATTATATTTGACATGGTCTCCCAGGAAATGTGAATGTTGCTTGCATGTGCAAAACACGCAGACACAACGCTAGCGTTTTGTAGAAGGTTGGCAGTGTGTTGCTATGTGGTTTCTAAGGTGTTGCTAGGTGGTTGCTATACAAAGTGCATGATATTATGCATTCTTCAAGGACATTCTGAGGATCTTTTAGCAATCTAAGGTATACAATGAAAATAGCTCCAGGACCGCTTAGTGGGTTTGAACCTGCAACTTTTCTTAATTCAGTATGCCTCACCACTCAGAAAACCATATATACTGTTATAACAGTCACTTTCTTCACTCTTTTGATGTTTCATATAGAAATAAAGGAGTATATAAGGTTGTCATTTAAGAAGTTTATTACTAATAAAAAAAATGATACTATTTTATTTATACAGAATGTATGTGTTTGTGTGGATAGTTGTTGAGTCATTTTATGTTACCACCAAACACGAAAATGTTTAATATTTCTGTTACAGAGCCTTTTGTACACTGTCAGCCAAAAGTCCAATATCATTTTCAATGTGTTTGAAACCTTTTAGAATTTAATAAAATATAAATCAACCATTTATTTAACCAAATAATTTATACAAATATCATAAAAAAATAAGTAGTTTTAAAAAGAATAAGCATCTAGATTTTACCCTGGTATTTATCAACGCCATTACAGGGGGGTAAGGTTGCATATTTCCATTAGACAGAGCTTGCATCATGTCACAACTGGTTAGGACATGATGCACGTGAGAAAGCATTCAAATTCTTTAATTCCTGAGGTCATATTTAGAGACAACATTTTGGAGCAGAGCTTTAATTAGATGCTCCATAGTCTAATGTCTTCACATCTCACCTCTGTTCTGCTGATCTACATTTCCAACTAAGAGGATGGCTGTCTGAATGAAGACATGGAAGCAACCCTTACAGACACTTCAGTAGGGGTGAAAATGGTCTTTGTTATATATCATGGACACAGTTGGACGATTCTCTGGGGTGTCATCTAAACAAAACAAACTAAAAAAACTTTTTTAATAGGAACTGGTATTCCACACCTGTTTGAGCAATTCTGGTGAAGGCCAGAACTTAAGCCTAGACGTTACTCACAAGAATCCAAACCCATAGCACAAGTATCATACTGAACACATTGGGCACCAAAGTCCAGGGCTGGTTTGAATGAACAAGATGTGATGGGATATTTCAATAATTCAACAAACTCTCAGCTGTCATTCAATATGGTGCAACTTTTGATGGTTTCACAGAACTGTCTGAGGAAGTGACTGGAGGAGTTTTAAATTGAGCCAGTTGTCTGAGTCAAGACAAATTCATAAAGGAATTAAGAACTGAAGGAGGCTTCTCTTGAAAATTCAAAAGGCTCTTATTGGTAAGTTATCTACCATGCTGCTATTTTTTTGCCATCGCAGAACCCTATCATTCAGCCAAACAGAAATATAGCGAGTATGGATGTGTTTGCAAGCAGAAAGTAGAAGAAAGCCAATAGGGTTGATTTTAGAATAGGCGAATAATGCCAACCTTTTTAATTTCGGGTGAGCTATCCTTTTAAGTTTTCGAATAACTGTGTGTGTGCATGTTAGTATCCATTTGAAGTCCATAGGAGATGTGACAGCTCATCTAGTATGTCATGGCTATAGTCTGGCAGACCCTGAGGACTCCCGCCACGTGAGGCAGCCGGCTCTGTTAATTTGTTTTGCAGTCTCTGTGATGACAACCCGTCGGACTCCTTGTCCAGAGTTATGGCTTGCACAAAAATCCCACCATTTTACTGGGACTCGTATTAGGGAGGGGCTGCCGCTTGGGCTCTGCGATGATGCGGAGGCCCTCGGAAGCCTCTTCCTGAATTTATTTTTCTTTCACTTTTGCGAAAGAGGGGAGGGTGGGAGCGGGCCCAGGCTCCTGGGCGAAAAGGGTTTTTGTAGACGGAGACACAGATGGAATAGTTTACAATCTGGCCCAGACTTGACTTCCAGTGTCTGACCTGTTGTAACCCGTGTTCCATTCATGGGGTGCACTAGGCTTTCAGAAAGTGGTACAGACATCTCATTGCTGTTTTTCCAGCACCGGGGGCCTTTTGTCTCTCCTCCCAGAATTTGGGCTCAGGATCCCAGAGAGGGGCTCTGGCACCATAAGAGACAAGAGAGTAGGGATGGATCGTAATGTTCGACTAGTGCCACAGCTACAGACACATGCAGATGGATGTCTTTGGACGTTGCATCTTACACTGTTCTTTTGAGCATCCCTCCAAAAGCATTGGGACTCAAAAGTAAGATGTGTGCAACTTAAAAAATAGTTTTAAAAACACACCTCAAGACTTTTCTAGCACCTGCTGTTTATCTAGCAATTTTTGAGTGCAAAAACACATCATATGGCTAAAGGCTACAGTAAAATTAGAATAATCTTTTGACAGTGAGCCCATATGGATTATTCTGCGCTGTGCAAAAGCAATAATATACTGAATACAATTTTTTGTATTGACACTTTCCGGTATCAATCTTTTTATCTATTTGTGTATCCCCATCATGTCCAAAATTGCTATAATGAAGCAGGTCATCTAAGTGTAAATCGATGTTTCTAAGCACTGTAAAGCGAGAGAGATTAAAACTGAAATAGTTTCAGTCACAATCCAATTATGATATTGTGATGTATCGTAATATATTGAATTGTGACCCATTTCGCAACACGTATTGTGCCGTGAGGTGGTAGCTGATAGCCAGCACTAGCTCGCCACATGTGCACTACGACTGCTTTGTTAAAGTCTTTCTGTCTAGTCAACAACTCGCACACTTGTGGACTACTCGCAGACATGGACTGTCCGTGTGTCAAGAAAAACTGGGCTGGAAGTGAACAGTATGCATGTTACAATATACAATATTACATAGCGGCATGAGCAAGACCGAAGTTTACTTTGCTTAGTTGATGTGTTTAATGTTATTATGTAAAAATATTTTCTCCTATCTTAGCTTAACATGTAGAGATAATAAGTAAACTATTCATAGGTTTATTTCCCCAAAACACTGCAGCATTTGGCACTATCAAAACATTGCTCTTGTTTGTTTAAGAGTCCAGTCTGAATCAGCAACACTGACTCAACCAATGGCATGAGTTTGTGGTGGGAATATCTATTGTTTAACCAATGTTAGATGAGGGGAGTGTTGAGATAAACTGTATAACAAAATAACACTTCCCTTTGCTGGCGCTTGTGGAGCAGAAATTACAGCTTAATGACTCACTAGCCAACTAGACATTAAAGGCAACCAAAGGCTAGTTGAATTTTTGAAAATACAGTTTTGCGCATCCCTACAATAGCGCAATGTGTAGGTCATGAGACAGTAATGTCAGTCTATCTTGAAGTAACTAGATAGGAAACATGTAGGAACCCGCCCTCAGATGGCGGGTGGACGACCTTTTTTGCACACACAAATGTGGTATTTGTTGGGAGCATTTGAGTAGATATAATTAGATAGAAACCTGATGTTTTCAATGAAAAGAGAACACAAGGGATAAAATAATTTATTTCCCCAACACAGCTCGCTACTTAAAGAGGGAGGACAGCGGACTGGCAGATCTTGACTTTATCCTCAACTTGTCACCGTTGCGGTCGTGGCACAGACTCGAGCACCAATAAGACTAATAATTAATCAAGCGTTAAGCCATTACTTTCCACAGAGGCATGCGCTCGACCACATTCTTTATGTTTGATTGTGATTTACGGTACTCCTACAAATGCGTTTCAGTAATGAAAAATTATAGCGGCTGACATGTACCAAACAGTCAAGTGAAGTGAAGTCAAGTGAAGACACTCTGCCTCCAACCCACAGAGTCACTTCAAATGCTTCCAACAGAAAACCACCCTGGGTTTTCAATGAACTGTATCTATGGACTGAGCATATGTAGTTTATGCAGGACCTAAAAATGACAGCCGTGCAAACCGCTATACGTTTTAACTGAGACTGGAAAACCAGAATGATTTACCAGTCTGCTTCCCATAATCCTCTGAAAAACTAGAAGTTCCGTTTGATGCATTGGTCATGGCAGGGCTTTAGAAATAATGTGTATCTATGAATCACTGTAATGTCCAATCAGATTAAATGGAAAAACATATCTTTCATACTGAACCCTATAAATGTAAAATCAGTTTCTAAGTACCTACAGGAATTCCAGAGGTCATACTTACAAACACATGCATCTTCACATATGCTAGGGTGATTATTGAGAAATTAAAAACACATTTCTAATTGATATTGTTATGATATGTTACAACACTTTGTCTCTCTCCACTGGCTGCTGGTTGATGCACGTATTAAATTCAAGGCTCTGATGCTGGCATACAAAACAGTCACTGGGTCTGCTCCAGCAAACCTAAAATCATTTATGCAAAACTACACTCCCGCCTGAAGCCTGCGGTCGGCTAAGGAACGTCGCCTTGTTGTACCAACACAAAGAGGCACAAAAACACTTTCAGTTTCATCATACCACGTTGGTGGAATGACCTTCCCAACTCCATCCATGAAGCTGACTCTCTCTCGGTCTTCAAAAAACGGCTAAAAACATATTTTCCAAGAGCACTTAACCAGTCACAAAAAAAAATCTGTTTTGAATATTATTCTGATGCTAGAAAAACTTTGTAGTATGGCACTTTTTGTACCAATGTCTCCTTAAGATGATTCGCATTTTCCTCTTTTGTCACTTTGACAAAAGAGTCACTTTGGATAAAAAAGACCATTTATTCATTCACAAATGAATAAATGTGAAATGTAAATATTCTACAGTACAGTATTTTGCTACAAATTCATCTCTCACTTGGTAAAAGGAAGTCAAATTAGGTAGATGCCAACATGGACAGGTTGGTTGTGTGACATGCCCTCATCCTCGAAAACCATAAACAAAACTATGAAAGGTTAGAAAACACGACCCAGACTACTGTAAAATAAATACAGGTTACAGGTTTGCTATGATGTCTGAAGTAAAATCTGGATCCTAAAGCAAAATCAACTTTGTGCCTTATATACAACATCAAGATCGATTTTCCCTTGTGTCTTTTTCATTTAGCAGTATCATAAATGTTATCCTGGCCACAGAACAGCGCTGTCAATTACACATTCACCCCTACTTACATGGAAATGCTCCCATCAGATTAGGTCTAAAATATGAATCATGTGAATGCCAAAAAATAAAAACGGAGAAGTATTTAATCTTCATATTTAACGGAGTGCAAAAATAAAACCAAACAGATTTAATATTCGTTCAGCCAGTGATGTACATGTGATTTAGTGATGATTGTGACATAGTAATTATTTCATTTCTGTCGTCATCGTACTGTAGTATGCTGAAGGACAGGAATGTCTTCAGTAATGCACAGACAGCTGATGTAGCTGTTACCACTGATGGCATAAAAGATTGTCTACCACAACGCCTAGCCATGACCATGAAAACAAACAGTGGCCCTGTCCCAAATGCCACCCTCGGCCCCTCGAGTGTACACTTTACCAAATAGACTGTTGGGTAATAGTCTGCTGTAAAGTCCACATCAGTGAAGACACCTAGCGTTCGCAAAGGGGGTGTTCATGAGCAGCATTTTGGAACACACTTTGTTTTGGGGCTTGCTACAACAAGCTTTTTAATGGCAACTATTTTGTTGGAAATTAGTAGTTTTTTATTTATTTTCTAGCAGCTCCATTTAAAAAAAAAAATTAAATACAATTATTGGTATCGGCCACAATCAGCTGTGAATGATATCAACCCAGACATTCCATATGTAAAACTTAGGACACTAGAGAGACCTTTCTACTGACTCTGAAAAACACCAAAAGAGAGATGCCCAGTGTCCCTGCTCATCTGCGTGAACATTCCTTTGACATGCTGCATGGAGGAATGAGGACTGCAGATGTGGCCAGGGCAATAAATTGCAATGTCCATACTCTGAGACACCTAAGACAGCACTAAAGGGAGACAGCTGATCATCCTCGCAGTGGCAGACCACGTGTAACAACACCTGCACAGGATCGGTACAGCTGAATATCACACCTGTGGGACAGGTACATTATGGCAACAACAACTGCCCAAGTTACACTAGGAATGCACAATCCCTCCATCAGTGCTCAGACTGTCTGCAATAGGCTGAGAGAGGCTGGACTGAGTTCTTGTAGGCCTGTTGTAAGGCAGGGCCTTAGCAGTTATCACCGGCAACAACGTTGCCTGTTGGCACCAACACACCTTCGCTGGACCAGACAGGACTGGCAAAAAGAGCTCTTCATTGAAGAGTTGCGGTTTTGTCTCACCAGGGGTGATGGTCAGACTCAAGTTTACTGTCGAAGGAATGAGCGTCACACCAAGGAATGTACTCTGGAGCGGGATCAATTTGGAGGTGGAGGGTCCGTCATGTTCTGGGGCGGTGTGTCACAGCATCATCGGACTGAGCTTGTTGTCATTGCAGGCAATCTCAATGCTGTGCGTTACAGGTAAGACATCCTCCTCCCTCATGTGGTACTCTTCCTGCAGGCTTATCCTGAAATTACCCTCCAGCATGACAATGCCACCAGACATACCGCTCGTACTGTGCGTGATTTCCTGTAAGACAGGAATGTCAGTGTTCTGCCATGGCCAGCGAAGAACCCGGATCTCAATCCCATTGAGTCCTGGACCTGTTGGATAGGAGTGTGAGGGGCTAGGGCCATTCCCCCTAGAAATGTCCAGAAACTTGTAAGTGCCTTGGTGGAAGAGTAGGGTAACATTTCGCAGCAATAACTGGCAAATCTGGTGCAGTCCATGTGGAGGAGCATGCAGTACTTAATGCAGCTGGTGGCCATACCAGATACTGACTGTTACTTTTGATATTGACCCCCACTTTGTTCAGGGATACGTTATTTCATATATTTTAGTCAAAGGTCTGTGAAACCTGTTCAGTTTATGTCTTAGTTGTTGAATCTTTTTACGTTCATACAAATATTTACACATGTTAAGTTTGCTGAAAATAAAAGCAGTTGAAAGTGAGAGGACATAACTTTTTTTGCTGAGTTTATTACTGTTTCGGAAGGAAATTGGTACTTTAATTCATCAAAGTGGGATTCAATTGATCACAAAGTATAGTCAGGACATTATTGATGTACAAAAACAGCACCATCACTATTTGAAAAAAGTAATTTTTTATCAAATCTAGACAGACCCCATTTCCAGCTGCCATCACTCCAAACACCTTAACCTTGAGTAATCATGCTGAATTGCTAACATTAATAGTAATGTTTCACGTTATTAATGTCCTCTCTATACATTGTGATCAGCTGAATGCAACTTTGTTGAATAAAAGTACCAATTTCTTTCCATAAGAGCGAAATCTGTACATTATTCCAATGTCATATCATCACCGATCCTCCACAGTGGGTGCGAGACATTGTGAATGAAGACCTCTCCATGTCTCTGTCTAACTATTAAACGACCAGGCTGAGGATCTGTGATGATATGGGGGTGCTTCAGCAAGGCTGGAATTGGACAGATTCGTCTATGTGAAGGATGCATCAATCAAGCAACGTACAAGGTTATCCTGGAAGAAAACTTGCTACCTTCTGCTCTGACAATGTTCCCCAACTCTAAGGATGGGGTTTTCCAGCAGGACAACACTCCGTGCCACACAGCAAGGTCAAGATCAAGTATCAAGACCCTGTCATGGCCAGCACAATCTCCAGAAATGAACCCCATTGAAAACCTCTGGAATATGATTAAGAGGAAGATGGATGGCCACAAGCCATCAAACAAAGTCGAGCTGCTTGAATTTTTGCACCAGGAGTGGCATAAAGTCACTCAACAGCAATGTGAAAGACTGGTAGAGAGCATGCCAAGATGCATGAAAGCTGTGATTGGAAATCAGAATTATTTCACCAAATATTGATTTCTGAACACTTCCTAAGTTAAAACATTAGTATTGTGTTGTTTAAAATTTTATATGAACTTGCTTTCTTTACTTTATTCGAGGTCTGAAAACACTGCATCTTTTTTGTTATTTTGACCAGTTGTCTTTTTCTGCAAATAAATGCTCTAAATTACAATTTAGGAGATATGTTGTCAGTATAGACTATAGAATAAAACAAACATTTTTTAATTTTACTCAAACACATACCTATAAATTGTAAATCCAGAGAAACTGATAACTTTGCTGTGGTCTCTTAATTTTTTCCCAGAGCTGTATATAATTCAATGAGAAACTAAATATTACAAGTAGCCTTCTAATATAACTTGGCTTTGATTTAGAAGCTAAGACGCCATCATAACTTCTGCTCTTACCCAACACCTCAACAACACATATCCACAGCGCCCTCCCAGTGGACTATTTGTAACGGCGAGTTGGTGACCGATTCAAAGGGAAAATGCAGAGCAATTCAGCTCTTCTCAAAGCAGGCAAATGCACAAAGGAAAATTAATTTGCGATATTCGAGTAGTGTTTATAATACTAGAGTAGCTGGTGCAGAACGAGTACTTGATTACTCGTGCACATCCCTAATGGACACCAGCAACCACAATACAACATGCGTGTATCTTGAAATCTCTTGGACAAGACAAGTCAATGGACAAGTCTAAACATTGGCTTATCACCGAATGCTGGTTTTGCTGGCACTCATGATGACTGTCTGTTAAAAAGACAGCATGCAGGTTAACGTGCTCTGCTGGGGCCACTTTGAGTGCCATTGCCTGGATCACTTGTCTGGCATACGGTGGGTGTGACGCATTCCATGTGGGCCCACCGTCTGCTAAAGCAGTTATTTACTCAGTTAAGTCAGCTGAGAAAACTACAGTACTTCTCCACAAGTGGCTATTGCAGCACAGCAAAAACAAACACTGCATACTGTTCTAATGATGTCAGCGCTGTCCGTGGCCAAACGCATTGGCTGGTGTGAGAGGTGGTTCAGGCACACTTAAGGCAAGCAGCTGCACCTGATGTGGAGAGAGTATTGCCGTTTCGCTATGTTAGTCCAAATAAATAGCTACGCTAACTTAATGTGAAACAGTAGCCGTGCATTGGGACAATCAATGAGGCATTCATTACTGAGAATGCAGTCGATCACAGACAACTGCGAGCCTGTAGGACTGGGGAAAGCAGTGTAGAGAAACGAATAAAAAGCCACTTACCAGCCCTTATCGTCATCCTCGCCTAGTTCCTCAACATTTACCTGAGGAACTTCTGAGATTGCGGAGACAGTTTGGATTTGAAGCGTTCCAAATGGGTGAGCGTCTTTAGAGGAATGAGAAACAATACATTAAATTAATAGGAAAAGTTAACCCAAAAATTTAAATTCTGCCATTATTTACTCACTCTAGTGTAAACCAGTTTGACTCCATTCTTCCGTGAAACACAAAAGGTGCATTTTAAAAAGTCTTCACAGGGTTTATTATATGGCAGCAAGTTTGAATAGTGACTCTATAGTAAGCTTGAAAAGGACAAAAAAAAACTAAAAAACATATTCTTCTAAAAATCTTTGTGTTCTGCAGAAGAATGTAAGTCATATACATCTGGGATGGCTTGAGGGTGAGTAAATGAGACAATTTTCATTTTTGGTGAACTATCCATTTAATGGTTTTTAATGACCAAAACGATACTGATTATTTTTGTGATTAAGTGTCTGATAACTAACATACATAACTGATTTGTTTTATTTCTGCTCTTAGGCACATAAAATCATTTATATCTAATCTCTGGTGCTTTATAACTGCTTTACAAAACCATTATTGCGCAGTCTATAAATAATTAATTTGACTAGTTTTAATTGCAATATACACAGTTCAAAGCCCTTCATTTGGCCTAATTAATATTTTAAAATGTAAAGTCTTGTATCTAACTTTTCCCCGATATTTCCATTAAGTGTAAATATCTGTCTCTGTCGATCTCTAAACATGATTCATGCAATATATTCCAAGGCTTCTGAAGCGATTGAACAGAATGAAACTTTGTTATAGAATAACAACTTAAATTACATTTCACTTTGTTTGTCACAGAAAGTATATACTGTATATAGCTTCAGAAATATTTGAATATAGTGCACAAAACAAAATGTACAATTTGTTTTCCACTGAAGAAAGAAAGTCATACTTAAGTTGAGTTGTCCCAAATCTTCTTCAGTTTCTGCTTCCTCATGTCCTCGTACTTCTTCCTGCTCTCAAGGTATTCAGCCGCCGCCTCATTGGATGGCTTACTGTCACCTTTAAGACAAAAGAAGAGTGATTCCAGCCTACATCAAACTAACCTCCCCTCAGGGATCAATCAATCTATGTATTATTTTGAAAATAGTGTGGCTAACTTGAAAGGATTTACATGCAAAGAAAAACAGCTAAATTCCAGAGCAGAAGTTATTACTTTCATATGGACATTACTATGAAATGCATAAAGTTTATACAGCTATAAACTAAGATGAAGATGACTGCTCCTATGGGCTGCTTCTTTCCAAAAATAATCCTTCTGCCATTCCCAAACTTCCCCAGACCCTCATCAGTGCAAAGGCCAAACTGTAAGACTTTTGCAGTTCAAATGACTTTCTGTGCAATAAAACAAATTGGATTTATTTAAAACCACCAAGAAAAATGTATGCTGCAAAGATTACACAGATGAAATTGGAAGAATCTAAAAGAGGCATTTCAAAATATTAAACGTGAATCATAACTTTCAATGGCTTGTGCATGTAATCTTGTCGCTTCTTATTTTATCTGGTTGGTCACGCTGTACAGTTGTGATGGACGATTAAAAAAAATTCTGTTCTAGATTTTTCCACACGTAAACAACATCAGTACAAACAATGGTGTAAGTAGTCAACACTGAGCCGGTAATTTGGCACAGTGATTAACAAGAAAATTAAAAATGGCAATTAAGAATGATTTAATTAGGGCCTGTTCCTCACATAAAGTTATCCAATGGCTTTAGAAGACTTGTAATATACACTCACCTAAAGGATTATTAGGAACACCTGTTCAATTTCTCATTAATGCAATTATCTAATCAACCAATCACATGGCAGTTGCTTCAATGCATTTAGGGGTGTGGTCCTGGTCAAGACAATCTCCTGAACTCCAAACTGAATGTCAGAATGGGAAAGAAAGGTGATTTAAGCAATTTTGAGCGTGGCATGGTTGTTGGTGCCAGACGGGCCGGTCTGAGTATTTCACAATCTGCTCAGTTACTGGGATTTTCACGCACAACCATTTCTAGGGTTTACAAAGAATGGTGTGAAAAGGAAAAACATCCAGTATGCGGCAGTCCTGTGGGCTGAAAATGCCTTGTTGATGCTAGAGGTCAGAGGAGAATGGGCCGACTGATTCAAGCTGATAGAAGAGCAACTTTGCCTGAAATAACCACTCGTTACAACCGAGGTATGCAGCAAAGCATTTGTGAAGCCACAACACGCACAACCTTGAGGTGGATGGGCTACAACAGCAGAAGACCCCACCGGGTACCACTCATCTCCACTACAAATAGGAAAAAGAGGCTACAATTTGCAAAAGCTCACCAAAATTGGACAGTTGAAGACTGGAAAAATGTTGCCTGGTCTGATGAGTCTCGATTTCTGTTGAGACATTCAGATGGTAGAGTCAGAATTTGGCGTAAACAGAATGAGAACATGGATCCATCATGCCTTGTTACCACTGTGGTGGTAACAAGGCATGATGGTGGTGTAATGGTGTGGGGGATGTTTTCTTGGCACACTTTAGGCCCCTTAGTGCCAATTGGGCGTCGTTTAAATGCCACGGCCTACCTGAGCATTGTTTCTGACCATGTCCATCCCTTTATGGCCACCATGTACCCATCCTCTGATGGCTACTTCCAGCAGGATAATGCAACATGTCACAAAGCTCGAATCATTTCAAATTGGTTTCTTGAACATGACAATGAGTTCACTGTACTAAAATGGCCCCCACAGTCACCAGATCTCAACCCAATAGAGCATCTTTGGGATGTGGTGGAATGGGAGCTTCGTGCCCTGGATGTGCATCCCACAAATCTCCATCAACTGCAAGATGCTATCCTATCAATATGGGCCAACATTTCTAAAGAATGCTTTCAGCACCTTGTTGAATCAATGCCACGTAGAATTAAGGCAGTTCTGAAGGCGAAAGGGGGTCAAACACAGTATTAGTATGGTGTTCCTAATAATCCTTTAGGTGAGTGTATTGTATGTACTACATTTATAATACTTCTATAGTACTATATTGAAGCTATTTTGTAGTTTAAAGGAATCATTCACCAAAATGTTTTAATTCTGTCATTATTTACTCACCGTTGCTTCAAGCCTGTATAACTTCCTTTCTTCTGTGTAAAAAGGTGAATGTTTTAAGTCTTCATAGGGTTCATTTCCCATGCAATGAAAGTGAATAGTGACTCTGGTCTGTCAAGCTCTGACAATGACAAAAAAATCCCCCATAAAATCACATTAAAAGGTGCTTTATTCCAAGTCTTCTGAAGTGATATCACTTTGTGTAATGAACAGAATGGAATTTAAGTTGTTAATCACTCTTAACCATTGTGTTGTGTTGGTTTTTGTGTTCCCCATCAAAATGACCAGCCCACTAAGATTGTTTATAATATAATCTCTCATATTGCATGTACAGGATTACCACAAGACATTGCATTAGATCTTTTTTAAAAAAAACAAACAAACATATTTTTTAGTAATTATGACAGCTTTTATACTCCTTTTTTGAACATATTTAATTTGTCAAAACAAATATATTAAGAGTTGGTAAAGCCATAAAAAAGATTAAATAGTCATGTGTTATATATTGTTGAAAAGGTCTCAATTTATAGAATGCAATGAGCACTCAGAGGCCAAATTGCATTGAGTATTAGTGTACAAAATTCCCACAAACACACATAAATATAATCAACAGAATTGTCTTTGTGTCATGTTTTTCCTTTTTACTTCCCGAAACACCCATACAACATAGATAATGACATATCGTAATTTACAGCAGACTATCCCAATTCAAACGATCCCAAACGCAACAAAATAAGTAGGTCTTGAAATATTCCTCAAAGAGTGCATATGGAAAGACATTGCACAAGAAGGTGCTCAACACATGATATGTGTGTGTGTGTGTGTGTGTGTGTGTGTGTGTGTGTGTGTGTGTGCGTGTTTTTGTGATTTACGAGGACAATTTTGTAAGTTACAAATTAGTAATTACAAGGGTATTATGCTATAAATGTGATTTATGAGGACATTTCTAGTGTCCCCATAATTCAAATCGCTTAAAAATCATACTAAACAATGTTTTATTGAAAATGTAAAAATGCAGAAGGTTTTCTGTGAGGGTTAGGTTTAGGGGTTGTGTTAGGTTTAGAGGATAGAATCTATAGTTTGTACAGTATAAAAGTCATTATGTCTATGGAAAGTCCTCATAATGATAGGTAGACCAACATGTGTGTGTGTGTGTGTGTGTGTGTGTGTGTGTGTGTGTGTGTGTGTCTCCAAGGACTTGTGTAAAAAGGCATCCACATACTGGATGTGATCATCTAAAGGATTGGGATGCTCCTGAACCCTTAATTATTCTGTATATTGCAGTCTAATCCATTCGTTTTCAATGGCCGGTAATTTTTGACTGGGACAAAATAAGTGTATCAAATTGAAATAAAACAAAGAAAACGTAAAGAAAATGGTCCGCATTTTTTTGTGGTTTCAGATACCATATGTGAACAAAGTCAAGGAATTTTATCCCAATTGGATTAAGTACAAAAAAAATTTGTGAGGTTACATACAACATAAGGGTTAAATCAGAAGACTTATGTAGGGGGGTTAAGGGAATGGAGGAGGCGAGAACCGGCTTAACAATATACATAATAGTAATAATATTTAATTAGATAAAAAGACACACAAACACATAAAGGGCAGCTGCCCGTAATTCTCTCTCTCTCGAACTGTCGTCACTGGCCGCCTTTATCCCTCGCGCCCCCCATTAGGCTGATTGGGGACCAGCGTGCGTCATTCCAGTCCGGCACCGCACCCCTCGGCTCTACACTCCTCCCGGTGTTGCCTCAGGCCTCATGATGTACACCACCACCCTCTTTCCCTGGGGAGGGGCATGCCTTGCACCCCGTCTGCCGGCTTGTCATCCCAGCCTTCCTCGACCCGTGGGACATTCCTCTTCCCCTGGCCGCGGCCCTACCGCTCCAGGCAGTCAGAGAGTCACTTCCCTTCTCCCCTCGCGGACGGTAGTCTTATCTCGATATCTCTGCATTTCTGGGGGACAGCAGGGCACTCCTCCATCTCCATCATGTCGGGGAGTCAAGTCCCCAATTGCCCCCTGAACAGCGGCCGTTCCCCACATCAGGGCAGTCGGGTTACTACGTCACCCTACGGATGGCTGCAGTGCTCCCCAGGATGGACGTCAGTGTCGAGGACTCTGCGACGGTATCCATCCTCCTTCCCGGGTTTCGCCACCAATGTAGGGGGGTTAAAGGGAAAGGAGGAGGCAAGAACCGACTAAACAATATAAATAATATTTAATTAAATATAAAGACAAACACAGACACATGCAGGGCAGCTGCCCGTAATTCCCTCTCTCTCGAACTGTCATCACCTTTTGTCTTCCTCGGAAGAAAATATGTCATATGGTCTTGAAGAAACATTAGGGTGAGAGAATAATTACAGAATTTTCCTTTTTGGGTGAACAATTCCTTTAATCAGAATGTCTTATTGCTTGTATTTTAATTAGAAAAGTGTCTAAAAATAAAGTATATTCTCCAGTAGAATTGCAAGAATTGGAAAAGTCAACAATATCAAGGCTTTGCTGTTGATATTGTTGTCTACAGGCATTAATGTGCCACTACAAATTCCCCGGCTCAGACGTGCTGGCACTGATGTCAAAGTGTGCCCAGTGTTGCTTTGACTTCACCTGCCCTCATGGCAACTTTGACTGAATGCTTCTCCTCGACAAGCTCAAGAGGAACAAACTACATCAGACGGAGCCTCCAACATTGGTGATTTATGTCATGTTAGCACTGTCATGTAACGAAAAATCTTTTTCCCCTCACAGATGTAACATTTGTTTATTCTTTGTATTTATGGCACACTGAAAACCACATTGGAGAGAGGCTGGAAATTTATTTTACAGAAACAGAGAGAGAGGGAGAGTGAGAGACATGCGTTAGTCTGAAAGCCATGGCTTGGAGCTGGCTATGTTTGCAAATGTTTAGTCTGGGACATGAGCTAATAGAAAACTAGAAAGACAGAAAGAACGTAATGAGCCAAAGACTATTAAAGCACATTGACTGTGTTGAAATTGAGCACTTCTTTTCAAATTTATAAAAAACAGGGCTGCCAATGTGAGCTAAAAGCGTGTTTATTATGGCCACAGTCAAGACTATAAAGATAGGGATGTATGGCAATATCAATGTCCTTTGATCAGACAAGAATGTTTGCGTTCTTTCAGTTGTTTGTGCGAGCTGTGCATTTGTCCATGTGAAGCGGGAATAAATACCGCTCGATTTGTTTAAAGTTTATTTATTTTTAAATTATCTTTAGAAATGAATATGTCTGCAACTTGACTACTATTATGGTAGTGTGATAGTGTGGTTACGGAATCTACCAGCAGGTTCTACTTTTTCACTTTCAAGAGGCCATGAAATCAAAATGTTCCCTATTGACTTGTTAAATACATGCTTTTTTCATGTCGTGCATGATTCAGCATAGGGGTGGGCGATATACGGATAGTTTCTATCCCTGTTGTCCAATACGCTATTGCATGTTTTCCGTTTCCTAATGTCATCATTTTCCAAAGTTTGTGGTACTAGCTGAGAGCATTTTCGAAAGTCGTCTTTTTGGTGGAGAAAAATGCTGTTCCAGTGTGTATAAGGACAGAAGTAAACATGACTAAATCAATTTTCAACCAAAATATTATTAGTGTTGACTTGGCCTCTGTAATTGTTAAATAATAGCGTGTATTTATTTCTAGTATAAAGATGCCAAAAAGGGTTCCAGTATCCAATGGAAAGCTACATTTAAAACAAGAAATTGGGTAAACACGTGTGTGTTGGAGAGGCCTGATTCAGAATCAAAACTAAAGCTTAATGTTCAACTAAAGAGATGGCTAACTTTTTGCTTGGATTGAACAATGCAGCCTGATCTCCTGATCTCATGAAAATTACATGACGGCGACAATTTTTGTGACATGAAATTACGCGCTTCATTACACGCATTGCTGCAGTGGTTCGAGGTGAAATGTCGATGTTCTGTTCCCAGAAAAAGATGATGTTAAGGCATTATTGAGTTTTAAAACAAAACCTAAACCTTTAACTGAAAACTAGCCAAAAAAGTAATAAAAAGCAAACACGAGATGATAGAACATCCATCCATCCATCCATCCATCGTCAACCGCTTATCCTGTGTACAGGGTCGCGGGGGGCTGGAGCCTATCCCAGCTAACATTGGGTGAAAGGCGGGGGACACCCTGGACAGGTCGCCAGTCCATCGCAGTGATAGAACATTGACATTAAAAAACTCTTCTTTTCTTCTATTTTTAAATTAACAAAACCGACATCCCTAAACCCTACACTTAACTGACAGTGTCATAAAAGAAAATGTGACATGAAAAACACAATAGCTTAAGCAAGTTCATCATTTTGTGGCTTTTATGACACTTTAGGATCATGTGTGGACTCACATGCTTTAATGTATTCATACCCTGGTCTTCCATTTTCAAAGTCCAACTCACTCAGTTGAGCTACCGTGCAACTTAATCACGCTTGGTTAAGGTTTTAGCTGGTTACATAATGCAAACGGTCATTTTTTTAAATCATGCGCTACAATAAAAGAGTTTAGATTACATAAAATAGCATTGTGTGAGTAACAGGACAAAAATGTAATGTTAATGAACTATTAATGTAAATGTTTATAAACTATTAATCTACTGTTTTACTTATGATTCAGGTGAAAGTGAATACAAGTCAACCAATGAACAGACAGAACATATAAACAAGATAGCAAGACTAATAACCTTAAACCAAATACAAACTAGAACTAATAACAAAGCAATCAAACAATGAACCACTGAAAACAAGACACATGAACATGGAGGGAAAACAGGAAATCACATGACTTGAACTTTTCAAAATAAGAGACATGAAAAACAGGAACCAACAGACTAAACATGACAGCGGTTATCCGAGATACTGCAGAACCATTCTGGTCATTCTCTGTTGACCTTTCTCATCAACAAGGCATTTCCGTCCACAGAACTGCCACTTGCTGGATGTGTTTTTTGTTTTTGGCCCCATTCTGAGTAAATTCTAGAGACTGTTGTGTGTGAAAATCCCAGGAGATCAGCAGTTACAGAAATACTCAAACCAGCCCATCTGGCACCAACTATCATGCCAGAGTCCAAATCCCTGAGATCACATTTTTCCCCATTCTAATGGTTGATGTGAACATTAACTGAAGCTCCAGACCAGTATCGGCATGATTTAATGCACTGCACTGCTGCCACACGATTGGCTGATTAGATAATCGCATGTATGAGTGTTGGTGCCAGATGGGCTGGTTTGAGTATTTCTGTAACTGCTGATCTCCTGGGATTTTCACACACAACACTGTCTAGAATTTTCTCCGAATGGGGCCAAAAACAAAAAACATCCAGTGAAAGGCAGTTCTGTGGACGGAAACAACGTGTTGATGAGAGAGGTCAACAGCGAATAGCCAGACTGGTTCGAACTGGCAAAGTCTACAGTAATTCAGATAAACCCTCTGTACAATTGTGGTGAGAAGAATATCATCTCAGAATGCTATTTTGCGATGCGGGTTGGGTTGGTGCTGTTTTGGTGGCACGAGGGGGACCTACACAATATTAGGCAGGTGGGTTTAATGTTGTGACTGATTGGTTATAATAACAAAATCATTTTTGCTAATATCACTCAAACTTAATTCAATGCTATATGGTATTATAAGTCCTTAATAATAATCCTTCATTGGAAATAAATTTTCTCGTAGATTATCCTGCTTTAATCAGAATTTAATCATTCCGGAAATTAAATGGGCTGCAAACACATCTCATGTTGCCTTTAAGACTCACTGTCTTAAGGCCGTAAGAACCTGACAAAAGCTCCAGAAACAGCTGTTTCTAGAATTGGAACCAATTTGTATGGCTAACAGACAAACATTTTGCTGAACATTGTCATCTTTTAAAAATCCTTTAGGAAGTAAACAAACATTTCTGAATGGAAAGGGCCGGACTCACCTGAGATGTATTATTACTAAAGTGGAACTTAATTGAGTTACTAAAGTTAGCGCCAAACAGATTATTTGAACAGAATGGCAGTCATTAGCTACTTGAACCATGCAATTACTCATTTACAGAGGTCTCCAACCTATGATTGTCACAAATTTGGAGCCGTGATTGAAATCACCTTTCTGAAAAATCAGTGCTGGTACCAACACTTTTCTTTTTGATTTATGCAAGCAAAAAGTGAAGCCATCCACTCAACTTGCTCAACGCTCCCAGCTATAGACTACAACTCGCAGGCTGATGAATGATGATGCCCTTAGGGTGCACAAGACCAGCATACTCCACTGACTCCAGCTGGTGTTGCTAAGTACTGTATTTTAGTTTGATGGCTATTCTAACAACATTATACCCCTGTCACCCACGGGAAAAGATTTAAGCGACAACAAACATATTTGGATATTTCCCTTTTGTTGGCCAACAAAGACATGGTTTTGGTTTCAATGGTCAACATATTTAAGGGCCATTAAACAATGCGGGCATGTTCTGCAGTCTAGAGTTGGAAAAACAACATTCTAAACAGTCTATGTGTGGCCTTAAAAAGAAGAAATATGAATGAATCGCTCAGCTCCTGAGACAGGCTTTTGTTAAGTCAACAACTTGATCTGTAAATGCCATGTGATTCCTCTGAAGCAGCAGGATTATGTCAAGCAATTATGTCATGACAACAGACCCAAGCCCTTCACTAGCGACTATCTTGAGCTATGATGTCACAGGCAGCAGACAGGTAAAATTATAGGCCCAATTCACACTTTTAAGAGCCCTCTTAGTTTCTAGTGAAACATCTTTTACTATAAAATTTAATATTCTGTCAGGGTAGAGACCAGGAGATCGGAGGTAAGTGATTCAAATATAGTTTTATTCAAGTATAGAAGGTGAAAGGTAAGTATCAGGTGACTTTTCAGGTGCTGGTTTAGTGAAGATAGTTCGTTGCACGGAGAACAACTGGAAATCCAAATGACTTGGATCGTAGAACATTCACTCTGTATCAGTTCGTTAACTCCTTCTCTTTTCTAGGAGCAATCGGGCCGGTTTGATCAGATCTCAGACAAGGGTTCAGGAATCGGATAAGTGATCTGGAGATGGCAGAACAACAGTGCATAGGGTTAGTATGAATCAGGTAAGAAAACGGAATACTCAGGTTTTCAGGATCGACGGAGATATCAGGACTCAGGGAGAAATGGTCTGTTCCTGTTGGGGGCTTGACAAAGACTGGATACAAGGTGAGTGTTTTTATGAGTTGGCTGATGAGGTGATAAGTGATGACCAGGTGTTTGTGATTTAGAATTCTGGGAGAGTGATCTTTGAGTGGTGGACTGCAATGAACTTGACTGATCTCTGACATTACCCCCTCCAGAGTCCACGCCAGCTGACCTAGTACCGTGACGCCGTGGGGGTCTACCTCGGGTCGCGGAGCAAGCCTTTCAGGATGAAGTTCGTGGAATTCTGTGAGTAACATGGGGTCGAGGATGTCCTTCGAGGTACCCAACACCTCTCTTCTGGGCCATAGTCTTCCCAGTCTACCAGATATTCGAGTAGACCCCTACGACGCCGGGAGTCCAGGATTTCTCTAACAGTATAGATGGGGTCGGCTTCAATGGGAGGTACTGGGGGTTGTCATTGTGCACTAGGTCTGTGGAGGGAACAGGAACAAGTGGATGATGGGGTTTCAAGAGTGAGACGTGGAATGAGGGGTGGATGCGATATTGGGCTGGTAAACGGAGCTGGTAGGTGACTGGGTTAAGTTGTCTTACAACGGGAATGGACCAATGTATCTCGGACTTAGTTTACGACAAGGGAGTCTTAGACGGATGTCTCTGGTCGAAAGCCAGACCAGTTGCCCAGGCTGATATTCGGGAGTGTTACTGCGGTGAATGTCTGCGAAGTGTTGTTGACGGTTCAAGGCTTGTTGGAGATGATGATGAGTTTGGTTCCATACCCTCTCACTGTTTTGGAACCAAGTGTTAACTCCGGGGACTTCAGATGACTCACCGGACCATGGAAACAATGGTGGTTGATAACCCAGTACACATTGAAATGGTGTTAGATTTGTGGAGGTTTGTCGAAGGGAGTTTTGAGCATACTCTGCCCATACGAGATATCGGCTCCAGAGATGTTGATTCGAATGGCAGAAAGTACGAAGGAAACGACTGACATCTTGTATTTTTCGCTCTGCTTGACCATTTGCTTGTGGGTGGTACCCTGATGTTAAACTCACTGTAACATTCATTAGTGCAAAGAAGGCTCGCCACACCTTGGAGATAAATTGTGGCCCTCTGTCTGACACAATATCCTCCGGGATGCCAAAATTCCGGAAGACGTGTTCCATCAATAGCTCTGCAGTCCCGAAGGCTGTGGGTAAGTTCTTGAGGGGAATTCATTTTCAGGCTTTGGAAAAACGATCAATAGTTACCAGGATACATGTATTCTCGTCTGAGGGAGGAAGGTCAGTGACGAAGTCGACTCCAATGTGCGACCAAGGTCGTTGCGGGACTGGCAGAGGCATGAGTTTTCCAGTGGGTAAGTGACGAGGGTTCTTGTTCATGGCACAGAGGATCCTTGGATGAAAGTCTTGATATCCTGTAACATGTTGGACCACCAGTATCGAGTTTGAAGAGTGGAATAGGTCTTATTAACTCCAGGATGACCTGTGCCGACAGACGAGTGTGCGTAGGAGATTAGAGAGGTACGAAATTCTTCGGGTACGTATATTTTTCCGATAGGACATTCTGGAGGACTGGGTTGGTGTTGAGACATTTCAAGCAGTTGTTCATTTAGGTCCCACTGAATGGGATTGACAAACATTTTTTCGGGGAGTATACTCTCAGGTTGTTCGTGGGAAATTTCGGGGGCATGGAGACGGGACAAGGCGTCTGCTCGGACGTTCTTCGAACCCGGACGATAGGAGATCTGGAAATGGAAGCGAGTAAAGAAGAGTGCCCATCTGGCCTGGCGTGGGTTAAGTCTCCTTGCCTCTTTCAAGTACTGCAGATTCTTGTGGTCTGTGAGAACTAGGAATGGATGTTTGGCTCCTTCTAGCCAGTGTCTCCACTCTTCTAGCGCAAGTTTAACGGCCAGGAGTTCTCGATTACGAATATCATAGTTCACTTCTGCAGGAGATAGCTTGTGGGAGAAGAATGCACAGGGCATGGGTTTAGGTGAGGAAGCAGAGTCTTGTGACAACACCGCTCCTACTCCTGTTGTAGAAGCATCTACTTCCACAATGAACATCTTTTCAGGGTTCGGGTGTTGGAGTAAGGGGGCTGTGGTGAATGTGGTTTTGAGAGATTGAAAGGCATGTTCAGCCTCAGTGGTCCAGAGCAGTGTTTTCGGTTTTCCTTTGAGTAGAGAGGTCAGAGGAGCTGTAAGCAGGCTGTATTGATAAATAAATCTTCGATAGAAATTCACAAATCCAAGAAATCGTTGTAACTCTTTGACAGACTGTGGAGTGGTCCAGGAAGTAATGGCTTTGGTTTTACGATCATCCATCTCTACTCCTCTTTCACTGAGGTGGTAACCGAGAAATTCGACTGAGGTTTGATGGAAGGAGCACTTCTCTGCTTTCAGGAACAGGGAGAATTCACGTAGCCGTTGGAGTACCTGAGAGACATGTTGCTGATGCTCCACCAAGTTTCTGGAGTAGATTAGGATATCGTCTATGTAGATAATGACAAATTGATTCAGGTAGTCTCGGAAAACTTCATCCATGAAACTTTGGAAAACTGAAGGGGCGTTGACCAGACCATACGGCATGACGAGATATTCAGTAGTGTCCTGCTGGAGTGATGAATGCAGTCTTCCACTCGTCAGCCCTTTCGGATTCGAATGAGATTGTATGCACTTCTCAAATCCAGCTTGGTGAATATCTTGGCTTCTCGAAGTTGTTCAAGTGAAGAGGGAACCAATGGGAGTGGGTAACCGAACTTGACGGTTATCTTGTTTAAAGCTCTATAATCTATACACGGACGTAAACCTCCATCTTTCTTAAGGACAAAGAAGAAACTGGCGGCAGCAGGTGAAGTAGAGGCCCGAATATAGCCTTGTTTTAATGCTTCTTCAATATACTGTTTCATGGCTTCTTGCTCAGGAATAGCCAGAGAGTAGATTCGCCCCTTGGGGATGGATTCTCCGGGAATCAGATCGATGGCATAATCCCATGCTCGATGGGGTGGTAACTTGGCAGCCTTGACGGGGTTGAATACATCTGAATATTGAGAGTAGCATGAAGGAATGGATACCGACAAGTTGTCTATGGGGCTTTCAATGGAGGTTGAATTCATCGGGATGGTGTCGGGCAAGTTGGCGATGGGCGATACCGGGTGTTCAAAACTCATGGACGAGCACAGGCAACCCCATTTCAAAATCTTACCCGATTTCCAGTCAATGTTAGGTTGATGTTGTATAAGCCATGGACGGCCAAGGATAATATCAGTCTGGCTATTCTCAAGTACAAAAGGTTCAAACAGTTCATGGTGGGTGTCTTCAATACAGAGTAGAATAGGTTTAATTCGAGACGTGACATACCCCTGATTAATGGTTTCACCCGTCACTGCATGGATGGCGTATGGCTTGGAGGTGGCGGATTGTTGAAGTTGGAGTTTCTGACAGAGCTGCCCGGAGATGAAGTCTCCTGCTGACCCGGAATCCACAATGGCTGTAGCAGAGACATGGAAACGTGTAGATTTCAGAATCACAGATATCGTTAATGGAGCTGATACAGAGGCGGACGTGCAGACAGAACTCACAAGCATTCTAGGAGGTCGTGTAGGGCATGAACGAAGAAACTGTCCTCCCATTCCACAATATAGACACAGTTTTAACTCTCGACGGCAAGAACGTTCAGCTTGGGACAGTCGATAGTTATCCACCTGCATCTTCTCGACAGTGACTTCGGAGGGTCGTTTATCGGGGTACTGAGGTGGTGAAAAGGTGGGTTGCTGGGCTTCGCGATAGCAGCCTTGAGATCTTTGGTGCACACGGAGAGCTTGCTGTATGAATTTCTCGACCCCCAGGCTATCATCATAAATCGCAAGTTGAAGGCGGAGTGCAGGATTCAAACCATGTCGGTAGATGGAAATGAGCGCTTTTTTCGTTCCACCCACTGGCGGCGGCTAGAGTGCGGAATTCCAGTGAATATTCAGCAACTGACTTCTTGCCTTGGTGTAATTGCAATAGCTTGTCACTGATGGATGAATCATCTACTGGATGCCCGAAAACTTCTTTGAAATGGTTTATAAATTCTTGTACAGAGGAAGTAACGGTAGATTCCTGCAGCCACAAAGTTTCAGCCCATCTTAATGCAGCTCCTGATAACTGTTGAATAATAAAAGCAACCCTCGACTTTTCAGTGGGGTATAACTGGATTTGTTGTTCTAGAGCGAGCGGACACTGTAACAGGAAACCGTTGCAATCCTCCGCCCGGCCGGAGAATGGCGCTGGACGGGAAGTTGGATTGGCGAAGCAAACCAGAGAAGGAGCAGGGTTTACGGAAGTGCTGGAAGCTGGCTGACTGGGATTAACAGCGGCGGCTGTCGGTTGTGCAGGGTTATCAATATTACAAACAGATTCCATCGCGCTGTTCTTCTTCCCCTTTTTCTGGCCAAGCCTTCTGTCAGGGTAGAGACCAGGAGATCGGAGGTAAGTGATTCAAATATAGTTTTATTCAAGTATAGAAGGTGAAAGGTAAGTATCAGGTGACTTTTCAGGTGCTGGTTTAGTGAAGATAGTTCGTTGCACGGAGAACAACTGGAAATCCAAATGACTTGGATCGTAGAACATTCACTCTGTATCAGTTCGTTAACTCCTTCTCTTTTCTAGGAGCAATCGGGCCGGTTTGATCAGATCTCAGACAAGGGTTCAGGAATCGGATAAGTGATCTGGAGATGGCAGAACAACAGTGCATAGGGTTAGTATGAATCAGGTAAGAAAACGGAATACTCAGGTTTTCAGGATCGACGGAGATATCAGGACTCAGGGAGAAATGGTCTGTTCCTGTTGGGGGCTTGACAAAGACTGGATACAAGGTGAGTGTTTTTATGAGTTGGCTGATGAGGTGATAAGTGATGACCAGGTGTTTGTGATTTAGAATTCTGGGGAGAGTGATCTTTGAGTGGTGGACTGCAATGAACTTGACTGATCTCTGACATATATTATATGTTGCTTGCAAAAAAAAAAAAATTGGAATACCTGGCTACTTCTGATTGGCCATCAATAGAGAAAGATGCTTTGCGAGGCTAAGTGGTCCAAGAGGCTTTTGATCCATCCAATGAAAGTGAATGGGTGCCAAAATTTGAAAGCTCCAAAAATCACATAAATCAGCATAAAGGTAATCCAGTAAAGACTCCAGTGGTTAAAACAATGTCTTTGAAGCAATATGATAGATCTGGGTGAGAAACAGATAACTTTTACATTCTTCTTCTTGTGTTTTTTGGTAATTAACATTCTTCATGCATATTGCCACCTACTGGGCAGGGAGAATATTTTCTAGAACAAATGAATTCATTTTGATCTGTTTCTCACCCACACCTATCATATCATTTCTGAAATATGGATTAAAACACTGGAGTTGTATGAATTACTTATATGCTGCCTTTACATGCTTTTTGGAGCTTCAAAAGTTTGGCACCCATTCAATTGCATTGTATTTCATTGCTGAAATATTCTGCTAAAAATCATAATTCACAACTGGGATGGCATGAGGGTGTGTAAATGATGAGAGCATTTTTATTTTTAGGTGTACTATTCCTTTAAGACCGATTCTTTATAAGATGGAAAATATATTTGAGGACACAATTGCCTTTGATACAATAAAAGCATAACTTGTAAATGCGCTTCGGTCTTACTACTTTTTTTATGCACATCAACAGCTTTGACTGACAAGGCGCCATTGAAATAAAACTCCCTGTGCACACATGCATAACCTTTATAAATAACTCAGAGTGGTAGAAAGAATGTTGCCACATCATTTAGGGTGGGTATAAAACGGACAGTGTTTTTAGTATGTCTCTCTTATTTTTGGCTCTCACGAATGACAGCCATGCCAAGAAAGAGAAAACCAGACTAGACGAACATGCTATAATTTATGTCTGTCGAAAATAATAATTCTAAAAATGGTACAAATGTCTTCTAGTTTTGTTGGTCAGTTGCGGAGGAGACAATTGGCTTCTTCCTAAAATAAGATACAAGTTGCTAAGAGAGTGGAGTGCAGTTATTAGTGAGATAAATGCGTTTGCTTCTGGGACTGAACAGAAAGCTGGAAGTGGTCCTTGTGGACACATGAACAGCAGAGGAGCGGACTCAAACACAAACATTGAGATTAGGAGGTGGGACCAGAAGACTAAATGGCAAGAAAGCCAACTTTCTGGAGGCAAAACACTGGCAGAACAACAGGTTTTAAATTAATTACTTGGAATTTATATTTCTCTAATTTTGTTGATGGAAATGAAAAGCTCACCCAAAAATGAAAATTCTGCCATTATATTTCATGCAAGCTTTTTGAAGTCATATGGATTCATTTTCCAATTTTCGCGGGAGAACTAATTCTAAGCACAATTTTCATGCCAGCGCAAAGTGCAAGTTGCCGTGGGTGGGAGTATTTGCACTATCTGTGGGTGTGTGTGCGCATACTGTGTGGGGGTAATCTATGTACATGAAGTGTTGCAAAGCACAATTTGCTATGTAGAAAATGGTCACAGTGCTAAAATGTTACAGAAACACCTCTATTGTCAGCACAAAGTCTAAAGTCCAAAGTCTGCATTTTGTTATGAGATTCCACTAGCAGGTGGTAAAAGAAAGTCCATGTACAAACTCAGAAAATACAGTATAGTGGAAGATAAAATACTGTCCCTGACAATCACTGTTGTAGCCATTTTAAGAAACAAAAATGTATTAGATTTTAGATTTTAGAAAATAATATTTTCCACCTGTTGTCATAGAGTGACATTTTAATTCACTGCAAAAGGGGCCAGTGGAAGAAGTTGGAGAGTGTAAAATCTTTGGATTTGGGGTGGTGATTATATTCGATTGTTTTGACCACTTTGGTATTTAATTATATTTTTGTTGAAATGTAATTTGAATTTAGAAATATTTTTGGTTTAATTATATTAGTGTTTCAATAAATGAATTGAATTTTAAAAGCAAAATCGAAAGGCAGAAGTGTTGTTCGTGAAAACATTCACAGCCTAACCTGGAAGGTCGATACCTGTTATTAGTAGCCATGATTTGTGTGCCACTTGATCAATATGATTAATAATACTTACATTCTCTATAATGTAACAGCCTACATCCAAATCCTGACGAGAAACACTTTTTCATGCGTATCAATCGCATAAGTAATTTTTTAATCCAAGTTGCAAATGTAATTTACATATGCGAAAAACCAGAATATCACAAAAACAATGTGCAAATAAAGCAGTGTTTCCATCCCATGTGTTCAAAAAAACAATCGCCACTTCAGGAGAAATTGTAGCCATTGTGCCTCTTTTATTACTAAAATAATCGCAATTTAAGGCACAGAGACGATTCACTGTAAAGAACTTGTCTCATGTCTGGGAGCGACAGTGCGTCTCACACTGTTCTGGGAGCTAAGGCTGGCCGATAGGACGATGTTATCGGATATAGATGATATCTTACAAAGATGCTGGACGATGATCGACAATATCGGGAAATGGCAAAACCATAGATCTGGGAAGTCACCAAACAGTGGTCAGGGTGTGAAACTAGTACCCGTCACACGGCAAAAGCGATGAGGCTGAATCCAGTTTGCAAACTCCTCGTCAAAAATGTGCGGCTAATTTTGCCTCAACAGGTGGGCGACCTGTAAGATGTCTCAGAATGACACATGACAAAAGGAATGCTGTTAGTCACAAAGATTGGTGCATGAAAAATACACTTTATTATATTTTTAAGAGCAAATGAAAGAAAAGGCGTCAATACCCGCGTCTAATTCGCTGTTTGTTCAGAGACGTGCAAATGATCTCCAATCATCTCATGCTATGAGATTAGTTCGCTTTATTTCCATGGACCAGTTCGCGGTTTACATGCATTGTTATAGAAACAAAGACGAAAGTGATTAAATCATAAAATAATACAAGACACTTGAGTTCTATTTTGTTTTCTTTAGGCATCATTAACTGTATTACCAAAATGCAAAACAAACACAAATTTGATAAGAACACACATTTGGCAGCATTATTTTGCGAACACAGGGGTATTATCTTTACATTTATAATTGTCTTTAGAACATAATCTGTAGGTTATTAGTAATTTTCCACCTGTTGCTGTTGAAGGATGCTTGCGTGATAGCAAATGAACCGTTGGAGACAGTAAATGTTTGGATTTGGGGAGGTGGTTAAATAAGATTTTTTGATCACTTTTTTTTGTTGCTTAGTTTAAAGTGCAATTTCAATTAGAAACGTCTTTTGTTTATGTTTTACGTGTTGCAATAAATGTATTTAATTTTTAAAGCAAAATCAAAAAAGCAAAAATATTCACTGACCCTCGGCAGGGGGGTTGACGATACAATCGTATATTGCGATATTTTTTAAGGTAATTATCAATAAAAAATATGTTTTACAAATCACCCAGCCCTACTGGGAGCACTTTGTTTGTGCGTTCCTCCATCCAGATAGTGTCAAAAATCTTGCACTAGTTTTAAGTCACATCTCATCCCCACTTGCATCCAAAATTCTGAATGCTGAATCATTTTTTGTTGCTACACACACGAGAACCAATGTCATTTTGGAATCAATGACATCGATTCAGTGTGCTCCTCACACAAAACTACCAAGACTTGGAAAATAGTGCATGAGTCTTTTAGACTGTTTTGGTAATTTTATAGTGCTTTTAGTCCTTTTTGGAGATTGACAGCTGTGGTCTATATGTGTCAAAGTGTTGAGAAACGATTCTTCAAAAATTCCTTTTATTTTCCAATATTTTTTTAGGGCAAACTTTTCTTTTAATACCAAAAAGGAACCACCAAATATTTGAAAACCATAAAAAACAAAGATCTATCCTTTTTTTTTTTTTTTTTTTTAACAAACTATCAATGGCCTAGCAATGTCACAAATAGCATTCCTGTAAGGCAGTTATATTTATAATTCTTGTGTTTTTTCATGGTGTTGACAATTTCTGCCACTGCCTCACTAATAATTAAATAAATACACAAATATCAGCATATCTTTCTGACAGTCTTTAAACATACCCATCCTCTGTCAGCATTACCATTTGTAACGCTTCCATTTTTATTTGTTTATTTAAAAAAAAAATTCACGCATACAAAGGCTGGTCCACCACATTTCCCACAAAAATGTGGATAATGTGAACACCATGCTGGCGTAAGTGACTGTTTAGAGTTTAATTGTCATAGTTCCAACTGAAGAGCCAATGATTTTGAAGGAATGAAAATAGTAAGAGAAAATGTTGTCCTGTACAATTGTGTATTTGCATAACACTGGAACAGAATAAACTTGATAATAAAATTTTCAGAAGAAATGGTGAGTGGTGCTTGTCCAGGCAAAACTTCCCATCAGGATGCAAAGGTCCCAAGATGTGCCTCAGGCCCCTCCTATGATGTAAATCTATGGAATTTTTTAAATGGCTCAATAATGATTTGGGAGCAAAACTGTCGATTTGTCAACCAATGGAAGACAGGGGGAGTGTTTGGGGAAAACCTGTTTGAACAATCAGTATTTTTTCAATTCTGTTTGGTGAAGCTAACAAAATTACAACCTTTCACCTTTACAAAATAGCTCAGATTATTCCATGATGAATAATTTAATTTAGGTTTTCTGATTTATTTAACAAAACCTGAAGATATCCAAGTTATCTCTTTGCAATAATGTTTTTATGATAAAAAAAAAATATCATTGCTAAAGAAAGTAGCTATAAACTTGCTTTGGTAGCACCAAGTGTAAATACCACATTCCAGGCCGAACGTTAGCCATTAAAACAGAATAGGGTGAGGGGACACACCTTTGCCCTCTGAGAGCACACCATGTGAAGACAGTGATATACAACAGGGCCACTGCGAATCTTAACAGAGGTCAAAGGGTTGTCAGTGCAAATCTCAAGCATGCAGTAATCCTCACAGGAAGTACATCAGAAATCGTTGAGCCAGGAGAAAGAGACAAAAAACGGTCCAACATTGTCTAAGTGGGCCGTTTGTGCTCTTTTCACAGTGAAATGAAATTTTCTTAATCTCTACATCAATGGCTGTAAGTTAAGGGAAGACTGGGGCTAGATGTCATAGAGAGTCACAAGTGTATGTTAAGCGACTATGAGGTTTTCAGTCAATCACAAAAGTTGAATTACACAAATGCTTGTTTTCTCCAACAGTGTTTTGTATAGCAGTTTCAAACACCTACTACAATTGACCCGTCACTAAGCGCCGTCTTTAAAGTGTTTGGGACCAATCCTGTCTTAGTAACTGCTGTCGGACTGCCATTACTCTGACATGAGATTTTTTTTAATCAAAATTATGCAAAAAAGTTAAAACTCGATGAAAGTGACATGAGGTACCCAGAGAGGATAAACACAGTGTTTTTCTTTCTTTAAAAATTAAAACAATAAATAAAGTAAATGTCAAGAAGGGCATGCTATGAAATATACTGCCCTCATTATCAAATGAGCATGAATAACAATAACATGAGGACACCTACATTTACTCCAAGGTAAATTAAAGCTAATGACTAAATGATAATTCATTTACGTATTAAATCAATTCTTAGTAAAGGTGATAAACAAACAGTTCACAGCATCAAAATTAGTGTGTTATTAGTGTGTACAGTACTTCACCCTCTACTGCGGACTGCTCCGGACGGCTGTGCTCGGTTACGAGGAGCGCGACCTCTGGGGAGTGGCGCGGGACGATCGGGATGCTGGAGATGGTAATCAGTTTTGAGCGTAGGGTCCAAGACATCCTTCGAAGGTACCCACGACTGCTCCTCTGGTCCGTAGCCCTCCCAGTCTACCAGGTACTGCAGCTGACTACCACGATGTCTGGAGTCCAACAAGGCCAGGACCACATATGCGGGCTGACCTCCAACGTCAAGTGGTGGAGGGGGTGTCTGAGATGCAGTGGGCGGAAACATGGGGCTGTAGAAAATGGGCTTGAGCAGGGAGACATGAAAAACAGGGCAGATTTTGTAGCGGGGTGGCAGTAATAACTTATAAGTAACAGGGTTAATTCTCTTTAAAATCTTAAAAGGACCGATGTACCTGGGGCTCAGCTTTCTGGACGGGAGACGAAGACGGATATCCCGGGTAGATAACCACACTCGCTGGCCTGGATGGAATGTGGGCGTGGGTCTGCGTCGGCAGTCTGCCTTGGATTTCTGGGTTTGAGTAGAGTGCTGTAGACGGTCATGGGTAGCACTCCAGACTAGGGTGCACTTCTGGGCCCAGGTGTCTACTGCAGGAACATCACTCGAAGCCGGCTCCCAGGGGAAAAGGGGCGGCTGATAACCCAGGATGCGGAACGGGGTGAGACGGGTCGAAGAGCTGACCAGGCTGTTTTGGGCATATTCTGCCCAGGGTAGGTAGGTGTGCCAGTGACTCTGGTTCTGAGCACAGTAGGATCTCAGAAATTTACCGATCTCTTGATTGAGGTGCTCAGTCTGACCATTGGTTTGGGGGTGGTATCCAGAGGAGAAGTTCAGTTGAATGCCCAGTCTGTCACTAAAGGCTCGCCAGAATCGAGACGTGAATTGGGTCCCTCTGTCAGACGTAATCTCCTCAGGGATGCCAAAATTACGGAACACGTGACTGATCATGAGGTCGGCAAGCTGGGTAGCATTAGGTAGTCCAGGTAGGGAGATCAAGCGGCACATCTTGGAGAACCTGTCTATAACAACCAGGATCTCAGTCCGACCGTCAGAAGGAGGCAAGTCGGTTATGAAGTCCATGGCGATATGGGACCACGGCCGATCGGGTATGGGCAATGGTTGGAGGAGTCCAGCGGGAAGGTTACGAGGAGTTTTGGACTGGGCACAGACGGGACAGGAAAGGACATAGTCATGGATGTCGTCCTTCAGAGAGGGCCACCAAAACTTCCTAGAGAGCAGCTCTGTAGAACGGGAGACACCAGGATGGCCGGAACAAAGGGAAGTATGCACCCATTGCATAAGTTGAGGGCGAATAACTGCAGGCACATACATCTTGTTTGGGGGGAGTTTGAGGAGGCGCGGGTTCATTACCTTGAGCTTGTAGGATGGCCTCCGTCAATTCCCACCTCACGGGGGCTACTACCCAGATAGCAATAAGTCGGCGGTCCGCTGGCGGTAGAAGCGGCAGAATGGCGATATCGCAAACACGTTTGACGGCGGTCCGCCGGCGGCAGCCGCTTTTTAAAAGCGGCAGCCGCCTTCCTACCGCCTTCGATACGTGGACGGCCCGCTGGCCAGCCGCCGCTCCGCCGCCGTTATATCGAAGGCGGACCGTCGGAGGCAAACGCTTTTCCGAGCGATCTGCCGCCGCATATATATATATATATATGTATGTATATATATATATATATATATATATATATATATTTATAGCATGCAGTTTATCAAGAATAATGATTGATCAAACCAGACAAATTTCCATTTGGCGTTTTAATTCCACATTTCAAAGTACAGTAACTGTCATTGAAACAAGATGTCAGATCACTGAAATGTAAATAACAGAAAAATACAAACATTATATATACACACACACACACAAAAGAACATGCAGGTTTCCAATTTCTTTTTTTTTTAAAAAACACTATTGTAACACTTACAGTAATTGTTAATAATATAAAGAGGTCAGCTCTGGGATGAAAAGAATTACCAGTAAACACAAGCAATGAGGATATTTGGTACCAAAGAAAGTGCAGGATACCAAATAAATTGAGGTATAACATCATATTTACAAGTCATTTCTAACAATAGGTTAAGTGGTAATAATTTAGAGTAAAGCTCTGGAGTAGAATATACCATTATAACTGCAATGCTGACCTGTGGCACAAGGATTTACAAGCTATATTTAACAATAGAATAACAGTTAAGCACTGTGATGGAATGAAAGTATAATTTTTGGTACTAGTTAATGTGCAATATCAAGTATCAGAGGTATGAAATAGGATTTACAAACTATAATAGAATTGTTAAGCACTGACGGAATGAAATAAGCCAATACTAAAGTCACGGTAAGTAGAATATTTGATACAAGATAATGTGCAAATATCAAGTATTAGATGTATAATCTAGGATTTACAAGCTATATTTAAAAATAGAATAGTTAAGCACTGTAAAAATGAAATAAGCAGCAAATTGTATATGAAATAACTGAGATCTTTGGTATCAAGGAATGTGCAGGATAACAGGTATAATATACATTTTGACATTCAACTTACACATGACAACAAGTGGGAATAAATATAATTAACAGCAGAAAATCTGGCTGTAGAGAACACAGCCAATCAGAATGTCTGGAGAGGTTGGGGACTGTGTGACGTAGTGGGCTAAGAATCACCGGTTTTCCCCGACCTCCAGAATGAGGCAGTGCAAATTAGCATATCTTCAGTGATTCCTCGTGCGCCTGTATAAAAGGACAAACCATCCCATAATTATCATACCAGTAACTTTCCCTGTAATTTCTATCCACAGTATGTTATGCATGGCATACAAGTTCATAATGAAGAACCCTTTTGATAACATCAATTTCATTTTTTTTCTTTGAAGCAGAATATTTATTTGTAAAAGTGGAGGAAAAAGAAAATGAAATATTGGTATACAGATTTTGGTTGATATATCATACTGTACAGTGAAATGTGCTATTGTTATATCCCTACTCACCTGAAGGACGGATAGATCAGGCAAATCTCCAGTCAGGCCTTTGTAGAGTGTGTGCTCCTTTTGAATAAAACTTTCATTAGTGGGAAGTTGCATATCCACAGGTATTTTAATTCAAACATGCAACATATTGTAATAAATCTACAATATTCAGCCTTTACCTTACACCCTCAGTTGTTGCTCTACACTTTTATTATATTAAATACTTATTTATATAGCTTGCTCACTGTATAATCATGATAGCCTAATACTTATAACACAAGATTGCATCTTAAACGAATGACTGAGTTGAAAACTTGAATAAGAACGCATTTTACACAGAGGGGACCAGCTAGGGAAACTTACCTGCCTACAATAACTGTTTTCATTTGATTTGAGTAACATTAAACATGAATAACCTTAGCCGAGTCCCCAGGAACATCGGGCTATTAAAGTAACAAGCCTATAACTGCGGTCTTATTAATTCTAGCTTCACCATACACTCACACTGTGAGGTTTATCTGCTTTTACTTACATTGCTCTGTACATAATATACTGTTTTTTGTTCTTTATATACAGATTGTATTAGATTTGCACTACGTGTGTGTATGTGGGTATGTATGAAGGTGAGTGTATGTACGTATATGTATAATTATTTATTTTGTGTTCTTTTTGTTTTTAATTACCTATGTCTTGCTGCTGTTTTTTGGTATTGTTTGTATTGTTGTTGACTGGTAGCTCCTGTCACCTAGACAAATTCCTTGTATGTGTAAGCATACTTGGCAATAAAGCTGATTCTGATCTCTCATGGACCTGTAACACAATGCCCTGACAGTGACTTCACCGGTGTCCTGATCTTTATTAGAAACTGAGAGGAGACCAAGTTAATATAATTGATATCACAATTATCACAAAAATTAACAAACAGTCTGCTTTAAAACTAAGAAAAATCAAGCTTCTATACTAATGTTAAATTAAAAATGAACATGTGGCGAACTAGCTTAGCCGCTATCTGCCTGCACACCACATTAGATTAAAATACTTACCCTTGTAGTTGTGCAGATAACTCGATATGTAGAGTTTAAAGCCCTTGTCCCTCTTGCTTGTCGGAGCAGGGGACCAGGCATCAACAATGCGATGAACATCGCTGACGCGTATTTTCGGAAGATTCTGGAGACATCGAGTAAAAAGACATTTTGGGCGACGCGCAAGTAAACCGGAAACAGATATGGCAACAGCGGAACTTCACAGTTCAGTCTTTGTCATGTGTTTTAGCAATACATTTTTAACATTTATAATGCGTTTAGATTTTTTTTTATTGCCTTTAAAGGGACTTTAACACTTTCATAAACATTTGTACAGGTCATAATTGCAAAGGTAAAATAACAAAAAAAATCGAGGTTGGAAAAAATGTAGACATAAACGAAATTTCTGCGCAACTGTGAAACCAGAGGATCATTTCGCTTTTTCATTGAGTTTATCCTTCACGTCAAAACAGGGATTTTCATGTTTATGATAGATATCACCATGGTTGCAAATTAATACAAAATAATTAAAGTATACCCGATATTTTGGCCATGTTGCAGGTGTCTTTCACTGTTCACTGATACAGGCATTGGTGAAAAGTCTAACTTCATCAATTTATTCTGCTAAATTGTTCATACCCTGTATTAAATATCTATTTTAAAACCTAATCAGAATCAGAAAGATATTTATTGCCAAGTAAGTTTTACAAAAAGGAATTATTTTTGGTTTATTGCATGTCTCAATGTGCATCAATCAAAGAAATGTAAACAATTTTCACCTGTGCATAAATAATTCAATATATTTTACATATATTACTGTATAATCGCTTCAGAGTTTCAAAGTAATTTAAATGTCATTTCCTAAACCTTACCTTATCATGGAATCAAGAGTCAAGAATCTGTTATAAACCCTAATGGCTTTGGAGCAAAAAATAATAATAGCCAACATGGCTGGTCGATTTTGAGAGTCTAAGCTGTCCTTGTAGGCTATTTCAAAGCGGCTTGCCGCCGGCCAGCATCTCGCAAGAAATGGGAGTGACGAATTCGGCGGCAAATGCTTCATCCCCGCCAGTGGGACGCACCTATAGCCGACAGCTTGGGGACTGCGGCAAAAAGAAGCCGTGCGGACATTTTTTGCTATCTGGGTAGGCACGAAGCAGGGAGAATGGTATCTGGCTCCGAAGGTTTAGTCCCATAACTGAAGAGTCTGGAGAGAGCGTCAGCCTTGGTGTTCTTAGAGCCTGGGCGAAAGGTTACAGAAAAGTCAAAACGAGTGAAGAACATAGCCCATCTGGCTTGTCTGGGGTTTAACTGTTTGGCTGAACAAATGTACTCGAGGTTCTTATGGACGGTAAAGACAACGAAAGGAAACTTCGAACCCTCCAACCAGTGACGCCATTCTTCCAAGGCTAGTTTAATAGCTAGCAACTCCCTGTTCCTGACGTCATAGTTTTTCTCTGGGGAGGACAGTTTATGGGAGTAGAAGGCACAAGGGTATAGTCTAGCGGGAGTCCCGTGCTGCTGCGAAAGCAGTGCTCCCACACCTATCTCAGAGGCGTCCACCTCCACAACGAAAGGGAGAGTAGAATCGGGTTGTTTGAGAACTGGGGAACTGGTAAATTAGTCTTTCAAAGCTTGGAAGGCTTGTTGGGCAGGAGTGGTCCATGTAAGAGACTTGGTTTTGCCTCGTGTGAGAGCAGTAAATGGTGCCGCAATCTTCCCAAAGTTCCGAATGAAGCGCCTGTAGTAATTGGCGAAACCTAGGAAACGCTGGAGCTCAACGTCTTAGGCTCTGGCCAGGACTGGACTGCAGCCACCTTGTTGGTTTCCATCCTCATCGTTCCTGCGGACAAGACATACCCCAAAAAGGAGACAGAGGAACGATGAAAGCCACACTTCTCCACTTTAGCGAACAAATCGTGTTCTCTGAGTCTCTGTAACACCCTGGAAACATGGTCTGTGTGTTCAGATAGTGTAGAAGAGTAAATCAGCAAATCATCAATGTAAATGATGAGGAATTGGTCTAACATGTCTCGAAAGATTTCGTTCATGAAGGACTGGAATATAGAAGGAGAGTTAGCGAGGCCGTAAGGCATAAACAAGTATTCGTAGTGCCCCCTAGTGGTGATGAAGGCAGTTTTCCGCTCGTCTCCCTTTGTAATGCGTACGAGGTTGTATGCACTCCTTAGGTCAAGCTTGGTAAATATTTGGGCTTTGCTGACTTGTTTAAGGGCTGGCTGGATAAGAGGCAAGGGATAGGCGAACTTTACAGTTACATTATTCAAGGCACGGTAATCGATACAAGGGCGAAGTCCGCCATCTTTCTTGTCCACGAAGAAGAAGCCTGACACTACTGGGGAGACAGATGGTCGGATTATGCCAAGGTTGAGCGCCTCATCGATGTAGTCTTCCATGGCCTTAGTTTCAGGCAGCGTTAAGGGGTATACTCTGCTCTTAGGGAGCGGGGACCCCGGAAGAAGATAGATGGCGCAATCCACACTTGTGGAACAAGCCTACTTGAAGGGACAACGGCACAGTTCTGTGGGTAATAAATCCAGAGCCGAGAGGTGCTCCATCCAAAGAATTGACCTTGAGGGGTGGTTCAACCGGACTAAGAGGGATACCAAGCCTTTGGGCCAAGCTATCATCCAAAAAATTCCCTGCTGCCCCGGAATCTACTAGGGCTGGGGCAGAAAAGGAGACGTTGTTACGTGTCAAAACCACAGGGAGGCAGACTTGTTTCTGGGTAATACTAAGAATGACGGATGTTCTAACCTGGCTTCTGGAGGGAGAAGGCTGAGGACAGACTGGGCATGAAGCGATGCGATGCCCCAGCTTTCCACAGTACAGACAGAGGCGCTGCATCAGGCATCTGGCTCGCTCTGCAGGCGTTAACGGAGCGCGACCAAGCTGCATGGGTTCAGGACTGGAAGAGCTTTCGAGAGGTGGGGGGTTTGAAGAGTCGGAAACCACAGTACGTTCCTGGTTAACGGAAGAACTTCTAAAAGCGCGATCTCGTAGGAGATTATCCACTGTAATGGAGAGTTGGATATAATTCTCCAAAGACAATGATTCTCCCCGGCAGGCTAGCTCCATTTGCAATTGAGGACTCAAACCTAGGCGATAGACAGTCAGAAGAGCGGGGTCGCTCCACCCGCTACCCGCGGCAAGGGTGCGGAAGTCAAGGGCATAATCGGCTGCAGTGTGTGACCCCTGCTTCAGGAATACGAGGCGGCTGCCCACATCTCTTCCAGCTGCAGGATGATCAAATACAATGGCTATCTGGTGACAAAATAGATCATAGGAAGCTAGAAGGGAGCTATTTGCTGTCCACAATGCGGTGGCCCATTGTCGTGCTCTACCGGTAAGTAGCGAAAACAAAAAATGAACCCTCTCACTGTCAGAGTGCAATTGGGGGTGATATTTCAAGTAAAAACTGCACTGCATCAAAAAGCCCTGGCAATTGTCAGAAGACCCATCAAACCTCTCGGGAGGTTGAAAACTTGCGGCGCTCGGCAATACGTTGGGAGTATCAGCGGGTTCAGGGACCGGTACAGGTGAGACAGGATTCAATAGATCAGAAAGAACACGTACCGTTTGTAGGATTTCTTGGATCTGCTGTCCCTGGGTGGTTAACGCTTGTTCATGTCTCCCAACAGTAGATCCTTGAGAAGAAATTGCCGCACAAATCCGCTCTAGTGAGCCTTGAAGGTTTTCCTCTGAATCCATGATGAATTTGGGGTTGGTTATTCTGTGATGAATACTAAACGAGATGGATTCAAATGCAGGAAACAGCTTTATTTGCAGACAGGCAAAAGTACAAAGGGGCAAATCCAAAGGAGCGTGGTTAAGAGGAGAGCATGAAGTCGAAGTCAGGAGATCAGATAAACAAAACAAAACATGAGAAAGAACAAACTGGGGAAGACAAGCGAAACACTAGAGTTGGTAAAGCAGGGTGGGTGACAAAACAATAACCAACAACGGTAAGGAGAAAGGGCAGGGTATAAGTAGAGAAAATAAACAGTGCAGGTGAAACTAATATTCGGGTGATTGGGAAGGAGTGTGAGAGCTGGAAGGGGCGGAGTGGACTTGGGAACTGGAGTTCGTTACAGTTATGAGACGTTATAAGCAGTTCTGTTCACTTACATTAATGTTATCAAGCGTGTAATCGCTATCATAGGACACTTTTCTCTCTTCGAGTGACTGTGATAATCATATTTCTTTATTCTGATAAAGTCTCTGCAGTTATCATATAAATATGCTTTACAATGTCACTATTCATTCCAGTCCACTTAAGAATATTATTTTTCCGTTTGTAAGAATATTTAGTGAAAAAACGTGCCGTTCACGGCAATCTCCCATTCATTCCAATGGGGAGTTCTGCAGAGCATGACAGAACGACCATAACCAAGGGGGGTGGAGCTTAGCGAAGGGTCAATTGTCTCATATATGACAATCTTTGTGAATTCTCTCCTTAAAATTCCACTATCATATTTTTGCTATAACTGTTGAGTAAATAAGTGAACACATTTAAAATTACACTGGCATACAGTACATTAACAGCTTAACTATATCATGAAGGTAGACTTTAACAAAAGGTTAAACTACGTACTTTGGGTAAGGGTATTTTTCATAAATGTTAGATTGGTACAGGTTGTAAGATGTGAAAGACATTTTACAGTTTCTGAAATGTTTTGTGCTATTTTACCATTTAAGGACAATTAATGGCAGATTCCCTTTATGACACCTTCCCCATGTTATATATATATATATATTTTTTTTGCAAATCTCATTGTCTGGGTGTTCCTTTATTTCTGTATAATCAAAATCAACATATTAAATGTAGTAAAACAAATACTACCATGATGCATAAATATTTAGCAATAAAAATATATATATAATTTTTTTTTATTGCATTACAGTAATGAGTAAAAATAATTAGCTTAGCCTGGACTAGTTAAGATTAGGAGTTGTTTGTAAATATATACCATTTTTAGGTTTTAAAAACGGTTGTGCTTTCTTGATGAGGGAGATGATAGTTCCCAGGAAGCGGAAAGACTCCACTGTCAATTGTGGAGTCACAGAGGGTGATGGGGGCAGGTGAGGCTGAGTTCTTCCTGAAATCCACAACCATCTCCACTGTCTTTAGAGCGTTGAGCTCAAGGTTGTTTTGGTTGCACCAGGTCACCAGGTGGTCAGCCTCCCACCTGTAGGCAGACTCATCACCATCAGAGATGAGTCCGATGAGGGAGGTGTCATCCGCAAACTTCAGAAGCTTGACGGACTGGTGACTGGAGCAGAGGCGTTTCCAGCATTGAAGGACATCCAGGGCTTAGCCCAGACCATTTTATGCAAATACAGGGATCACTCGAAGAGTTTTTTCTTTTTTACAGTAACACTTTACTTTCAGTCAAAGTACATCTTAATTGTGTGAGACTTTAGTAGAACATAATATGAACTGTTGTGTATTGGTATATTACATTTTAAGTCAACAAAACAACTGTCCTAGAGAGTTCAGTCAATCTCTTTTCACCTGCTCCTGTCGCTCTCCCTTCTCATCAAGTGTTGTTGTCTTTTGTCTCTCTGGTAGCTTTCTGGTGGAAGGAGAGAGAAAAAGGTGTTAAACATTAGTTCAACATTATGTACACACACCTACACTCTCTCTCTCTCAACACACACACATTCAACATACACTATTCATCTCTTGCTGTCTATCTGGTGTCCTTCTCATTACTTGTTATATTTCACTCTGTCATTACCTGCTGTTGTCTCTCTCTCTCTCTCTAGTACTATCCTCGACTAACTCATCCCCTCTCCTCCCTGAATCATCTGTGATGCAAAAGAACAGATACAGCACAAAACGTATTGCAAATCAGCTTCAAACAACTAATTCATCAAGTGCTACATATTTCAAATTGTAGACCAATACCATTGCAGAAAATGTATTGGGAAGAGCAGATCAGTGGGATTGATCCAGGGTTGCCAACTCTCACGCATCTGGCGTGACACTCACGCATTCAGCCTCACCGTGAGATTGAGGCTGAATGCGTGAGTGTCACGCCAGATACGTGAGAGTTGGCAACCCTGTTGATCTATCGTGATTCTTGAATTTTCATGTACATTACCATAAAGTCATCACAAAAGAGTTATATTATAGTGAGTAAAGTGAGGTAAAAAAAATATTGAATATAAATAATGTACATTTTTTTTACATAAATAGTCAAAATGATGTATAAGATCCTAAGTTAAAGCAATACATGAATTACTTATATCATTCTCAATGTTCATCTGTCAAAATCCTTTCATTAGGATCATTAGGAGCATTGGGATAAACAATGTTTCACTTTTAACTTTCTCTAAAGTAAAGTGACTGATTAATTGTTACCAGTTTGCATGCCTGATTCTGGCACAGCTGCTGCTGCTGCTCCTCAGTCTGTAGCTCATCTTTGCTACCCTCTACAAAACCATTTAATCAGATCAAAGTGCATATTTACTACAAACTAATATCACAAATCAAGTCACACATACATTTTATGTTAATGCTTATTGGTTATCCTTAGAGAAAACAACACCTGATAAACAAGGAAAGTATTCAGTGCAGTGGGATAAAACTAGTGTTTCTGGTTACTCACAGCATGAACAATAGCAAGGTTATGTAGCCTACACTTTTCTAGAATTGGGCACACTTATCTCGAAATGTGTAGCCGTTGTTTATCTTCAAATGCAATGATAAGCATGCTGGTCCAAGTGCTAACGTAGCCTATGGTAATAACTAGCCTACTGTGGGTGAAAGCCATGCAGATGATGATCTTCAGATTTAAGGACCAACATTTTTTCGAATTCTTACCCACTGACTTCTTTCGGAAAAATGCCCAAAGCCTCATTTTTCAGTCTTTCCTGCTAACTCCTGTTAACTCGCCACTAAGCTCGTTAGTTGATGTCAACGACTGTGCTAGCTCCTCCCCTACCTGCTGCATATTCAACAGAGAGGAAGAAACGGAGTAGCCCATAGACTACTGACAACAAAGAAACTTATTCTATAGGCTAGATTATTTTTAAGACCTATGTCTATTTTTACAGGCTGTATGCAGTATGTGCAAAGCCAAAGCACACTGAAATAAGGCAACTTATGATTTCGGGGGTTTACATAGCCTATTGTCCGGTTTCATATTTGTCAGTCAACTTTTCAAAATACATTCGGGGCTACACTCAAAACATTTGGGGCTGAAGCCCCGGCAAAATCGGCTGACGTCGCATCTGGACTGGAGGTGGAACTGTTCGTGTACAGGGAGAAGAGCAGAGGAGAAAGAACGCAGCCCTGGGGGATCCAGTGCTTATGGTCTGTGAGTCGGAGATGTGCTTCTGAGATGAGCCTCACATGCTGCTTCCTGTCAGACAGGAAGTCAGTGATCCACCTGCAGGTGGAGTCAGGCACACTTAGCTGGGAGAGCTTTTCCTGGAGCAGAGCCGGGATGATGGTGTTAAAGGCAGAGCTGAAATCCACAAACAGGATCCTGGCATAGGGTCCAGGTGCTGGAGGTTGTAGTGGAGGGCCAAGTTGACTGCATAGTCTACAGACCTGTTGGCTCTGTATGCAAACTGCAGGGGGTCCAGGAGGGGGTTGGTGATGTCTTTGAGGTGAGAAAGCACAAGGCGCTCAAAGGACTTCATCACCACAGAGGTCAGGGCAACGGGTCTGAAGTCGTTAAGTCCTGTGGTCCTCGACTTCTTGGGAACAGTGATGATAGTTGAAGACTTGAAGTAGGCTGGCACATGACATGTCTCCAGTGAGGTGTTGAAAATGTCTGTGAACACTGGAGACAGCTGATCAGCGCAGTGCTTCAAGCTGGATGGGGAGACAGCATCCGGTCCAGCAGCTTTCCGGGGGTTCTGTCTCCTGAAGAGTTTGTTGACGTCCCTTATATGGATGGAAAGAGTCGTCACTGAGGTGGGTGGGGGGTGGAGGGGGGTACCTTTAAGGTGGGAATTGGTGGGGGTGCCCAGGCCCCTGCTGAGGTGGGGGAGGTGGAGGTGATGCACTGTGGCTGGAGCTGTTGGGAGGTGTTGTGGGGGATGGTTTCAGGACTGTCCCTTTTTCTTTCAAAGCGGCAGTAGAACTCGTTCAGGTCATTGGCTAGGCGTCGGTCGTTGATGGCCTGGGGGGCTTTAGGGTTGTAGTTGGTGATTTGCCTAAGCCCTTTCCAGACAGATGCAGAGTCGTTGGCTAAGAACTGGTGTTGGAGCTTCTCAGAGTACCGTCGTTTAGCCTCTTTCATGCCTTGCTAAACTTGTACTTCGCCTCTTTAAATCGGTCTTTGTCCCTACTCCTGAAGGCCTCTTCCTTATCAAACCTTAACCTTCTGAGTTTGGCTGTAAACCAGGGTTTGTCATTGTTGTAACTCACCCTGGTGCGTGATGGAATACAGCAGTCCTCGCAGATGCTGATATATGACATCACAGCCTCTGTGTACTCATCTAGACTGTTTGTAGCCGTCCTGAACACATCCCAGTCAGTGGTGTCAAAACATGTCTGGAGATCCTCCACAGCCTCACTGGTCCACGTCCTTGATGTCCTCACTACAGGTTTGCAGAGCTTTAGTTTCTGCCTGGATGAAGGAATCAGGTGGACCATGACGTGGTCAGAGTTTCCCAGTGCAGCACGGGGGACGGCATGATAAGCATTCCTGACTGTGGTGTAACAGTGATCCAGAATGTTCTCCTCTCTGGTCGGGCATTAAATAAACTGTCTGAATTTAGGGAGTTCATGAGTGAGGTTTCCTTTGTTAAAGTCACAATAACAAAAAGACAATAACTAAAGAGTCCGGGATGGTCCGCTCCACACACAGTATCTGGTCGGCGAGCGACCCGCTCGTTAGCCCACGGTGGGATGTAAACACCGACCAGAATGAATGATACAACATGGCGCCGCAGATGGCCGCCTCGGTGTGGAGCTCTTCAATTCTTTTGTAGTTTTTGTTAGTTTGTCCTGTGTTTAGCAATCTTTTACCAATCTGTTTTACCAGGGACGAACTGCTGAACATTCGGCAGCACATACCAGATAATCTTTTCCCGGTTTTTCAATATTCGGACGTTTTGCTGGACATTTTAGTTGGAGGCGCTGCTCTGTTGTTTAGATGCGCTACGAGACGCAGGCGAGGGAGACGAGCTGGCGCGCTGGTTAAACTCCGTCAGCGCGGCGTTCGAACAGCACTGCCGAGCATTCATCTCGCAAATCTCCGCTCTCTTCCCAACAAAACAGACGAACTACATCTCCTCACACATACTAATAAGGACTTTTCAAACTCTGCTGCACTGTGCTTCACTGAAACCTGGCTGAGTGATGCCATTCCGGACAGCGCATTACATCTGCCGGGCTTCCAGCTGTTCAGAGCGGATCGCATCGCGGAGTTAACGGGGAAAACGAGAGGCGGTGGAACATGCTTTTACATCAACGAAAGTTGGTGTACAGATGTAACAACACTAAAGAGGATGTGCTGTCCTAATCTGGAAGCGCTGTTTATTAACTGTAAGCCGTTCTACTCGCCACGGGAGTTTTCTTCATTTATTCTGGTGAGTGTTTACATTCCTCCTAACGCGTCTGGGAACTTAGCGCTGCAACAGTTGGCTGATCAAATCTCAGACATAGAACAACAATACCCGGACTCAGTCATTATTATTCTTGGGGACTTTAACAAAACAAATCTCACACGCGAACTGCCCAAATACAGACAGCACATTACATGCCCCACCAGAGACAGGAATATACTGGATCACTGTTATACAACATTAAAGGATGCATATCGCTCTGTCCCATGTGCAGCTTTGGGACTCTCTGATCACTGTCTGGTTCATCTTCTCCCGACCTACAGGCAGAAATTAAAATCAACAAAGCCAGTTGTAAGGACTATAAGGAGATGGACTATTGAATCAGAGCTGGAACTATAAGCCTGCTTTGACTGCACTGATTGGAGTGTTTTTGAAGCTGCAGATACAGACCTGGACGAGCTCACAGATACTGTTACATCATACATCAGTTTCTGTGAGGATATGTGCATTCCTACTAGGACATTTTTGTCATTCAACAATGATAAACCATGGTTCACAGGAAAACTCAGACAGCTTCGTCATGCCAAAGAGGAGGCTTACAGGGGTGGGGATAGAGTCTTGTATAATCAGGCCAGGAACACACTGAATAAGGAAATCAGTGTGGCTAAAAGAAGCTACTCTGAGAAGCTGAAAAGCAAGTTTTCAGCTAACAACCCTGCATCAGTGTGGAGTGGCCTGAAACAACTTACTAATTACAGGACTCCTACCCCCAACCCTGTGGCGGACCAACGACTGGCTGACGACCTGAATGTGTTTTACTGCAGATTTGAAAGGCCCGATTTCACACCCCACATGCACTCGGACCTTCATTTCACACAACCATTAACACCTCCTGGTGTTAATGGTCTGGTTTGGTGCAGCTACGAAATCAGACATCAGAAGACTACAAAGGACAGTTCGGTCTGCTGAGAGGATTATTGGTTGCCCCCTGCCCCCCCCTTCAAGAACTATACACTTCCAGAGTGAGGAAAAAGGCTGGTAAAATCACTCTGGACCCCACTCACCCAGCCCACTACCTTTTTGAACTGTTGCCTTCTGGCCGGCGCTTCAGAGCTCTGAACACCAGAACCGTCAGACACAGGAACAGTTTTTTCCCTCAGGCCATCCATCTAATGAACAATTAAATTGCCCCATTGAGCAATAATGATGTGCAATACACAGTTTAACTTTAATTTTAATTTATATTATCCAACATATCCACTTCTGCCATTACTTACATTGCTCTGTACATAATATACAGGTTTTTGTTCTTTATATAACAGATTGTATTAGATTTGCACTACGTGTGTATGTGGGTATGTATGAAGGTGAGTGTATGTACGTATATGTATAATTATTTATTTTGTGTTCTTTTTTGTTTTTAATTACCTATGTCTTGCTGCTGTTTTTGGTATTGTTTGTATTGTTGTTGACTGGAAGCTCCTGTCAGCTAGACAAATTCCTTGTATGTGTAAGCATACTTGGCAATAAAGCTGATTCTGATTCTGATTCTGATGAAGCAACCTCACAGGGTGAATAAAAAGGCTTACAGTTTATGATGAAAGATTCCAGGTCAGGAGAACAGTGCTGCTGGATCACTGTCACATCGTTGCACAGACCGCTGTTGATGTAAAAACAGATTCCTCCACCTTAAGGCATTGTGACATGCCTTAATTCAAATTCCTCGTTTTTATTTGCAAATATCTTGAAGGTACGTGATTAGCTAGTTATGTACAACAGAATCTTAAAGCTAAACATGTAAGCTAACATAATACAAGACTGTAACTCATCATCCCGTCTTGTCCAGCCAACTTGAAGAATAGACAAAAACTTCCCAATAGATTTCTAACTGGTTTGACCAGGCTTCTCAAAGCAGGACAGCGGCAATGAAACTCATCCAGGTGCGGTACTAGAGGGGCATTTTAGCCTTTATGGTGGGCAACTCTTTATCTCTTTTCTGGACCAGGGGATGCTCCTCCTTGATAATTTCTCTAGGTTCTGCTTTGATGCCAGCGCCTTCCACGGTCAGCGAGCCAGAGCCGACGCCCTCCACGGTCAGCGAGCCTGTAGCCTCAGACGTCAGTGAGCCAGATTCTGTAGCCTCAGACGTCAGTGAGCCAGCGCCTGTAGCCATGACCGTCCAAGAGCCAACGCCTCCTGAGCTTCCTAGAGCTCCGCCTTCCGAACCTTCCAGAGCTCCACCTTCCGAGCTTTCCAGAGCTCCGCCTTCTGAGCCTCCCGAGCTTTCCAGAGCTCCGCCTCCCGAGCTTTCCAGAGCTCCTCCTCCCGAGCTTTCCAGAGCTCTGCCTCCCGAGCCTCCAGAGCTTTCCAGAGCTCCGCCTCCCGAGCTTTCCAGAGCTCCGCCTTCCGAGCCTCCCAGGGTTCTGCCTCTCGAGCCTCCCAGGGCTCTGCCTCTCAAGCCTCTCGAGCCTCCCAGGGCTCCGCCTCTCAAGCCTCTCGAGCCTTCCAGGGCTTCGCTTCTGGAGCGTCCTACGGCGCCACCTCCCTCGGCTCCACCTCCAGAACCTTCCAGACCTCCGCCTCTAGAGCCTCCTACGGCGCCACCTCCATCGGCTCCACCTCTAGAGCCTCCTACGGCGCCACCTCCCTCGGCTCTGCCGCCTGAGCCTCCTACGGCTCCGCCTCCCATGGCTCCGCCTCCCAAGCCTTCCAGGTCTCTGCCTCTAGAACCTCCTACGGTGCCACCTCCATCGGCACCGCCTCTAGAGCCTCCTACGGCGCCACCTCCATCGGCTCCGCCTCTAGAGCCTCCTACGGTGCCACCTCCATCGGCTCCACCTCCAGAGCCTTCCAGGTCTCCGCCTCTAGAGCCTCCTATGGCGCCACCTCCATCGGCCACCTCCATCGGCTGCTATCATGACGACTTAGAGCGCATTGGGAATTGGGGAGAAAAGGGGAGAAAAAAAACATAAAACAAACATAAACACACACACACACACACACACATGCAGCTCATCTCTCTCTCTTGAACAGGCATCTCTGGCTGATCAGCTGACTCAGCGCTGGCCATGCCTCCTCCTGATCACAAACTGTAACCATGCACATATCTGGTTTCTAACACAGCTACTGAGAGAGTTACAGAACATTTCCCATCATCTAATTTCTGACAGTCGTAATTCATTGCTTTTAAGTAATAATGTTTATTTTTCTTTATGTTGGAGCAAATGGGTATGCAAAAACTATATTTGGTATGGTCTCCCATTCACCGCTATCAAGGTTTAGCCTGCAATCGTTTGCTTCCACGTTCCAACGTTGGAAGATCTCACAGGACAACTGATAAAGGTTAGGCTGAGGGAGACACACACACGCCCAAGTTGAGATCTTTGATAAACTACCAGGTTTGAGTCCGTAAGGAGATGGGAGTAAGTTGACTCCATGTGCAAATAGTGCCCACACCCACTGTTGCCTTTGACATGATTAAGTCTTCTCTGCCAACTCCAAGACAGCATCTTCTCTATTGGTGTATAATAATATTTTCATAGGAGCTGACAACTATGTTTTGATGCCAGGTTCATCCATAGGTACAAAGCACAGGTAAGCTGCAGAGCCTTGCAAAGCTCCAGCCCAAAAATACATGGGCCATTCAAGAGCGCAACAATGATTGCCTTTGTTTCATCCATCTGCTCGTCTCCGGTGACAAACATCTTGTTTCCAAGAGTCTCAGTAGGGCTCTCTTATTTTTACTAGTTGTTCAAGATAAACTGAAGTTATATAATCCACGACTGGTTGACAAAATGAATCAACTAATGGCAAAACTAAGAGTAGTTGACTTGTAAGTGTAACATTTTAAACACTGCCCACTGTGGTTAAAGAGTTAAGTGCTGTTGGGTAAATGGACATGCGTGAGCTCCATTTTCCAGGTGTACTGTTCACAGAGGGGTGCCAAAAGCAAGTTGTGAAGCAAGTTTTTACAGCCGTACATGCTGTAATACAGTGAAGAGGAATGCATATTGTAACGTGATCAATGGAAAGGAGGAGGCGAGAACCGGCTTTTCAATATATATAATGGTTTTAATGAGAAACGTAAAAGACAACATAAACACACATATGACAGACATGTCCGCTAACGATCTCTCTCTCCCGCACGATACTCTGCAGTCGACCTTTAAACCTCAGCGGCTTGATTAGCCCAATACGGGACCAGGTGTGTATGATCACGACCCGGCCCCGCCCTCCGCCCTGCCACATTCCTCCCTCGTTCTCTCAGGCTGGGGACCCCCGGCCTGACGTACACCCCCCCCCCTTTCCCTGGGGGAGGGCGCGCCTTCTGCGCTGTCTGCCGGCAGGTCATCCCCATCTACCTGGACAAGGGAGGGGACAAGGGGAGGGAAACAAAAATAATTAAAATGGGGGGTACTTCCTGTAACAGTGTAGTACCCCCCAAAAACTGTAAAAATTTAAAACAGGGAAAAGGCCAACGCAGAGCAACAGTGAGAGAGAGAGAGAGAGCAGAGAGAGAGGAAGAAGAAAGAAAAAAAAACTCTTATTCGCCAGTTCTCCGATACGCCGCAGCTTGTTCCTCGGCCACTCCTCCACCCTCTATAGGAAAACAGCCGCACCTCTCCGGGCGGATCCGAGGCAGTCCTCCAGCCCCTGGCGGACGGAACACCCCGCTGTGTTCTCGGGGAACAGAAGGGGTCTCCCCCGCCCCTGGCAGCGTTTCTCTCGCTCCAAGCGGTCGGCAGTGAGCCCCTCCCCGCTCGCGGTCGACGGTATTAAACCCCGCCGCGTTTCAGCGGCCGGTAGGCGACTCCTCCGCCCCTGGCAGCGGCCCTGACTGCTCCAGGCGGTCGGCTAGGAGCCCCTTCTCCCCTCCCGGTCGGCGGCCATCGTCCTCGTTCAGGCGGCTGGGCTCCTCGTCCCCCGGCAGATGGCCGTGGCTGCTCCGTTGGGGTGGACGGTAGTGGCGAGAACTCTACTACGGCGTATCCCTCCTCCTTCCCGGGTTTCGGCACCAATGTAATGTGATCAATGGAAAGGAGGCGGCGAGAACCGGCTTTTCAATATAAATAATGGTTTTAATGAGAAACTTAAAAGACAACATAAACACACATATGACGGACATGTCCGCTAACGATCTCTCTCTCCCGCACGATACTCTGCAGTCGACCTTTAAACCTCAGCGGCTTGATTAGCCCAATACGGGACCGGGTGTGTATGTTCACGACCCGGCCCCACCCTCCGCCCTGCCACACATATTTAATAAGCTGTCCCCCAAACCCTAAACCATCAGTGGAGGTTGCACAATGAAGAAAATCACATTTGAGCCATTGCAAAAATGTCATGCCAAATTCCCATGTGACTATGTTGGTCCATACTGCTGGAGATCTTGGGAAGAGGGTATCTTGCATTTCTGCTGTGTTAGTTTATATAAGGACAATTAAAGTATGAGTTAGGGTGCAGGTCAGGTCATCTTGGTTGGTTCAGATTCAGATTCATCAAATACTCCAATCAACAAAACAAAATAAAAATAAATACTTGAAATTACACACTTTGGCACAGTGACAAATGACAAGGTCAGCAATAATCAGTAACAGACACTCTTTACATAGTACCTTTAAAGGAATATTTAACCCAAAAATTTAAACAGTAATTATTTTCTCACTCTCATGTCCATGACTTTCTTTGTAAATTACAAAATAGATATTTCAATAAATATCATGGTTCATGGTTCAATGCAATAGCAGTGGATATTTTCTCACTTTAAAAAGTCTTAATAACAAAATAAGTATTTTTTCACTGAAAATCCATTGTGTATTCATGAGCAATATGAGAAGCTTGTATGCAGAGGCTTGCATGTTCATGCGATAACTTGCGTTGTTTAGTGGAACATTTTTAAATGAATATGCCAGTCTGTTTATTCAATACAGTGGCAGTTAATAGTGGCTCAATTTAAAGCTTAAAAAGCAAGCAAAAGTATCAAAATCGTGATCTCACGTGAACATGCAGGCTGATATGCATGCTTCATGATATTCATGAAATATGACATGCATTTTGGGCAGTTTCATACCAAAACCTATTGCATGTCTTCAGAAGACTTGGACTATGACTCAAAAGTTGCGTAGACTACGTTTATGATAATTAATTAAAATGTGTAAATTTTTTTGCTTAAAATTGAGGCACTATCCACTACCATTGTATTGAAAAGACAGACAGCAATATGTATTAATCTCTCCTTTTGTGTTCTGCATTAGAGAGTAAGTCATACAGGTTTGGAATGATATAAGGGTGAATAATGGAGAGATTTTCTTTTGAGAACACCTATTGTGTTTGAATAAACAAAGAAACATTTCAGCAAAATGTTAAGATTCCAAAAGGGTGACAAGTTAACTGTTAGAGGCACACATTGATCTTTGGTCGGAAACGAGCAAGCCATATGGGGAAACACCTCCAACTAAGTGATAATTTTGCTTGCCTTGACACGCTACCATTTACCAAACAAGAGAGGCATATCCTAGGTAACAGCAACACAATGGGCCCCTCCAGATTGCCAGTAAGAGTAGAGAAATGCAAAGGGAGAAAGGAACACCTGCTAATTTACACCTCAGGGCTCAACAAATTCCTCTGAATATCCTTTTGTTCCTCAGGTGGAGTACACCATATACATTGTCTAATCAGAATAGTATCACAGACAGTGTTTGTAACTCAAATATTAAGGGTATAATCTGTATAGACAGATACAAAAAATATGTCATTATTTACTCACTCTCATGCTGTTCCACTCTCATGCTGTATTTTGTGGAACAAAATAAAGACTGTTAGCCTCGGTCTCCATTCACTTTCTTTGGATCTTTTTCCATACAATGAAAGTTATTGGTACTAACATTCAGCCTACTTTTATGGTACCGTTCCATCATTGTGTTGAACAGACAGACTTTCAGATTTTCACAGAAATGGCTTGCATTTCAGGCAGTTTCTTACAAAAACATATCAAATGTCTTCCAAAGACTTGGACTATGACACGAGTTGCAACTTGTCACTGGGAGAGTCGCCATATTGTTTTAGAGAGTTCAAGCATCTAAAGATCGACCACATTATGAAGACTCGCTGACAAGCGGCATCTCTTATCTGACATTTTTGCATTGGCTCCAGCATGTTTACATTGTCCTGTGGCACAATCAGAAGTGCGTTGCATCCGCAGTGTGGGAAATCCGGGCTTGGATACCGGGTTATAACCAAGAAGTAATAGCGTACACATAATCAGTGACGAGCGGGATTCTGAGGTTGCATTTTTCACTCTAACATTTCATTTTTACTCCACTGATGGTTAGGTTTAGGTTTGGGTAGGGAGGTACAGTGATCCTTTTCACTGTATTACAGCCTGTAAAGCTGAAAACAACTCGCGTCGCAACTCGCTTTTGGCACCCTTCCATGGACATGAAACCAAGGAAAATGGAGTGCACACACCCAACAACACTTCGGTAAACAGTCAAAGAAATACAATAAAATGTGTTTATGCAACCCATTTAAAATACTTAATCTATTACAAATCTGACTCTAAATTCCACTAAAAAGGGGGCATTTATATGTGACGTACTTGCCTTACATTATGATGATCATCGCACATTAAATATAGAATATGACATGCATTCACTGAATCAAAGTTAGCCTATACAGGCATAATTATTGAAAACAATTGAATAAATTGGACCACTAGACCAACCCTAATAGCCTGTTCTAAACAACAGTCAGGACAGTGTTGAAAATAATTAACAGATAAGCTAAATCTAAGAGAGAGAAAAAAAAATACACTGAAAAGTTGCACTTATTTCATGATGTGCATTAGCCATTGATCGAAAATGACAGTTTTTCAGAAAAGAATGTGTAAAACAAATGAATTAACCATTATGATTTGAATCAGGTATTTTCATATTTTGTAACTAGCACGTGAATATTCATGAAAGTATGTCATATGTACTATCATTCAGTTTAATTTTGTATGTCTTGAAAGCTAATGAAGGGTATTTTCTAATATTTCTTAGCGATTTCATTATAAAAAGTTCATGATTAAGCATTGCCAAATTTGGAGAGGGAAAGAGAAACCTCGAGAACAAAGACTCATTAATCACTTTCAGAGGAAGTGACAGAGAGATGATTACATGGCATCTGAAAAGACAATTTCTGATTTGCTCAAGACACCTTGGGGTGCAGCCAACCTCAACTCAACAAAACCTTCCCACCTCTTCCCTCTTGGCTCTTAGCCCTTCTTTGGCTGGCTTCGCTTCTGTGCCTCTCTGCCCAGGGTCCACACAATGTAGAGTTCAGGAAAGCTTGGAACACAATGAGTTCCAAAATGAGTTCTCTTCCTGCGCTATGACTCACACGTGATGGAAAGTCGTGAGTCTCCATTGCAGGAGACCTCCCTTCAAAGCCCCACCTGATCATTCCAGTACCAAACTACACGGTGTCCACGATCTTAACAGAGGTGCAAAACATCAACGGAACAACCAGAACTTTCTACACACCCAGCCAAAGAACAAAAGCAACACAAAGAAATGCAATGAAATGCAAGTACACCTCCAAACTTTTGCTAGAAAGGGCTGGTATTTTATTCAAATATTTTGGGTAACCTTAAATATGAAAAAAATATATTGTAGCATAAATCTTATGGACTGATGAAAAAATATCAAGTCCCTACCAGATGGGTTCAAAAGTCTCCAAATATCTGTAAGACCAAGATCTGTACGCATCATGTGAAGCGTCAATGTTGCTCTAGGTGGCTTACACACTTTTGTTTCCCTATGATCAAGGACTGAGCCTGTCAAAAGCTTAAAGTCTCCTCCCAAAATTATATCATGAGGGGTGCCAGCGGCTTGCAACATCCCTTCAAGATCTATAAAAAAAACTGATAATTAACGTTAGGAGCATAAATATTAGCCAAAATAAGACTCGTCCTTGAATTTCAGCAAAAACAATAATGAATCTTCCTAATATATCTTTACTCTGTTTGAGAGATTTGAATTGTAGATGTTTACTTCTCAGCGTAATGACTCCCCTGCTCTTAATCGAGTGAGCACTATGGTCCCCAATCGGCCTGATGAGGCGCACGAGGGATAAAGGCGGCCGGTGACGATGGTTCGAGAGAGAGAGAATTACGGGCATGTCCGTCATGTGTGTGTGTTTGTGTATGCTTTTGGGGTGGCCGGTGGGTTAACCAGCTGACATTCGCGGCACGCCGCACGCCACCTGCGGACGTCGCCGCCAATGCCCGGCCAATAGAAACGGGCTATTAGACGGAGCAGTGTCTTCCTTTCTCTTAGGTGACCCGCCATGGGATTATAGTGAGCCGCCTGGAAAACCATTTCCCGGCGGCTCCGTGGAATTAACAGCTGTGTTACATTGGTGCTGAAGCCCAGGAAGGAGGAGGGATGCCCGTCGCAGAGTCCTCGACACTGCCGTCCACCCTGGGGAGCGCCGCTGCCATTTTCCGGGTGACGGAGTAGCCCAACAGACCGGATGCGGGGAACGACCGTCGTCCGCGGGGCAAATGGGGACTGGATAACCCGACTGCCTGGAGCGAGGGAGCCGCTGCCGGGGGCGGAGGAGTGCCCTGCCGTCCCCAGAAACGCGGAGGGGTCGAGGGAGACCGCCGTCCACGAGGGGAGGAGGGAAGAAACTCTCCGACCGCCCGGAGCGGTAGAGACGCTGCCAGGGGCGGAGGAGTGTCCCCATTTGCTGCCAGAAAAGCGGAGGCGCGTTCTGCCCGCTGGGGGTCGATGGTTTCACTCCGGTTCGCCCGGGGTTGGAGCGGCTGTCGTCTGCCTGAGTGTGGAGGAGTGTTCGAGGACCACGCGACGGTACATCAGAGAACCGGTGGGTGAGATTTTTCTCTCTCTCCTCTCTCTCTCTCTCTGTCGCACCGTGTTGGCCTTTTCCCTCGCCTATTTTGTTGTTGTTGTCTTCCCCTCCTGTCTCCTCCCAGGGCGAGGAAGGCGGGGATGACCACGCGGGACACAAGATACACCCCGCCCCAGGGATAGGGGGAGGGTGTACGTCATGCCGGTGGCACCCCGGCCTGAGATAACGCCGGGAGGATAGTGGAGTGGAGGGGGGCGGGGCCGGTCGGAATATCGCGCGCCCGGTCCCCAATCGGCCTGATGAGGCGCGCGAGGGATAAAGGCGGCCGGTGACGATGGTTCGAGAGAGAGAGAATTACGGGCATGTCCGTCATGTGTGTGTTTGTGTATGCTTTTGGTTTAAGTTCTCATTAAATATCATTTATGTTGACAAGCCGGTTCTCACCTCCTCCTTGCCCATCCTTTAACTGTGTTACAATATCTTTCCACAGTTTTCAGCTTCCTGCGGAGAAAGGTGCATTTCTTGTAGAAACACTATATCATATTTCTTACACTTAAGAAAATAAATAACCTTCTTTCTTTTTATGGGGTCCTCCAACCCATTCATATTCACGTGGAGAGAGACAATCCACTCATCTTAACATTTGACAATTTTGACATATAATACAAAATAGGCCGTGTGTCAAAATAAAACTATCATAAAGGTGTGTTACTCTACAAAATAAACTCCAGCCAAAAGGTGGAACCAGCACAAAAAAGCATGCAGATTCCTCAAACAGTCAAGCGAATGTTCAGTGAGCCAGTCCACTCGGCTGCAACATGAGTGCAAGCAAATTACTTACTCCAACAACTTTGCAAGAAAAACTCTACAAAAAAACTCTAGCCGATAGGCACACTAAGCAAAAGGAGCATGTAGGTTCAACCATAAAACTGTCCTGAAGGTGTATTACTCTACAAAATAAACACCAGCCGATAGGCAGACTAAGCACAAAAAAAGCATGCAGATTCCTCAAACAGTCAAGCGAAAGTTCATTGAGCCAGTCCACTCGGCTGCAACATGAGTGCAAGCAAATTACTTACTCCAATGACTTTACAGGAAATACTCCACAAAACAAACTCCAGCCAATAGATGGAATAAGAGCATGTAGATTCATCCATAAAACTGTCCTGAAGTTGTGTTTCTCTACTAAATAAACTCCAGCCGATAGGTGGACTAAGCACAAATTGCGTGTAGATTCATCCATAAATCTGTCCTGAAGGTGTGTTACTCTACATAATAAACTCCAGATGCTAGGTGAAACCAGCACAAAAAAAGCATGCAGATTCCTCAAACAGTCAAGCGAATGTTCAGTGAGTCGGTCCACTCGGCTACAACGTGAGTACAACAAGATGACTTGCTCACTCCACTGACTTTATGAAGGACATCTCTTGCTGTGGGCATGTGAATGATTTACGGCCATCCTTAGCCATTCTCAATTTGGCCGGAAATATCAGGGCAAAAGCGATCTTCCATTGATGTAAAAGTTTCTTGTATTCCTTGAATCGATCACGTTTTTTTCTTGTCAAGTTCGCATAGTCTGAGAACAAGAAAATGCGGTGGTTCTTCCAAGAAAGCCTTCCTTTAATCCTCACCTCACGTAACACAATATGTTTTTGGATGATCTCAGAAATTTGTGCCCCTCCATGGATTGTGCCCCTCCATTTGTGCCCCTCTCACTCAATTCTCAGCTTATGGCCTGCTATGTTGAGCATATTCTGAAAGAGTCCATCCAGGAATTTCACCATATCCTGTCCCTCTACTCCCTACTGGACTCCTACGATACAGATGTTATTCTGCTGGCTACGGTTTTCCATGTCCTCCAACTTCTCCCAGACACACTCCAAATCCACCTTGGTTGCTAGCAGATTAGCAAATAATTCCCTCTCCAATGACTCCAGGTAATCGATCCATTTCTTGACATTCCCCACTCTTGTAACCACATCAGTGGACTTCGCCTCCATGGCAGTGATCAAGCATTGCCGACATGTTCAACATCTCTCGCTGCATTTCCAGCACCTCCCTGACCAAGTAGACTACCAGAGCCTGAGGATTTTGAATTCCTTGACATATTGTCCTCCTAGAACAGTTATGGAACAGAGTGTCTCGTATCTCACCAGTTTATATCCTAAAAAGTATTAAAAATAGCAGTGCGCAGAGCTCGCCATTCACATGTCCGATCCTCGCATGGTGTCACATGACTCTCATCAATTGATTCTTAAAAGATCTGCGCTCTGTGCTCGATCAATATTTAAACATATTTGTGATATTATTTTTAATGGCCATGAGAATAGTATCACTCTAAAAAGTTAACAGATGCGTAATATCAACAGATGTACACCTTAATTCTTTCAATATTCCATGCATTATGCATATTTCCCTTCTTGAGCTAAAATTCCACACATTTCCACAAATTGTGAGCAGATACATCGAGCCTGTTGTATTACATATTTAATGGTGGTGAATTTTTATTCAGATCTCTAATCTGATAATTTGTCATTTATCCTTCATATAATGGTTGTTGAATGTGGGCAAGATTCCATTATACAATTACATATTATTGGTGATGAATGCTGGCAGTTGTAAATATACCCTGCCACAAAGTTGCTAATTTCCAACAAATGTTAACCAATAATGTAAAAAAAAAAAAAAAAAAAAAAGAAAATAGCTAAAGAATAGAAAAAAACAGACCTGTGAGAAATGTACAATAAACCAAATGTATTCTAAACATGACGTGAAAACAGAATAAAAGATTTTTTAACACATTAAGCAGTCAGCACATTGTTGAAAATAGCCTTCATTATCAGCAGGGTAAAAAAAAAATGGCACACTCAGCCTAAAACAGTCATTTTCTAGGCATACATTTTTGCTGAGCACGTCAATTTAACACGTCAACATGATCTGGTGAAAAACAGGACCTGATCACCTGAGGTGATTATCCTGCACTTGAAAAAGCCAGCTACACAGGGAAATAACTTACAAGTACACACAGATTTAAAGAAGATTCAAATATGAAATCATCCATAAGTTTCGGAAATCTGCTTAACTAAATAACTGATTCCGCAGATTTTGACGTCCTGTTTAGAGAATGTAATGATGTCATTTTAGATACTTCTAGTGTACACATTACTTTACAGTTATCATTTACTGGAGCATTCAGATGCATAAATATAAAATGTAAAATTTGGTGGTAAAATTTTGTTTTGGTGGCAAATTTCAACTTCCATCATGACATTTACAAAGTTGAGGAAAGTTTTAGCGCCCCCTATTATAAAAATGTTAATTTTGCACATCTGCGCAGTTTGTCCTCAATTGGCCTGGTTTCCAAGTGTCTCAAGGTTTTTGAAACTCAAAATATGCAATACATAGGTCAAATATGGGCCATATAGCGAAAAATATATTGGCTCATATCCACTTTCGTACCATGAACTGAATTTGGTAAAATACATAAACAGCAGCCACAGAAAGCTATTTGTGTAAACAGACCAAGTGATCCCGACATGTAGGAAAATAGGCATTTTGACTGAAATAGCAGAGCTATTAATAACCAGCATTTGGCTGAAGTGTGACGGACTGTATAAATAATTGCAGAGCTGTGCGATATGACACTTTTAGACAGCAGAGCAAGATAAAAGGTATTTGTTAACTCAAGAAAAGAAAAGAACAGGGTGATAAAGTGTCCTTGTAATAAAAAATAGGGGATAAGAGTTTATTAATGAGTGAGCGCTTTGAAGATGAGCCAAAGTGTGCCCACTGTCTCACGGGCTTCAACAGGCATGGGCACAGACAGCCTCCCTCCGCCAGCACAATGACAGCCATTCAACAAACCCTCTTCGGACTCCAGTGGAGAAGAGAATGTCAGTTCACAAACCAGACAAGAGGGTTTGGTGATGAAGAGCTGGACGAGACCTGACACATACATTTGGAGAGGAAGGAAATACTTTTCGTCACTCAAGTCTAAGCAGACCAGCCAGCGATTGTCGCTCATTTAGACAATTCAAATAAGCGAAACCCAGGGAGCTTTGGATGATTTACTTTTCATAAAGAAAGCACACAAAGTGACTGGCCACGGATCAATGTTTCTCATGAATCAGGACTTGAACATTTAACCCTTGCCCATCCACCAGTCTGCTGTTGCAGTCCAAAGACTAAAAGTGGATCTCTTTTGGCACTTTCATGAATAGGGTGCAAAAAAGCATCTAAAACTCTCTCTCAAAATGCAAATGTGAAGAGAGATGCTTAACTTTAAGAGAATGTTTATAGTCAACCTCACGAGCTCAAACTAAATTTTATGTGAGCCGTTTTATTTTAGATTTATTTTATGAGGTTTGTCAATTTTGCAACCAAAATTTAGGACGTGTGTCCTGCATTTTTTTAAGAACAAACATTAAATAAACATCCAAATGACATAACTTATTACATTTTTAAATGCAATATATATAATTTTTTTTATTTTATCAAATTAGTTACATGATATGCTAATTAATTAAATAACATTATGGCAAATGATCGAAAATCAATATTTGCTTGAATCAAAAGTTCATCAGTTTGTCAGAGGTGCTCAAATATATGTCAGACAGATGCTTTTTTTTTTTTTTTTAGTTTAGTTTTTTTACTTAATCCAATTTAAATAACATTTCTTGACCTTGTTCGCATATGGTATCTGAAAACACACAAAAACCTGGACCATTTTCTTTACATTTTATTGGTTTGATTTTACTTTGTTACACTTGTTGTGAACAGCCACAGAAAATTAATTGATTAGACTACAAATTACAGAAATATTAAGGGTTCAGGAGCATCCCAATCCTTTAGATGAGCACATATGCAGATGGGTGTTTGCACACACACGCACACACACACACACACACACCCACACACACACACACACGTGTGTGTTGAGTGCCCTCTTGTGCATCGTCTTTCCATGTTCTGTACAGTCTTTTAGGAATTTCAAGATACTTAGAATAATATGTTGTGTTTGGGCTTGTTTGAATCAGGATAGTCTGCTGTAAGTTACGGTATGTTATATGTATGTTTTGGGAAGTAAAAGTTTGTCAAAAAATTGACAAAAAGACACTTCTGTTTATTACAGTGTGAATTTCATACACTTATACTCACTGCAGTTTGGCCTATGAGTGAAACAAATTTGGACTCCAATGATATAACACATGGCTATCTCATCTTTATGTTTTTACCAACGCTGAATGTAATAACAAATTTGCAAATTATGTGAACAAATCAGTTTTAATTTGTTAGCAAATTAAAAAAGCATTCTTTATTAATTGTTAGGATTGTTATGCATTGCGATGTAGGCAGATTCTAGGCTTTAAAATGATACCAATTTTGGTTAAATGTGGTTATTAATTTATTACGTTATTATTATTATTTTCGGCAGTGGAGTGCCTCCCACTGGCATGGTTTAAGCTCAATTCAATGAATCATTCTATCAATAAAAATATATATATTTAAATATGTTGAAAAAAAGGAGTACAAAAAGAGTCATAATTACTAAAAAATAAGTTGATAAAAAATATCTAATGCAATATCTTGTCATAATATATGCAATATGAGAGATTTATAAACAATATTAGTGGGCTGGTCATTTTTGATCGGGAACACAAAATGCGTTGGCACATAAAACAACACAAGAGTTAAATGTAGTTTTTTAATTTGTTTTAAACAAATCTCGAAACTTTTGTGCTTACTGCCCCCTGGTGACTGAGCAAAAACATGGAGGTGACACTTCAGGCCTGAATTGCTACATTAATAGGAAAATTCGGCAGGTTATTTGTGTTCATTTGTTTAACGTATACGTTTTTTTTTTTTTTTTTTAAATGAATGCATTGAATTGACAGCCTTAAAAAAGCTACACCAGAACTGTTAAATGTTTGATCATTTTTTTTATGATAACTTTGGGAACAGGGTTGAATGGTTGAGCTTGATGAATACAGTCAACACAACAATTTGTTTAAAAATTGGAATTTGTTTATTTGTCTTCCCGACATAGTGTAGAAAGTATCCAAATGATGAAACTCCTTGGGTGTCAGAATTTTATGGAACATACTTTTTCATTAAAATTTTAATTAATACTTTTTTGATGATAAAATACTTTCTTTTATACCAGCATATTATACAAAGACAACTATAAGTAAGCCAATCGTAAGTTGATTTAATTGAAATCTGCAAACACTGTCTCTTGGTGCTTTAAAAATATTGATGTTTGTTTGAGCGTCCTGACCACCAGCTCTTTCATTAAATGATAGTTCCAAAAAGCAACTATCAGCACCTATTAATCGGTAAATCCTATACATCATTCTAGCTCTAATGGATACCCAGCTATTGACTCAAACAATGCTGTGAGTTTGGGGTGGGTTGATCAATCTGTTCGATCGATCAATGACAGATGGGGCAGTATTCAGGGAAAATGTTTATTTTTGCAATTCTGTTTGGTGGTGTAAGTGGCATAGAAATTACTTCAACTTCAACATTAAAAATAGTCCAATAAAATTTAAATTACTTCAGCAAATTATGTCAAAATTTTGACACAGTAAGATTTGAACTGGTTACAGTCCAGTAGGTTAAAACCCCATCTCAACCCCCTCACATCCATTAAGTGTCTCTAATGCACTAAAGTAATGGGACATGAAAGTGTACTCTATTCGTGGAAAGTGCCTTTTGATCCGTTTTTTTTTCCAAAACAGAGTAGCTCCTCGCGTTTTGCAAGAGTGGAAATACCATTCTTGGAGTCTCCCTCAGTACCGCTTTTAGGATTTTCATGGACGGTTCAGAGTTTTATAATCATGCATGGAGAGGGCAAACGTCTTCAAGGTCTTGAAACAGATTGCTAAAGCAGAGTCTGTGGATATATCACATTTCAAGAAGGATAGTTAAGAATATTAGTTTTCCAGGTTTCCCTTTCGCTCAAGTACCCAGTCTACCTATATTTTTAGAAAGGAGACTGAATAATTGAATCACTGAAAGTTTCATAATAAATATTGATGACAAAGTTGAAAACTTAATGGATCCAGTGATGTGGCGGCCAAACATAGTAAGTGGTAAAAATTGCAACTAAAACAACACAGCGCATATTAGGGGTGGGAATATTTAGGCACCTCTCAATCCAATGTTGATTCAGGTCGGCACAATTACAAAGTGATTCTAAATGCATCACATTTTTTTCAGAAAATACATAATAAAAGCAAATCTTTGGAGTGTTAAGATAAGTTGGCTAACTCTCAAATTCTGGGTCCGCTTAAAAGCTGTATTTTAAATATTTTTGCTCTGACCACCAACAGACATAAAATAAGTGGATTGAAAAACCTAGTATTAGAAGCAGATCTCCACTTTTTGTTCTGTATAAATGCATCAGAGCAAACTTAAACTTCATAATTCGTATTTTGTAGATGTCTACATGAATGACCAACGTTTGAGTGAACTGAAATTCTTGTGTAAATACAATTATTCCCGTAAAAATATAGCTTGAGTTCATGAAGCAGAACGCTGGTAGTTGTAAAATAAACCTTGTTCAGCCTATTTGTCCTTGGCTGTAATATCTGTGATTGTTTGTTTGCAATGGGTAAGTACAGCTTTCATGGTATATATGCCACAGCAGATGTGCTCTCAATGCAGTGTTTTGCAGTGTTTCACGTCGCAAGGCACTTATCTGTAATGGTTTGTTCTGCATATGCTTTTCAATAACCAGAATTATTGATAGTATGTTTTAATTTCCAATTAGGATTATTTTTTTTATTTTTTTTGTGGATTGATCCAGAATCTAAAATAAGTGGTTTATCTAAATATATTTTTCTCCCAGCACTTATATACTGTGCCCTCCATGATCAAAATGAAGCAAAATGCTCAGGAGGACCAACAAATCAAGACCAAATTTGACTACAACTAAAGCCCCAAACCATAAGAATGTGTGCAGATCCTTGGCATTGCAGCTGTCAGTTTGTCCAGATACTCAGGTGACATTTCACCCCACACTTCCTGTAGCATTTGTCATAGATGTGGCTGTCTTGTCGGGCACTTCTCACACATCTTACAGTCAAGCTGATCCCACAAAAGTTCAATGGGGTCAAGATCCATAACACTCTTTTTGTTTTACAATTACAATTATCTGTTGTCCAATGTCTGTGTTTCTTTGCCCACTCTGACCTTTTCTTTTTGTTTTTCAGTTTCAAAAGTGTTTTTTTTTTTTTGCAATTCTTCCCCTTAAGGCCTGCACCCCTGAGTCTTCTCTTTACTGTTGTTTATGAAACTGGTGTTCAGCGGGTAGAATTCAATGAAGCTGTCAGCTGAGGACATGTGAGGCACCTAATTATCAAACTAGAGACTCTGATGTACTTATCCTCTTGTTTAGTTGTACATCTGGACTTACACATCTCATTCTGTCATTGTTAGAGCAAGTTGTCCTTTCTCTTTGTAGTTACACGTTTGTTTGAAATCTTCAGTTTTTTTTGGGCAATTTCAAGCATTGAATAGCCTTCATGCCTCAAAGCAATTACTGACTGACAAGTTTCTAGAAAAAGCTTTTTCTTTTTTGCCTTTTTTGACCTAATATTGACCTTAAGACATGGCAGTCTATTGCATACGGTGGCAACTCAAAAACAAACACTAATTCATTTAAGTTCACATAAGTTCATTTAATGAACCAAATAGCTTTCAGCAGTGTTTGATATAATGGCAAGTGATTTTCTAGTACCAAATTATTATGATTGCTCAAGGATAAGGTGTTGGAATGGTGGCTACAGGAAATGGGCCCGGTCTAGATTTGATCAAAAGTAACTTTTTACAAATAATGGGGCTGTTTTTTATATCAGTAATGTCCTGATTATACTTTGTGATCAGTTGAATGCCACTTTGGTGAATTAAAGTACCAATTTCTGTCCGAAACAGCAAAATCTGTATATTATTCCAAACTTTTGCCTGCCAGTGTACCTTTTGAGGAGTAAACTATAAGTTAATGATTACTTCAGTTCCCAACTAAAAAAGGCTCTTCATGACATTAGGTGTTAAACCAAACAAATCTGAAAGCCAAATCTATTTTTCTAGGTGCTAAATTCTTTCCCATGCAAAGCGAAGAAATTGAAAGTGCTGAAAATTATGAAAATAGAAATTATGACATATTTTCATGTCTTGGTTTGACATGAAAATATGCAACATTTTAAATCTAACACCCAATTCTGATTTTAATCTCAAAAACGATTTAAATTCTGTTAGCAGGAATTGCAACGAAACATCAACTAAACCATCGGTAGCCTTTAGAGTAAAGAACTGTTCAACCAAGTCCTAAAGGTATATCTTCTAGCCAACAAGCTAATAGACTTTTTGTCAATCGCATGGTTTCTATGCCTACAGCATAGTGCCGGATAGTCCCACCCACTGTGAAATCTCATTTGTTTAAAATCCTATTCCACGTAACTGCAGAATCTGATTAACTGTGATAGTGATGCATAGCACAGTGCTTTTGTGTTGGAGAGATATGTGGAGAGATAAATATTTTGAATCTTATTGTATCAGGTCTGGTTAGAACACAGTGTTATGGTGTTGACTCGCACCACCACGCTGGAATGTATTTATACTACACACCTGTATACCTAAAACCTACTTTATAGTGAAGTTAGTTCTTCGTCAAATGCATTAAATACTCTGAAAGTATATGACGTTGAAAGCATTTAAAAAAGATCAATAGCTGTGTAAGTAATAGGTAACAAAGCATTGGTGTTTTGAACTCATCATCTTTTGTTCATTTAAAATGGTGAACAGATAGAATGAAGACCCATCAATTCTTGGCTTTGCTCTGCTGAATGTCAAGAGTCTCCTTATGACTGCCCCATACAGCATAAACATGCTACAGCGGGCAGTACATTTGTAAATCTGCAGATCCGTAGCACAGCTGCCAAGAATTCGATGATCTCCTTTGGCCTCCACACAAAAAGGGCCAGTGCTTTACTGTTCCAGGTGACCTTTTCCTGAGAGGCTGATAGAGTGTCGGATTATAACGTGACAACTGACAGGTGCGGTCAATTTGAAATGATTACACTGCAGCCTAAAAAGTTGTCTTCGGTGTATAATTGCGGTTTGGTCTGCCTTTGAGACGTTTCTATTGTGCAGGAGTTTAACCTCAAATAGTTCTAGTGAAATCTTGCATTATGTAGCTTGAAAGGCTGATAATCTAGTGGTTTGGTGGATTCGAGTAGCACTGGTTCACTTGTGTTATTTTTAGAGCTAAACAATGCTAAACGATGAACACTCATCGAATAGACTACTTTAATAATACTTCTGCATTCTTTTTGAAGCTTGAAAGCTTGAAGGCCCAGGCACTTGTTTGTTAGTTCCTTTTGGCCAAAGATTCACGGTATTCTCTCTGGAATTACAGCTGTGCATATCACTCAGGCATAAACTGAATATATTAAGAATGGATGGCCATATCCCTGTTCCATATTGAAGCACTTTGTTTCCTCAGTAATGTCCTGTCTGTCTTAGCGTAAGTGGTGGATACCATCTCCCATAAGTATGCATAAGTATGTATTTTTCATTAATGCCACATCACAATCAGTGATATTGATGACAGTAAGTATTTTCCTCTTACACTGAAACAAAGAAGCCAAACATTATTAATAACAGAGATCATAAAAGTCAACATGACATCAAAATCAAAGTTATTTACTACCTTAAAGGAATAGTTCACCCAAAAATGAAAATTCTCTCATTATTCACTTACCCTGATGCCATTCCAGATGTGTATGATTGTGTGTCTCAGCAGAACCCAAATAAAGATTTTTAGAAGAAGATAGAGCTCTGTCAGGTCCTTATATTGCAAGTAAATGGGTGCCAGCACTTTGACGGTCCAAAAGTCACATTTAGGCAGCATAAAAGTAATCCATGTAACTCCAGTCGACAACAACAGTTCGGTTTCTAAAGTAAAAACCCATCATTTTTTTTCAATAAGCAAATACATATTTAAGAAAATCTTGTAAACCTTTAAAGACAGATATAATGTGTGCTCACAGGTTGTTCATCTATGGTTTATGCTTTTGTGGAAGCAATTAGTCTGTGCTATTTCATCTGAATTTTTTAGAAATTATGTTAAACAGTGGAATTCCTGGTGAAGAACTTCACTACCCATGATCCTGAAGAGAAAAATCCACTAATCAGAGCATTAAAGCCAACAAAGCGCACCACTCACATGATGTACTGTGAATGACGCAATCGAATTGGTCTTCCTACACTCTTAAACCACTTATACAGTATATATGTTAATTTCTGAATATTTTTCAATAAATTCTAAATGTATTGTTTCTCTACATATACTCAACAACTTTAAAGAGTTTTTCGATTACACCATTCACAATGACCAGTCTTGTACATTTGTCTTTTCAAAAAACAAATTCTTTAAAGCAAAGTTTGTAATGGCACAATTCACTTTGGAGCTGGTTGGTTTGGTTCATGGCTATGGAGAAAACAAATGGGCAAAAATAATTCCGGAACCAACCAAGATGGCAATAAAAGAGTCCAGGAACTGTTGCGTGATTTTTAAAGAATTAAAAGAATTTTGAAAGAATGTCTTTGTAATCTTTATTCAAATAAGCCATCATACAAATTACTGAAAATATTTCAGCTAAATTTAAAATGACATGGCAGTATTAGTAAACATTAGTAACGCAATTAGTTGACAAAAACTAAAAATGAACAATACTTCAAAAGCATTAATCTTGATTAAAGTTAATTTGTACATACACCTACATTTTTACATGTTAATATTAGTTAAATCATTATGAACTGACATGAACAATCAATGAAAAATAGTTAAAAAAATATTTTGATACAAATTAAACAAGAATAGTGTTAGGTAAGTTCCCCCCAAAAACATTCACAACAAATTATTACTTCTCATAATAAGAATATTGACTTTACCAATTACCGAACCATCGAAATAGCAATTTTATAAATATGTATATATATAATTTTTAAATATTTAAAAGATAACTATGTATAATTATATATTGATATAAATATGTATAATCATTATATATTGAATTATTGTTATATAAGGGGTTTCTCAGCAAATATTTGTATATGCGATTAATCGCGATTAATTAATCGGGACACCATGTAATTCATTCAATTAAGATTTTTAATCGATTGACAGCCCTAATATACAGTATATTTATACACATACAGATATGGCTGAACTCCGGTATTTACGTTGTCAATCATATTGGTTCTGATTTGTTGTTGCTGTAGTATCCGAAGCACGAGCTGCAAAGGCACAGCCCTCTTATTGAAAGGGGGTGGGGAGCAGCAGCTCATTTGCATTTAAAGAGACACACTGAATCAGAGTGTTTTTGATTCCACCCAAAAAGTGGCATATATAACATGGTATAATAAATGATCCGTGGGGTATTTTACAGACACATTCAGGGGCACCTCGGACTTATATTACATCTTGTAAAAAGGGGCACAATAGGGCTCCTTTAAAGACAACTGAAAGGTCATAACATTTCTGCTTTTCTCTGTGAGTGTCAATTGATTGCTGCTCCCATAAACCAAACCAATTTGAGTGTATGGTTAAAAAAAAACTTTTTTATGCATTTCAATATTGTATGACAAAATTCAATAAAACTTGAATTGAGTCATCTTTAAACATAGCAAATATTATGAATTCAGAATAACTGTGAAGTATTTTATTAAAATGAATGAGTATGAATTTAGTAAACAAACTTACTAAACAAAATTCACAAGTTTTAAAACAGTTTAAAACTATTTGGTAAATGGCAAAGCAACAACATTTGCTTTGGTATTAACTAAACTAATTTAACACTTGGCAAAGTTAAGCATATTTATATAAATCTAATTTAAACCATTGTTTAAATCATACTATTGCCAGGCAAAACTTTTGGGTTGCACCTCAGAAAATATCAATATTTTCATAGGTAATGAAACATTGCAAGCCTTCTATTGAACCAACCTAATAAAAAATAGAACACTAAAAAAGGACCAGGAAATTAAACACTATCTAAAGCAGTAGACATGGATCCAGAGGAGCTACGCTTCTGCTCAAGCCCCATCACATCCTCCCTACAGCCTGTACTTCCTTTCCAGGTGACTGGCTATCAAAGCTTCTCCCTTCACCTAAAAGCTACCGAAAGCCTTAGAGGGGAAAAAGTGCTCAATGGCAAACAATGCTCCCTTTGTCTTGCACCAACACTCTACCTACCAGCCAAAGCTTTGATTGCAAGCCAAGACAAACCACTGCGTTGGGTTACAGGTCTTGTAGCCAAACACTACGCTTGTGTTTAATATACTACAGTCTTTTTGCATTTTGCTAGCTGTCAATCAAAGCGGTGAGGCACACTGGGTTTGGCCCTTAATTCATTATGTAGAAAAAGAAATGAGCATGTTTATAATTATCGTGAAATTATCCAGACACATAACAACAGATATTGAGATAAGGCAGGTGTGCTTCCAGAAAGGGGGGCCCGTACGGGGAAGGGCTCTCTGTGTTTAGCACCTCAGTCAGTGGTGAGGTTATGAATCCTTTAATCCCCCCATTTTCTAAGGTCACAAGCTGATTTCATGGATCACATGAAAGAGACAGAGATGCAACTGTGATAATGATCTGATCAGAGAACTTTTGAAAAAATGGATTTTACAAACCAAATGGCATCAAAATCTTATCGTGCGAATAGTTTTGCACGTGTAAGGAATTTGACTTGGAGCGCACATGCACGCAACTATTATCAGCCACAAAAATCAGGCATCATTTTCTGAGAGCTTCAGAGGCACAACCATTTATAAGGGATGTTTTCCAGCATAACTTTTGCTCATACTTGTTTAGGAAATTAAACAAACACCTATCCATATGTAGTTTACTATGAATGATTAATACCTAATGATTAAAACATGTGGCTTGTTGAAGATACTGTAGGTGCTCTGACATTCCCTAATCAATCAGATCTTAGATTCTTGTCTGGCAGACAATAATGGGCAAGACAAATCTTGACTTGCATTGACTGAAGGTTGGCTCCTTTTAGCCTTGAAGTCAAGCTGGTAAGTTGGCAGGTTTTAGAGGAGTTCTGGCACTTTAAAATTGGTCAGGCTGAGACACAAGCTTAACCTAGCAACAACCAGCTGAGACCAGCCAATCAGTTTAGACTGGGTTTTGCCATTTTCAGCAGGGAGCTAGTAGGCATTTCTACTTGATTGCAATTCACAACTGTATTGGGCGGCAGATCACTGTCCGCATTACCATTGGTAGTTACCACATTCATGACACAGCTATTTTGCTTCAAGTTGAGCTCTGATCAATATGGCTCTGCTGATACAATCAGATATCAATATTAGGGCTGTTGATTTAATGTGTTAATTCATTACGATTAATTATATAAAAAATTATGTATTTAAAAAAGCAATTAATCATGTCCCTAGAAAATAAGAAGTTTTCCTACCATCGGAATTCAATATTCAAATCAAATCACTTTATTGTCACACGACCATATACACAAGTGCAACAGTGGGTGAAATTCTTGCGTGCAGTTTGAAATACCACCTTCATGTTTTTACAGGTCTCAGTCAGCTGGGGGGAGTAAACCCAACTCCATCTGTACAGGCAACAAGCCACACTTGCAGAAAGCAGACAGCACAAGATGAGGACGCGTTCTTGTGTTCCAAGACAGCTAGATACCGAATGCAGGGGACTCGAGACGTGTCTTCTAGTTTTTAAACTATGCTGAACTTGACACGGCATCCTAAAAACGCTGTTTATGATGCGACAGAATCAAAAAGACACGCTCCAAAAGCAACTGTCTGATGCATCTGTACACAGAAAAAGTACTTTAAAAAAACTTTATAATAAATACCTCATACATACTGATGAATTCAATTGTCAAAATGGATTGCTGTGGGCCAATGATAGGCTTGTGTTCATTAATATGGAAATAAACAATATATTGCCTTCTAAAGCCACTTTTTGTATTGTGTAATCAATGTTGTACTGTTATTATATTTATTATATATATAATATTGATCATTGTTTTATAATTATATTGCATTGTTTTAGTTGGGGGCCTTTCTCTGGAAATATTGATACATGCGATTAGTTTTGATTAATCAGCATATCATGTAATTAATTCGATAAAAATGTGTAATCGATTGACAGTCCTAATACATTTTTTATGATACTTTTTTCAGCATATTGTATCAATACTTTAGGACCTTGTTTCAATATTTGTATTGATTTGTTTGTATATTCATATAATGTAAAACAGTTCAATAATGAAGAAGCAGGTCGTCTAAATAGTCACAAACTCTGAGACCGGCATTCCTTTGAGCCACTTCTTTGATGCATAAGAGATATTGAATCTGAACCTGCAGATTCACTCTTTTTGATGCGGACACGCATATAGTCTCATGATAAAATTGTAAGACATCGTTCGACTTGGCTCTTATGAAAAGGAAGTCTTTTAGATCAAGCAATCAACAAACAGAATTACAAATCATTACAATATGGACATCAAATTTGAACTAGCCCAACACTTTATTTAAAAAAATAAAATGTCTGTTAACAAAATTGGTGACTCATTCGATATTTATTTATAAAATACAAATGACTGATGTAACCAGTAAATAACCTTTCCTTGTCTGATCCTAACCTGATGTTTGGGTAAAGGGTTTGACTTCAAAGTTAGGTTTAGGTAAGAGGTTCGCAAATAATCTCAATAACATCATTCAATTGTTTATTTTTCTCTCTGACAGCAAAACGTTGTATGTTTTTGTATTAGCCAGTTCGTATAATATCTTCGATTTTGCAATCTTGTAAAATTTTTACAACTTTTCATGAGACCTGGTTGTGACATGCTGGTCTCTCTCAGGCATTTGGCTTGCAATCCAGTTATAATATCGAGAGATATTGGATAGCAAACTCTAGCCACAAAAATAGCCACAAAATTAGTTTTCATTGTAAACACCCTTTACTTTGTTTCATCAAAAATTTGACACTCATTTTAACAGCAGAACTGAAACTGGTGATTGATTGCTTGTGGTCCTTTAAAATGTGCTTCACTTTTTTCTGGTTTCCAACCACCCAAGAACACTTAAACTCTGTTCTGTTTTTGTAAATGAGCAAAACAAATGCAAGGATTTGAAGCAATTTTAGATACGGACCAAAGTCAACACTAGCACGCTAGAAACACTGCAATGCCCAAGACACTTGAGTGCTCTCAACATCAAACAGGTTTCAAATAAACATACAGTATAGTAGAAGCATGTTTCCAATAAATCTCAGTGAGCATTCTACAAGCAACTCTGCCACAGTTTTGTTCAATAGCTGTAAAAATATACAATGCACATAGAAGATATAAAGTACTTCTTGTTTTTCATTTTTCACCATAAATGTATTGCTTTGCCATGGTGACATGGTTCAAAATCAAAAATCTGTTCGCAATTTAGCATCTACAATGTCTTGGCATGATGATGCACAAATTTGGTGCCAGTCACATGAATCCACTAGGAGGAGTATTTTAAAGTTCAGAGCCTGCGATTTTTAGAAAATTCTAAATGGCTGACTTTGCCAAGCCCTAATGACCGACGACTATGATGTGTGTGAAAAATGTCAAATGTTTTCACGCATTTATATACCCCAAAAGTACAGAAAACCGCACTTTCAGTGCCTGGGCCCTAAAAATTGTCTGAAATGAATTGAATTAATGATAGACCGATATATATTGACTAATATTCAGCCATTTTTATACTGCTTAACATAAATTATTTTAACATTTCATTACAAATATAAAAATGTTTAAAGTAAAATATGACTTGTGTTAGTGCTAAAATAAAACCAATATTAATCAGTAAATACACATTATGCTGAAATAGGAGAAAGCATTTTGACTTAGAAAAAATTACACGCACATTATTTAATAAATTGGCCATTGGCCACCCTGCTCTCAGCCATTGGAAAAGCCTTATCGGAAAATCACAATATATTAATAAATTGTACATCAACATTTATTCAGGTTATTCAGAAGTTATATGAATAAAAGTACTGCTTTTGAAAAACTCATAAAACAGTGCATATCACTGTCAGGCAAGTAAAAGGACCATAATATATTGATAATTCCTAAAGGTTATAGCACCCAAAGGAGGACAGCCCTGTCTGTGGAAAGAATATGTCAGAACTTTATAAACCAATAGTGCCTTCTGCTGGACATGGCTTAAACTACAGTACATTTTCCACAATATGTACAGAATTATTTCAAATGTCAAGTGCATGTGAAACTCAAATGAAAGTGCAAAAAAATCTCTAAGTACATATTTCATACCATCAAAATACTTTTGTGGTTCTACAGAAAAAAATTGCAGCAAGTCAACCACTGAACATTAATGACACAATTTCGCTACCAAAACCAGTGAAATGTCATAATACTCTATACCAGTTTTGATGCCACAGCAAAAACGAATATGCTAATAAAAATATTCAATATTTGTATAAATATACAAATTGAATTAAAACCATGGCATTTAGCCTTTGAACATTTTTCAATTTAAGTAAATATTGTCACAGGTTTTAAATAATTATCTCACGCAGTCAGTATCAAACAAAGAAACTAATTGAGAGCATTTAGGGTTTGTTTGCTTTTCTTGTCAATATATTTAAATTAGAATTACATAATAAACAGTGAAAGGTCCATCAGGCTGCATTTATTCACACAGCAAGGCCTCATGCACAGGGGGTTATTTTGATGGAGCTGTCCACATACGGAACAGAATTCATTCCACAGTGAAATGCCATTTTTATACACAATGTTTAATGCAATATATTCACAACAGTGATGTTCATTTCAGTGACCATTGGCAATTGTGCCAGCACAACAATGAAAAGCAAAACCATTATATTTTTTAGGTATTTTTAAAAAATAAACTGTCAAGCTATATTGGCATGTTAAACGTTAAGCACGTCATTGAATGTCTGTGCTGTCTGTGAATGTCTGTGAGTGATGCTGTCTTTTGCATTACAGATCAATCTAGATTTTTTTGCATACCATGGAAAAAAATTGCTTACAGCACCTTTAAGTTTGACTGAAAATGTCTGAATTGATTATTAATGTTATTTTCTTTATTTTGGTTTTGGAAAACACTGGAAAGTTGTGAATTGAACCCATTCATGGCCAAATAAGGCTGTCAAATTAAAATTCGAAATGTTTATATTTGCTGAATATTCAAATGAATATTTTAGATGAATATGAATACTTAAGATAAAAACACACGTTCGAATACTAAAGCTGTGCATTACAATTTTGGATGTGTGCCAAGCATTGACCATGAATGATAAAAACAAAGGCTAGATGCAGCGCAACAAATTTAGTTTAATAGAAGACGTGTTTTTAAATGCTGAATGCTAAACAATCAAAGATGTTTGTAAAAAAAAAAAAAAAAGTGTAAATAAATGTATAAAAGAAAAAAGAAAAAAAACTATATTAACCAAATTTGTCATGATTGACATTTCAGTTTAATTTATACATTTAATATTACTCAATTATTAGGTAGAAAAAAGATATGATGTCAACACACTACAAAGCAGGCTAAATATTTTCCAGATAATTAGGGATGCAACAAATTAATATGAAAAAGTTTTGCCAATATGATAAACATTTTTGCAAAAAACTATTTTTTTTTTTGCAAAAGACTTACTCTGCTTATTTTTTCATTAGATCACTGCTTTGCTTAGGAATTATGTTTTAAAGAATGTACAAAATCTATTATATTGTTCAAACAATAAATCATTTCTATTAAACATAGACTGGATCTGTTGAACATATGACAGACCAAAAATTTTATTGAAATATAAATAAGAAATAAAGACATAATATGATGATTTACAGTATATGGGGATAAAAAAAAAAAATGTTTTTGCACTTTGATTTGCAATTACATACTACAGAATTCATATTTATCAAATGATATAACATTATAAATTAATATTATTATTGTATTGCTTTTTCAGTTTTTTCAGACACAGAAAAATTATTGTTCACTTAATACAAAACAATAACTGTAAGTGATTAATTAAATATAAATACACCATCAATGCATTTTCATGTATATGATCGCATAAGCATAAAAACGCTGATTTGACAACAGATGGTTGATATTGGAGGTTTATTTCGATGGTTTTATTTTGGTAAATAATTGGCCAACACATTGATGCATCCCTACAGATAATATTCTAATAATCTATTTTTGCTTTAGTAACCTACATATACATATTATATTATAGTATTACACTTAAAATTGTTCTTATTTTTCTCTGGTCTTTATACACAAAAATATATAAAAATAAAAGTTTGAAAACCCCTGGTTTATATGTATTTGTTGTGCCCTCTTGTGGACTAAGAATCAAAGTCAATTTAAAAACCAGGTAACTTCTGAAAATCTGGATTTAATTTAATATTTTTTTTTAAATACAATTTCTGGACATATTTAAGGTAAAGAAAATGTATTATATTATCTCAACTCAGCTGACAGCCCAATCTGTCAAATCCCATCATCATAGACACAAGTCATACCTGCGAGAGGTCTTCTTCACGGTTTCTTGGCTCGTCTCCTCTGCTTTATGTTTCTTTGAGATATACTCTCTGACCTTTTCCTTCTCTGATTCATGGTCAGCGTCTTCCTCTTCATCATTGTCCTGCAGTGGATCATAGACACACAATTTAATTCACACTGATTAATAATCACCCTTACTTAAAGTTTTAACAGTGGTATTTGTAACAAGACCATAGTAAACACATAGAAGCATGGATCTTCTTCTACTGTGGTTAGATGTAACATGACGTAACATTTGTAATAAAAAAATATTTTTTTATTAAATTAAAATAATTTTTTTGTAATTATAAACAGTAGACATACTCTAAACACATTTACAAACAATAAATATAAAATATAAACCTTTAAAAGTTTAAACAAAAATGTATTATATTCCCTTACTCCCCTAATGTTGCCTATGACAAATTTAATAGAGCTGAAGTAGTGATATGATAATATTTATAATGAATCTATGTCAGCCTAAAGTACACTTAGTGTTAATATAGTAAATTCAAGGGTCGTCATGTAGAATTCTGTGGCGAATTAAAAGGGTTTCTGCTTCTTTCGACATGCTTCTCATTTCTCGCAGAGTTGCGCGTTTAAGTGCAGTCCATTGAGCCGTATCCACCTACAGAGACATAGGGCCTACAGGTGCATTAGCAGAGGTTATGACTTCGCCTATGTACTTGACGCTGCTTAGCCAGATACTTCAGATTTGTCGCTAGACTTCAGAATCGGATGAGCCGCAGTTTAAATGCATACCAACCTGTATTATATAATATATAATATATAATATATTACATACATACACGCACACACACACACACACACACACACACACACACACACACAACTGAACTGTTCGGTTATAAAATCTCTAAGATGGAATTGACAATGTATTTTGCTACAATGTGAACGTAGACATTCATGTAGATAAGGAATATGGACATTATTGACATGTACCAAAACAGCATGAGGAGCAAAAGGTCTCTTTCATAAATCAGGACATAACAATTAAAAAGGGAATTTCAACAGAACAAGGTTGAAAATTTTTTCCTCCTTACCTGTCAATGACTGGGATGGAGCTTGACTTGGGATCATCCTTCAGCAGGTCATGACTGCTTTTACTTTTGCCTTTTATAGTCTGCAAGAACAGACACATTGAGTAGATCACGGCTTATTTTCTCACAAATGAATAACTATTTCAGCAGATTTATATTCCCATTGGTTAGAAAACCTACCTGGCTGACTTGATTAACCACTTCCCTTTTGACTCCTTTCTGCCTTCTATACAAATGGGAAGGAAAAGTTGTAATTTTTTACTTATCCTCGTGCCAATCTAGTATATTTTTCCACGGAACACAAAGACAAGAATCTTTATGCAGCTCTTTGCATCTGATGCCAGTTCACAGTGATGGCCAGACAAGCTCCAAAAAGGACACGTCAATGAACATTGACCGGAATTTATAGCCTCGGTTGGTATAATCATTGGATGCACCTGTGACCGGGCTATAAATGGACGCGCCAACAGCGTGTCGTCAGAACCGATCCATTGATCCAGTGATCCATCATTCTCTGTGTGTGTGTCTCACAAGCCTGTCAGAAACTTTCTTTCCTCTGCTAGGATTTAGAATTTGTTAGGCAGTGCGCAGTGAACCTTTTCTCCTTTCCCTCTTTCTATATATATATATATATATATTTATGTATGTATATATATATATATATATATATATATATATATATATATAAAAAGAGAGAAAATGTCGGAGAAGCAGAGCAAACTATTCGTGTTTTCTTGTCAACGTTACATGACTGGCAAGGACACACATGAGTTTTGTTTTGTTTGTTTGGGGGCAGGGCGGGTGCACGCATTGTGACCTACTTTCAGTCAGGATGCTTCGCGCTCGCCTTGCTTTCTTCCTAGAGCTGGCACCCACACTTCATTTGTGGGGCTCTCATATGGATCTGGCTGAGGAGCGAGAGACGTGTCCGTCCCTTTCGCTCGCTCTCTCCCCAGATCCGTCTGGTCCTTCACGTGATCTTGAAGCGCGCTCCGGCACCTCTTCAGTTCACGAGGGGACCTCGATTCTCTTGGGTCTGCAGATTTTGAGTTACCCACATCTGAGCACTCAAAGCACGATTCTAAATCTTCTGCAGAGTTACTTGATGTGGTTACTCGTGCAGTGGCCAGACTTCAATTAGACTGGCTGCGACCAAGCAGTCAGCCTGTGCCATTGGCCGGTCTACGTCCGCTTTAGTCAGTACGGAGAGGCATTTATGGCTTAACCTTTTCGGGCATCAGGGATAAAGACGGTTTCGCCTTCTGGTCTCTTCGGAGACGCCATGAATACGGTTATCTCCAGATTCCAGGAGGCGAAAAGCCACGAGGAAGCCTTTGGGCAGTTTCTTCCTCGCCGCACTCAGGGGGCGGGGCCGTCGGCCACCCAGTCTCGCCCAGATTCTGCTAGGAGGGAGGCTCAAAAACAGAGCGTGGCGAGACGTGCTCCCCCTCGTAGGGACTGGAGACAGGTTTGTCGCCCTCAGCAGCCCCCCAAGCAAGACCTCAGGGCCGTAATATCCAAAAGAATGAAACCCTGATGTTCTTGAATCCAGACTTGTGGGGGTAGTTCCCTTTGGGACGGGGCGTGTGTATCATCCACTTCGGCCCTCCCGATACCCTCATGAAACCTCTTCACTCCTGCCGCCTTTGCTGTTTCGGGTGATAGAGGCTTCCAACAAAGAGTTGGGTGTACCGTTGCTTCCTGCCTTAATCCAGGACATGGAACACTCAACACCCCCTCAACAGGAAGTGTTGAAATTAGTACCCATCTCAGAGAACCTGGCAGCGTGGAAACTTCTGCTAGGTATTTCTATGTGGGTTCTAAGAACAGTAGAAAGAGGCTACAGAATTCAATTTGCTCGCCAACCTCCACGTTTCAACGGCGTTGTTCCCACTACCGTAAACCCGGATCAGGCATGTCTACTGTGGAAAGAACTGCAAAATCTCTTGGTCAAAGGGGCCATAGAACATGTTCCCCTTCCAGAGAAAGAGTCAGGCTATTACAGCAGATACTTCCTGGTTCCCAAGAAGGGTGGGGGGTTGTGTCCGATTCTAGATCTTCGGGGCTTGAACCGCTCGGTCAGGGGGTTCAAGTTCAAGATGCTAACTGTCAAGTCGGTCGTGTCTCAGATCCCACATTACGATTGGCTGGTCACGATCGATCTTATGGACGCATATTTCCATATTGGAATTCTGCCACAGCACAGGAAGTTCCTGAGGTTCGCTTTCGGGGACGAAGCCTTCCAGTATCGGGTTCTTCCATTCGGCCTAGCCCTATCACCCCACACATTCACGAAATGCATGGATGCAGCACCGGCTCCTTTGCGACTCCTGGGCATCCGCATTCTGAATTATTTAGACAACTGGCTGATTCTAGCACAGTCTCAAGAACTGGCAGTTCAGCATAGGGATATCGTCTTGGCTCATCTGGTTTCTCTGGGTCTAAGACTCAACGTCAAAAAGAGCGTTCTTTCTCCGACCCAGGAAATTACCTATCTAGGGGTTATATGGAACTCGATCACGATGCGGGCACAGTTGTCTCCCGCTCGTGTCATGTCCATCCAGAACTCCCTGAGCAATCTCAGGCTAGGTCAAGGTTGCACTGTTTTACAGAATCAACGAATACTAGGTCTCATGGTGTCTGCGTCCACGGTGATTCCTTTGGGCCTTCTCCATATGAGACCATTTCAGCTGTGGCTAAAAGCCAGGGGATTTCATCCAAGGGCCAGTCCCCTAAGGCAAATAAGGGTTAAAAATTCAGACTTATGTCCACCGCACTAGCCAGTGGTGTAAGTCAGGGCAATTATTTGTCTGCCATGGGTGCCGCAACAGGTGGGCGGCCGCTACCAAGCAAACTAGCTAGCCACTATACTGAGTGAAATCTTAAAGTTAAATCTGCAACCCTGTTACCTCTTCTGGTGCTGTGTTTTTTAGTTATTTATTTATTTTTTATCTGTATTTGTTTTTGTCTCCAGGGTTCCATGTGTAATGAATGTGTTTTCCATGTGCCTCGTCACTAACTTCTGCTCGTATTGTGCGACCTGTCAGTTGAAGAGAGACATTGACAATAGGAAGCAAAATTGAGAATTCTTAAGATGCCGTAATCTTATAGAATGAGTTTCAGTTTAAGCACTTCCATCTTCTATTAAATAGAACTGCACTGCCATCTCGTCCTTACTCATTGCTCTTTGGAGATATAGATCTATGAAAAATGTAGTCAATTATTTGAAATGTTATCAGCAACTACACATTTTAACTAATGAAACTGGCTATATGAACATTCAGGCCATTGCTAAAATAGGTTTATCACTGTATTAGGAGACAGACATTGTATAGCATAACATATACTGCATTTTCCATATATTTTCCATGTGGATGGTTATGCTTATATGGCGGACCCTTTTCATATTTCACAAACCATCTGTGGCAAATATTATTTTAGCATTCACATTTGCTCCAGCAACAAAAGAAAAAAATCAACAAGAACATTTCCACAACATTCCAGAAAAGGAAAAAAAACGGGAGAGATGAATTACTGCAGTCAGAAAAAAGATGCCATATTTACTGTTACTCCCTCAGCAGTTGTGTTATCACAGCAGTGATATCAATTTTTTTTCCTTTTAAAATGAATGCCAGGATAAAATACAGTATCATAAAGAATAGTGTTATAAATTTACACTAAAACTTTTAACATTTTAAAATAATAAAAAAGTTTGCTAGATTTTTGCTGCTAAAAAGGTGGGAAATGCATCATCACAGTGTGTCAAAAGGGCTTATTCCTGTAATTCTTGTGAAGTGTCTATATCTATATATAATGTTTTCTCATAGAAATATTAAACAAATGGTGTAATGATGAGTCATCAGATTTGAGATTCATGTGCAGCTTTGTTAATAATAAAGAAAACAGGTAAACAGGCAAAGGTCAATCACCAGCAGTAGCAGTATCCAAGGATAATCAAAGGGGTGGTCACAAACAGGCAAAAGGTCAGGGCAGGCAGCAAACAATCAGAGTAGTAGTCCAGGTAAATAGTAGTAAACATAGGCAGGCAGCAGAGAATAAAACAGTGAGAAATCAGGCAGGTATCAAACACATGCAGTTAATAACAACAGGGAATAACGCTCTGAAATATATGCAGGGCAAAACAAGACTTCACAATTATAGCGAGAGAGAGTCTTATGTAGCTGAGTAGATGAGGAACAGGTAAGCATGTAATCAGAACCAGGTACGGGGTTAAGGGAAATGTAGTTTATAGAGTGAAAGTCAATACTATGGTGATGGAGTCCTCTGATGGTGAGTGGAAGGAACAGAGCAACTCCTGACATGGGAAGGTTGGCAACTCCGGGGTCTTGCTCGGGGTCGAGGGGCCAGTCTAATCGGGTGAGTCCTATGAATCTCTGCAATGAGTGTGTGGTTGAGAATATCCTGGGAATTCACCCAGGAACGTTCCTCTGCACCGTACCCCTCCCAGTCAACGAGGTATTGCAGTGTCCTGCCCCGGCGTCTGGAATCCAAGAGATCCCGAACCTGATATGCTTTCATGGCATCCACGATGATATTGGAGGGCCCTGGACCCCGACCTCCTCCTCCTCCGCACTTGGATGAACAGCAGGACTGTTGGCTAATCCGAAAGGCATCACCCGGTATTCATAGTAGCCAGTGCTGGTTGAGAAAGCTGTTTTCCACTCGTCCCCTTCTTGAATGCGAATGAGGTTGTAAGCGCTGCAAAGATTGAGTTTAGTGAGGAACTTGGTAGTGCGAAGTTGTTCAAGGGCAGCTGGAACTAATGGCAGTGGATAACAAAACTTAACAGTGATATCATTAAGACTTCGATAATCAATGCATGGGTGAAGCCTTCCTTCTTTCTTACCCATGAAGAAGAAACCAGCTGAAGCAGGGGAAGTTGAGGGTTGGATAAATCCCTTGGCTAGTTCTTCCTCAATGTAACATTTCATGGCCTCAGACTCGGGTTATGACAAGGGGAAGATTTTTCCTTGTGTGGGTGGCACAGTTACAAGAGTGATGAGGAGGTAGTTCTGAGGCTTTGATCTTTCTGAAGGCTTCAACTAAATACTCAGGAGGTAGATTCGAAATAGAAGCGGATCCCACTTGAACAGCCGCAGCTCTGATAGTTTTGGAAGGAAAGGGCTTAAAGCCGGTTGAGATGCAGGTACTAGACCACTGGGTGAGATGCCAATAGTTGCCAATAGGTCCATGAGATTTGAGGATTATGTTCCTGCAACCAAGGTAACCCTAAAATTACTGAGTACTGTGGTGAAGGGATGATATAAAGGAAAATGGTTTCATTCAGGTTTAAATTAAGAAAATGTAACAATCCTTTTAAAGGAATTGTTCACCCAAAAATGAATGTCCCCTCATCATTTACTCACCCTCATGCCATCCCAGATGTGTATGACATTCTTCTGTAAAACACAAATGAAAATTTTTAGAAGAATATTTCAGCTCTGTAGGTTATCACATGAATGGTGACCAGTAAACACAGAATAAAAGTAATCCATAAAACAGACTCCAGTGGTTAAATCCATGTCTTCTGAAGCATCTACACTTTCACTCCCACATTCTGGTGTGGAATGACTTTAACTTTCACATTCAGCCACCTACTGGTTGGTGGTGGTCAAAGGTTGAGATTATTAGTAATAATAAAAGGACTTAAATATCAATCTGTTTCACACCCACTCCTATTATATCGCTTCTGAAAACATGGATTTAACCACTAAAGTCATATAAATTACAGGTGAAACTCGAAAAATTAGAATATCGTGCAAAAGTTCATTAATTTCAGTAATTCAACTTAAAAGGTGAAACTAATATATTATATAGACTCATTTCAAGCAAAGTAAGATATTTCAAGCCTTTATTTGATATAATTTTGATGATTATGGCTTACAGCTTATGAAAACCCCAAATTCAGAATCTCAGAAAATTTGAATATTACATGAAATCAATAAAAAAAAAGGATTTTAAATACAGAAATGTCGGCCCTCTGAAAAGTATAATCATGCACATGTACTCAGTACTTGGTTTGGGCCCCTTTTGCATTAATTACTGCCTCAATGCGGCGTGGCATGGATGCTATCAGACTGTGGCACTGCTGAGGTGTTATGGAAGACCAAGATCCTTCAATAGCGGCCTTCAGCTCTTCTGCATTGTTTGGTCTCATGTCACTCATCTTTCTCTTGGCAATGCCCCATAGATTCTCTATGGGGTTCAGGTCTGGCGAGTTTGCTGGCCAATCAAGCACAGTAATACCATGGTCATTGAACCAGGTTTTGGTACTTTTGGCAGTGTGGGCAGGTGCCAAGTCCTGCTGGAAAATGAAGTCAGCATCTCCATAAAGCTTGTCTGCTGAAGGAAGCATGAAGTGCTCTAAAATGTCCCGGTAGACGGCTGCGTTGACTCTGGACTTAATAAAGCACAGTGGACCAACACCAGCCGATGACATGGCTCTCCAAACCAACACAGACTGTGGAAACTTCACACTGGACTTCAAGCATCTTGGATTGTGTGCCTCTCCATTCTTCCTCCAGACTCTGGGACCTTGGTTTCCAAATGAGATGCAAAATTTGCTCTCATCAGAAAAGAGGACTTTGGACCACTGAGCAACAGACCAGTTCTTTTTTTCTTTAGCCCAGGTAAGACGTTTGACATTTGAAGCCCATGTCCAGGACCCGTCTGTGTGTGGTGGCTCTTGATGCAGTAACTCCAGCCTCAGTCCACTCCTTGTGAAGCTCCCCCACACATTTGAATGGCCTTTTCCTGACAATCCTCTCCAGGCTACAGTCATCCCTGCTGCTTGTGCACCTTTTTCTTCCACACTTTTCCCTTCCACTTAACTTTCTATTAATGTGCTTTGATACAGCACTTTGAGAGCATCCAACTTCTTTTGCAATTACCTTTTGAGGCTTTCCCTCCTTGTGGAGGGTGTCAATGATGGTTTTCTGCACAACTGTCAGGTCAGCTGTCTTCCTCATGATTGTGAATTCAACTGAACCAGACTGAGAGACCATTTAAAGGCTCAGGAACCCTTTGCAGGTGTTTAGCTGATTAGAGTGTGACACTTTGAGCCTACAAAACCTTTTCACAATATTCTAATTTTCTGAGATTCTGAATTTGGGGTTTTCATAAGCTGTAAGCCATAATCATCAAAATTATATCAAATAAAGGCTTGAAATATCTTACTTTGCTTGTAATGAGTCTATATAATATATTAGTTTCACCTTTTAAGTTGAATTACTGAAATTAATGAACTTTTGCACGATATTCTAATTTTTCGAGTTTCACCTGTACTTTTATGCTGCTGTATGTCATTTCTGGACCTTCTGAGTTCTGGTCAGCATTCACTTGCATTGTGAGGACCAGCAGAGCTGAAACAGTTTTCTAAAAATAGTAATTTGTGTTCTACAGAAGAAAGTAAGCCATACACATCTGGGATGGCATGAGGGTGATTAAATGATGAGAGAATTTTCATTTTTGGGTGAACTCTCCCTTTAAACTGGGATATTTAATGTATGGTTCTACCTGTCAACTTGCTATTATTGTCACCATGTAGCCATTACTATTACAATCATTTGAACGTTGTGTGCCCATTTGGTGTCAATTTTGCTCAAATGTAGCTTAGAGACAAGACATTTATTTCACATTTATAATTTCAGTATGCTTAATATACACTCACCTAAAGGATTATTAGGAACACCATACTAATACTGTGTTTGACCCCCTTTCGCCTTCAGAAATGCCTTAATTCTACGTGGCATTGATTCAACAAGGTGCTGAAAGCATTCTTTAGAAATGTTGGCCCATATTGATAGGATAGCATCTTGCAGTTGATGGAGATTTGTGGGATGCACATCCAGGGCACGAAGCTCCCGTTCCACCACATCCCAAAGATGCTCTATTGGGTTGAGATCTGGTGACTGTGGGGGCCATTTTAGTACAGTGAACTCATTGTCATGTTCAAGAAACCAATTTGAAATGATTCAAGCTTTGTGACATGGTGCATTATCCTGCTGGAAGTAGCCATCAGAGGATGGGTACATGGTGGCCATAAAGGGATGGACATGGTCAGAAACAATGCTCAGGTAGGCCGTGGCATTTAAACGATGCCCAATTGGCACTAAGGGGCCTAAAGTGTGCCAAGAAAACATCCCCCACACCATTACACCACCACCACCAGCCTGCACAGTGGTAACAAGGCATGATGGATCCATGTTCTCATTCTGTTTACGCCAAATTCTGACTCTACCATCTGAATGTCTCAACAGAAATCGAGACTCATCAGACCAGGCAACATTTTTCCAATCTTCAACTGTCCAATTTTGGTGAGCTCTTGCAAATTGTAGCCTCTTTTTCCTATTTGTAGTGGAGATGAGTGGTACCCGGTGGGGTCTTCTGCTGTTGTAGCCCATCCACCTCAAGGTTGTGCGTGTTGTGGCTTCACAAATGCTTTGCTGCATACCTCGGTTGTAACGAGTGGTTATTTCAGGCAAAGTTGCTCTTCTATCAGCTTGAATCAGTCGGCCCATTGTCCTCTGACCTCTAGCATCAACAAGGCATTTTCAGCCCACAGGACTGCCGCATACTGGATGTTTTCCCTTTTCACACCATTCTTTGTAAACCCTAGAAATGGTTGTGCGTGAAAATCCCAGTAACTGAGCAGATTGTGAAATACTCAGACCGGCCCGTCTGGCACCAACAACCATGCCATGCTCAAAATTGCTTAAATCACCTTTCTTTCCCATTCTGACATTCAGTTTGGAGTTCAGGAGATTGTCTTGACCAGGACCACACCCCTAAATGCATTGAAGCAACTGCCATGTGATTGGTTGATTAGATAATTGCATTAATGAGAAATTGAACTGGTGTTCCTAATAATCCTTTAGGTGAGTGTATGTTTGCATTTACTAACTGACAACATACACTGAAAAAAATATAAAGCTAAAAATGTGCTTGCTGTGGTAAAATCAAAATCAACTAGTTTGATTCAAGTCAGTATTGAGGACACAAATGTAAAAAACAAAAAGGTCAAAAATAAGACACTTTGGTCCTAAATGTAATAAAGGCCCTAAATGTAATAAACTTTGGTCCTAAGTGTAATAACAGCCCTAAATGAACAACAGCTGTGCCAAATATATATTAAGACCCAGAATGTAATGTTTTTTTTTAACCATTTATCTGCTGGATTTATACAATGTTTATAGCTCCTTCACAGCTTTTTTAATGAGTGACTGCCTAGTGAATTACATCGTCAGTGTACTTAGTAAATTTAAATATTAGCATTTCTAAATGCAAGCATAAGTTAAAAAAAATCTCAAATGTACCAAATACACATCTGGCACATTTATGGGAAGAAAAAAAAAATCCTAAACATGCCACAGATTTCATTTAAGAGTTGAGATCACACTTGGATCTGCATAGATCTTTTGACACCTGTGGCAATATGACATACCCTTTTATTATCACAATAATAGCATGTTGTTATTGCACTATAAAAAAAAATAAATGTAATGCTTCTAATTAAAACATTCATTAGTAAAATAAGTAGTTTATTAAATATTTAAAATATTTTGGTTAAAAATGTCTCAATCTCTGGTAAATATTGTATGCCAGTCAGCCTAATCAGATGCACAGTTACTGTAGCTGTCTAAACCTGCTGGGCACAATTTCCTGCTGCACCTCCACCAAAGCCTTCAGTTGTCCAGCCACACGGGTCATCCGCTGGGAGCCACCCATCACAGATGTTTTGCCCCATTAATATCAGAACATCACCACTCCATCTGGGAGTGGTGGTGGTGTAGTGGTCTAAACCACATAACTGGTAAACTGGTAATCAGAAGGTTGTTGGTTCAAACCCCACAGCCACCACCATTGTGTCCTTGAGCAAGGCACTTAACTCCAGGTTGCTCCGGGGGGATTGTCCCTGTAATAAGGGCTCTGTAAGTCGCTTTGGATAAAAGTGTCTGCCAAATGCATAAATGTAAATCTCCTAGGTAGGGCAGTGGTCAGGGACGTGGTCAGGGCCTGCCACCCCCCACAGCTGGACACCAGATCCTTTCCATTTCTACTACTTCTTGCATCCACGTTTACCTTCCTCCTTTACCAGTCATCCCTCAAAAGATTTAAGAACTTTGGGCTATGATCGCTAACATAAATCAACTCAAATTCCTTCTCTGATTTAGATTTTTTTACTACAAAGCGGTGATGGGCGTTCCGTTTCCGACAATCTCTGCACAGAGTATACCAATCACAACTGACTGGGTCATCTGACCAATCATCGCAGATTAGCGTCACGCAAAGGAGGGGTTTGGAAAAATGAGTCGTTGAACGAATCATTTGGGAGTCGGTGAGCAAATCAGGTAAACATAAATGCATATTATAAGACAACAAAAGTGTTTTTTGTCATTGCATGCATGTAAAACTGTTGTTGGGGACTCCCAAAACAATATTAGGAACATTTTAAATGCCATAATAGGTGCCCTTTAATTCCTCTCCAGAGACCCCTGGATATGGACCGAGTGGGTCAGTGGAAATAATTTCACCCCACCCATTTCTTCTCCCACATACTACCTCATTACATATCACAAATGTTCCATATTACTTTCTCACTTCTGTACACCACATTTTTCATCGTTTTGTCTTAGCCTCAGCCATTTACTTCAGAGACTTCTTCAATGCTGATCCAATGATACTGGTGTCTATAAATAGATGCTGCACTGATCTTCCAATAAATCCTCGACACTTGACTTACACAGGATAAGTAGCAGACCTCCATCCATTTTCCCTGCACTCGGCAGCCAGATCAGCATATTTCAGCTTCTTCCTCTCATAGGCTGCCTATAGTCTCTCTTCCCATAGACTTTTCAGACTGTATATAAATCATCCAATGGATGTTGCGTAAAGGAGTATTCTGACTCAACATCAAGGCCTCAAGTAAAGCTACATTTAAACTTCTGTACAAGTACATTAAACTTTCTTTACAAGTGAATAAACCTTCAATAAATCTTTCTTAATGTAAAGTTTTTAGTTAATTGTTCTTTCATGTTAGTTTGTGATGCATTAACTATTGTTAACGTTTACCACTTTTAATGTTTAAAATATGTAGTAAAAGTATATGCTAATGTGTATATACTGTTTATTATAAATGCTGTAAAAGTATTGTTCATTGTTAATTCATGACAGCTATTATATTAACTAATTTTAACATGTGCAACCTTATTATACAACTTCTTATACTTATGCCTCCCTTGTTTGGGCTGTTCCATTGCTAAGGACATGAATTAGTGCTGTGCATGTGGTTTAGGCACACCAATCCGAAGTGTGTACTGAACACAATGTACTAATGTCACGGTTAGTATAATGCTTATTGAGAATGGCTCTATCAGTCTGTCTGCCTCAAATTATTAATCTATTTTCTTCTGTTTGTTTTTGTCTCCAGGGTTCCATGTGTAATGTCTCGTCACTTACTTATGCACGTGCCAGTTTAAGAGAGACATTGATATTAGGAAGCAAAATGGCAAATTCTGAACAAGCCTTAATCTTACAGGAAAAGCTAAAAACAAAAGCTCAACAAACTCAATAAACTGCAGTTTAAGTCTGGATGATTAATTTCAATCAAAATGGGCGATGCTCAGAAAATCAAAATTAATTTGACCATATATTGCAGTTAAAAAAGAGATGTGATCAGTCAGAGCTTTGAAAAGATAAGAAAAAATGTCCTATGTGGAACCTCATTAGCAGGTGTTTTCAAAATTTTCAACTCTTATAACCTAAATGATTTACTTTAAGTAAGCTACCTCCTGAGAATTTAAGTTTTTATCCATTTTAATGTTTTAAAAAAATAATTAAATAATATATTTACGTTATTTAAAGCAAAGGGTTTGTATTACAAGTATATTTACTGTATATTATTATTATAACAGTTAATGCTACTGTATATACCATGTCTTAGAATAAATTATATGGAATATAACATAATATTGTTAATATAGTGTTTACATGCAGCCATTATAATCCATAAATTGTCCATAAATGTTCTTTTAATTATTTCTGTTCAACTTTATTTCAAATACCATTACTCTAATGTAATTTAATGTAAAAAACAAAAACAAAGCTTTGCAATGTGAATAAAAACAATTATTTCAGCTTGTTGAGAAAAGATTGTTCACAATGGCTTTTGTGTTCACACAAGAACTTGCATTGTTTAGCATTGATTCTGTCATATCGCTCTTAAATGCACAAAGGACGTCAAGATTTTCTCTTTTGTTGTTTCTTTCCAAAACCTATTACAGAAAATCACTTACTTTTTACAGAAAACTTGGAATATGACACAAACACATATTTATTTGAGATTTATTATACTTTTGGGTCCTTTTTAAGCTTTAAAGTTAGTCACTATCATCTGACATTGCATTGAATACGGACTAGATTATTCATTAAAATCTCTTTTTCTGTTCCGCATTAGTAAGAAAATCATACAGGTTTGGAAGGACATGAATGTGTGTAAATTATGACAGAATTTTCAGGAAAAATATTATATGAGAGAGGCATCATTTTAAATATTGTATCATTGTTGAACAGGCACACACTGTATCAGTAACATGTCAGAAGGGCTTATTAAGAACATAACTGGCACACAAAACATTCCCCAGACAAAAAAGTGATTACAGTTCCTTTACATTAATTTGTCTTTAACATTAATTAATAACTTGGCATTTAATTCAAACTCTTAATTTTAGTTTGAGTACATATCGTGAGAGCCAGCTGGTACATGATAGCTGTGCAATATGTGTAAATCTCACTCCGCTGGCCTTGAGAGGAACACTAGTGACTTACGCTAGTGCCTTTAACCTCCTCGTTAGTGCACTCACCTCCCATGCTGGCTGACTCCGGTTCTAATCCCACTGCGGGTCAATCAGGACCAGTTACACACAGTAAAGCAAAAAATATAATAACAAAATATTTTGAAATTTTGTAGTTGACAATACTACACCCGGTAATTCAAATTAAGCATTTCACAATGCACTGTATTCAAAGTTTGTGTATACATAGATTCACACAAATGGCACAGAAATAATATAGTTAGCAACAAACACAACTTTGTTCTTAAATTGGAGAGCAGTGAGACAATGAACAGTATATTTTCTTGTTTGGCCAGACTGATCACATTGTGAATTCAGCAACAGTAGATCAAAAGTTCTGCTGCTGAAATCGGTCTGTGTTTCCCAATCTTCAAACTACTGCCCCCAGTGGCCAAAGCTGGAAATTTTGTTGAATGAATGGGCAGTTGTGAGCTCCATCTTCCAGGTGAAATGTCCACAGGGTGGCACCAAAAACAAGTTGTATTTTTAGTCGTACTGTAAATTACATAATACAGTCAAAAGGAATGCACGTTTGTAAACCTAACTGTTAGTGGTAAAAATGTCATTTTAGAGTGAAAATGACACCACTGAATGGCACTCACCATTGTTTATGTTAACATGATTACTTCCTGGTTCACACAGGAACAGAACCCATGTTTCGGAGGTTACTCGCACAATGCACACATTAGCACCACAGGGAAAGGTGAAAACATTTGAATTGATGGAAAAATTACAGATGGAGAAAGCAGTTTGTCTGTCACTTGGCAGCATGCGGTTGATTTTAGGGTACAGTATATGAACATTCGGAAGCATGTCAAATTCCTGTGTGATTATTTTGGGTCCAACTTCTAGCTCAATCAATGGTGTGAGCTTGTGTGTTGGGTGGTATGATTTGTTTGGGTTTGGTGAACAAGAGCAGATGAAGGAGTGTTTGGAAATGTTGTTAAGAAACAATCATTATTTTCTATTTGGTGCAGCTAATGGCACAGAAACCTCCAACTTCATCTTTAAACAGAGCCAGTGGAGTCGAAAGAACCAGCAATGACAAAGTTGGTGCTGCCTGCATGGGAGGTTCCTGAATGGGAAGCTTGTTGCCTGAGATCATTGCAGATCAAGACCAACTGACTGCTCTGAGCCTCGGACAATGTGCTGCAGCTCTGGTATACACTGAAATTGGTCTTTCTCCCTGGAATGTTGCCTTTCTCACACATGGTCTTTACCATCTTTGCTAACTTATTCTTTCCAAGAGCTTGACAGTTGTACCAATGCAGAGAGGCAAGGTTGACCACGGCCTTGATGGACAGATAAAAGGGGGCATCTTCAAAAAGCATTGCTTGAGGTCTCCGCTGGGCATATTCCTTATAATCCTGCACTGGGCATGTTTGAAGAGCATGTGGGGTAGCATAGATGCGACACTCTGTCGTTGACCTTCTACTTCTTGAGTTGAGATCACTAAAATCCTGGTAAGTCCACTCTAGATACTCTAGTCCTGTTTCTGTGGTGAGCAAAAGCACATCACCCCATTTCAGGGTTGAGCTATGGAAGCCTGTACAGTGGCCAAACGCCTTGGTGTTGTTGAGCCACACCAGGTTAAGGAGACCTTCAGGGTTGAAGCGACTCAGAAGACCCTGTTTCCGAAGGAGCAACTCATCAGCAAGGGTCAGCTTCATTGACTTGTGAGGTTTGTTGCCTTTACCTTTGAACTTGAGTTCCAACTGCTTCTGCTTGAGGGCTTCTTGGGACCTTTGAAACTCTCTGTCTCTTGTAATACTGTAGCTATAGCAATGCTCCTTCAGGTAGCGTTCCAAGCCACACTGGTAGTTGGCCAGGCTGTTGGGCTCATATTCAGAGCCATCCCTTTGGCGTGCATCCACAAAGAAGGAAGCCAAGTAGATATCCAACTCATGGCATGGAATAAGGTATATCTCCCTGGTCTCGGTTGGATACTTAGAAATTAGGAAGTCCCAAAAGTTGCGGAGTGCTGTTTGGGTGCTGCGAATGGTCTTCTCATTCTGTTCTCGGTACACTTGCTCATCCATCTCTGTTGAAAGGGAAGAGGGTAGTGTTTTCATACGTCAAGAACTTTCATATTTAGGAAAACAATTATCTAATGGACCTTAGTCAGGGAAGATGACATATTTAATTTGATGCAAATTAAAATTACATGGTGAGGGGAAGACGTGCAGGACATTCAGAAACCCAAGTTTTTAGGTAACATCTTATTTTCACAAACCGAGTTTACCAGACATGTTTGTCCTCTGGAATCTTTTTTAGGTAAGATTTATTTTCAATGTTTGGTTTGTAGAGCAATCAACATCAAGATACACAACAGTAGGAGCCTGGTTTTCATTCACATTAAACATGAGTTTACCTAGAGACTATGGTCCATTGCTGCCGCAAATCACTGCAGTTTAGTGACTCTCAATCAAAGCCACTGTGCTCTAGGTACTGTCCAATCTGTAAGAAAAGACTGCTGTTGAAGTTTTTCCCGGTCATCATAAAGAACTATACATTCTGTCACTATGATTTTTGTGTTGTATTGAGATATTTATTGCCAAAATAATGGCAAAAAAAATACACAAGCATCAAAGTAGTTTGACATTGTGACAATCTATTTATTATACACAATGACAGTCATTGGACCTACTACTTGGTAAACAATAAAGTGCACGATTAGTACACACTCATTTTTCACACTCTCCACCTTGACAAACTAAATACATTGCACTGATCAGATATTCAGAGAGGAAGAGGTGTCATGGAAAAAAGCACAAACATACACTGTAGTTTGTGACAGAAGTGCTCATGCAATCATAAAATGGGTAATCGTAGCAATTTAATTGTGTAAGGTTGTTTAATACAGATTAAAAATGTTAAATACAGTTCAAACAAAATGATAAAGATACAAAGCGTACAAAATAATCTTTTGATTGGTGAGTACAACATTGATATAAAGTTCATAGCCAAAATCGTTCACTTTGTGATCGACTAAGGCAAATGGAAAACAAACAAGGCAGAAATTAGATAAAAACAAGCTGGTCATTTAGTGGCAAACATGATGTGATAAATGTCATTATTGTGATTTATTTGCTGACAATCGGGAGAAGTTCCCCCTTTGCTTTCATGCTTTTGATTTTTGCTTTGATGCTGTCATCCATAGCCTGGCGACATCTGACAGCATAGTGAGCCAATGTTTCTTCTTTCTCGTCCCAGGGAGGCAAAGCGTGGAAGACTTCTGGTGCCGCCAAACTGAGTTCCGCAATTGCTGCTGTCCTGGAAATAGTGTTGCGGTCCACACCGACTCTGTCGAAAGCCACTTTCATGGATACGCTGCGTCGAAACTCTTGTAGTGCAGCCATATATCGGGCAATCACGCCTACAACATTTTTCACTAAGAAAAAAAAAGCCAAACCATTCCTTAGTGTATAAACTGTAGACAACATTTTATAACTTGTATGATGATAAAAATTATCTTTTGAGTCACTACAGTCAGAATTAAGAAATTACTAGTTATAAACCTATCAACGATCAACCTATTAAGCATACTGTAGCTCTCAAAATAATATAACATAGCTAAATTTTGGCACCCCAAGGCCTCAACATTACATTATAAGAATTACTTACTTCGAACTCGAGTGTTCTCTCCTTCTCTATTTCTCTTTGATGAAATCTTGATGGTTCTCGGCCTGTCTAGAGAATGTAATTCCACATCCTCAAAGGAGTCAAAGAGGGCTGGTGACTCATATGGAGCACCATCTTCAGGAATGGAGGTAATGATGTGATGAGAGCTGCTTGCCTCCATTTGACTTGAAGAATGTGTCCTCCTTTTATCTACCAATCAGAGACAACGAGACAATACTTATCCCCAATCAAATTACTGTTTGAATCTCCATGCTTGCTTCCATGTCATATTTAGCTTTCAATGGAATGTTTATTCTTCTGAAATGGCATATGGTGAGATTCTAAGATGTGGTCACCTGGTCGCAGTTGGTCTTGCAGGAAGTCACAGATGAGCTCTGCTTTTTTGGTAAGTTCCTGCTGCAGGAGTTCTTTGTCTTGTTTCAGGCTGCTGATGGTTTCACCCATCAACTCACTTTTGCTTCTCTCTGCCTGGAGCAGGACTTTCAGTCTCTCTATTTCATACACAGCTGGAGAAACTGAAATAGAAAACAAGCTTTACATCTGGAGTTCCTACAGGGAGCATTAAAAAGATACAGCTAAGTGTATGTTCATGTGAAATCTGATTAAGGAATAGAGAAATCAGAAAACAGCAATAATATCCAATAGAGGCATGGGGAATAAAATCAGAAAACAGAAGAGGAATATGTGGCTGCATGGTAATGAACAAATAACATCCAGAATATAAAACCAAGTTATGTCAGAAAACACAAGCTATAATTAAGCAATAAGGTAAGAAGCCATGCTCTATTGTGAATATAATCATGGCTAAAGGGTGTTGTTCTTGCATAGATAAAATGGTTACAACATAATGAAAATATAAAAAGAAATCAGTGTTTTCCTTCCACTAGAAGATATAGTTCTTGAGGTGTGAACTAAGGTTAATAGTAGGGCTCAGTAGATGCTGTGCAGTGATACAATAGACAGTGAACAGGAGTTTTACATCATTATACAATTTGTTATTGTTACTATTTGATTAATTTTTGCAAGGCTTGTCTGTGTTAATGCAAACTAGGAAAGCAATATTGATTTGTATCGTATATCTGAAGCTATCTCTCTGAATAATTAATTCAATTTTTATTTTATAAAATACATTTTTATTTCTTCCTTTTTTGTTGTTGGTGCTATTGTTGTGAATGTAACAGTATATGCAAATTGTAAATCGTCATAGTGCTTTTATTTGTAAATGTTCATTCTGTAATTATTTATTTATTTATTAGCACAGCTGGAACACTGTACTGAACAATCAACATCCAGGTCCGGAACTATATGTTTTGAAGCCATGTGTAGTCTGTCTGTCTCTCTCCTCTTTCAGTAAACCGGCCATCATTTTATCTCCCCTGACTCTCATTGTGAACATAGTAATTAGTCACAATTCATCTCAGGTGTATGTCCTTACTGCTTTCTCTCTCCCCAGATGGTCGCTCGACCACGCCCTCACCTCCACATACCCCCACCGCCTAACACAGGCTGGGGGAACCGTCTGGACTGCCCACTCCCCCCCCCTTTCTGGAGAGGAAGTCCGTGACAGCCATCTTTGCCCCCGGTCTGTGGACCACCTCGAACTTAAATGGCTGGAGTGCCAGATACTAACGGGTGATCTGAGCATTGGCATCCTTCTTGCGTGGAGCCACTGGAGCGGGGCATGGTCCGAACAGAGGGTGAATGCTCGTCCCACCACAAACTGCAGCTTTTACCTGCATGAAAGCTGGTTGGCACAACTCCATCCACAGGACCGGGTATGGTGCTCCCTTTTTAGTGAGATCAGTCAGCGGACTGGTGATGTCGGAACCTCAGATATTATACCTCCACCCATCCAATTGCACACTTCTTCGGATTTGCTGTGAGCCCCGCTCATCAAGGCAACCTCAGAACCGCCCCCGATTCTGAATATGCTGCTTCCAATCATTACTGTAAATAATGATATCATCCAAATAAGCCGCTGAAACGTGGCCGGAACCCCAAACAAACCGAAGGGAAGGGTCACAAATGGGTGTAATCCAAACGGTGAGGAGAAGGCCATTTTTTCATGGGACATGAGCATTAAGGGGATCTGCCAATATCCCTTTGTCAAATCCAGTGTCGTAAAAGCGCGCAAAGCCCAAACGATCGAGCAATTCGTCAATACGAGGCATTGGATACGCGTCAAATTTAGACACCGTGTTGACCTTTCTATACTCCACACAGAACTGGACAGAGCCATCGCTCTTAGGTACCAGAACCACTGGGCTTGCCCAATTACTGTGGGATTCTTCTATTATGCCCATATCGAGCATGGCCTTCCCGTACTACTTATTTTTTGTATTCGGGTAAGCGGTAGGGACGACTACGTGCCACTATCCCGGGGGTGGTCTCGATGTGGTGTTTTATGAGATTAGTGCGGCAGGGAAGAGGCAAGAACATATCAGAGAAATTATTTTGCCTACGTACGTTATGATGGTGAGAGGTGGTCTCCGCAAGGGGTGAACTGATTGGATTTTAGACTCACCTCTGGGCTGAGCTCCTCCATCTACAGAACTACCGTTGCCAAGGATACGGGGACCGCCTCTCTCCATGGTTTTAGTAGGTTGAGGTGGTAAATTTGACGAGCCCCGCCACTAGCTGTACGCACTACCTCATAATTGACTTCCCCAACTCACCGTGTGACCTCAAAGGGCCCTTACCACTTTGTGAGTAATTTTTATTTCAATGTGGGCAGCACATTGCCTGTAGCAAATTCTCCTGTGATAGTTGCCCCAGTGTGTGGTGTTTTGCTCTCTGGTCAATATGTATTGAATTTTATTTTTGCTCTGTGAAGGTCCCTCCTCCCAATTTGACTTCATGATGTCTAACACGCCACGGGGCTTACGCCCATATAATAATTCAAATGGGGAAAACAACATGGAGGCTTGTGGGACCTCTCATACTGCAAATAACAGGGGTTCGAGCCACCTACAAATTATATTTTTAAGGTCTTATTAAATCGTTCGACCAAGCCATCCGTTTGTCGCTTGTCTGAATCTATTAAATCCCTAATAATTTGTACAGCTTGCGTAGTGTACATGACATGAAAGTAGTGCCCTGGTCAGTGAGGATTTCTTTCGGAATCACCACTCAGGAGATTATTCTGAAAAGTGCCTCCGCAACACTACGTACCGAGATGTTGCGAAGAGGCACTGCTTCCGGGTATCGCATTGTGTAGTCCACCAGAACAACACAAAGCGATGCCCGCATGCTGACCTTTCTAATGGCAGACAAGGTCATGCCAACTCTGTCAAAGGGAACCTTGATCATTTGAAAAGGGTGCAATGGCGCTTTTGGAGTGGCCGGCGGATTCACCAGCTGACATACGCGGCATGTCGCACACCACCGGCTAACTTCCACATGAATGCCCGGCCAATTGAAACGGGACATGAGACGGCTTAGTGTTTTCTCCTGTCCCAAGTGACCTGCCATCGGACTATGATGAGCCACCTGGAACAACATTTCCAGACGGTTCCTTGGTACTAACAACTGGGCTGTATCTTCTTTTGTCTGCGTCACTCTATAAAATCGATCATTTATAATTGAGATACACAGATATGTGAGTGCATTGCACCGTCAGCGCATTGCACACCTCACACTGTCCAACTGTATTACAGGACCCATCCACACACAACCCCTTTAACAATTTAGGAACAGCCGGCCAATTAGCCGGCCAAAATAGAATAGTGAGGGTCACTGCAGGATAATTGTAAATATCCCCGTGCACACACCTCACCTTCACCCGATTATTTGAATCCATTTTGAACCACGCATTGATGAATAGAGTTTTGGTTACAACCTGAATCCACCAAGGCTTGGTATATACATCCCCAATACTCACAGGTGTTTGGTTCTTGGATTTTGTCCTGTGGAGTGTCGGGGACCTGGATCACCATCCCCACCTCTATCACCGGGTACTGCGTTTGCGGACGTGTCCCTGCTCCCCGCAACTCCAACAGACCGGCCCAAACCTCACACCCACACCTGTAGTGGCATCTTTCCACACCTGAGAGGAATAATGGGAAGAGACGGGGGATAGAGAGGGGTTTTAGCACACCCCCGAGGCTGGGGCACCGGTTTGCTCCACTATATAGGGATAGGTTGTAAAGAAGGAGGGGAGGGATGACAGGGAGAGAGAGAGGCTCGCCGGCCCCCGGGTATGCCACTAAATGGTCCTCCGCCAACTGCACTGGTTCATCCAGCGACGCCGATCGGTGGCACTGGACCCACTTTGCAGTTCCTTTCGAAGTTTGGCAATAATTGTTCCTGTACCACGAGATTGATGATGCCCCCGACGTCGTTGGGCTCCTCGGCCAGCACCCACTACCAGCAGGCATCCTGGAGCTCTTGAATGAAGGCAAACCACCGGCGATGCTCTTCGAGACACCCGGGGTACCAAGCTTCGCAATGCCCCTCGGTCCTCCTCTTGGCCTCGAAGGAGTGCCTCAAAGTGCTGTTGCTGCTCCGCCCACAGATCCATGAGGGTCTGGTGTTGTGCCTGGTGGATGCTGGCGAGGGATTGAAACACTTCCTCCAGTGGTTTTGGCACCAGTGTAACAAAGGTTCAGGTTGGGCAGATATAGGAGGAATTGGGAACCAGTTTCCACAGTTCACATGAGTCCATTTTATTCACAAATAACCAGCAATCACTGTAGAGCTTCACTCAAAACATAAGACGTCACTCAAATAAAGACGTCACTCACCTGCTTTTCAGTGTCACTCAAATAAACTTCACACAACACAAGACTCTCCCTCAGAGAACAGACATGAAGACTCTGGTCTGTCTGTCTCTTTCCTCTCTCTGTGAACTCACCATCTTTTTATGTCCCCCAACTCTCATTGTGAACATAGAGATGGTAATAAGTGTCAATTCGTCTCAGGTGGATGTCCTTACTGCTTTCTCTCTCCCTAGATGAGTGCTCGACCATGCCCTCACCTCCACATTTGTTATAGGGACTATGAACACTTTGAATTTGTCTTGTGTATTTTTTAAGTTATGGTACTTTTTTGCATTTCTATAGAGAAATATACAGTGATAATTCAGTGGAAAAGAAAGGAAGCTTTCCAACTGGAACTTTTCCAATGCAATGAAGTTGTTTGATTGCCAAATGAAGTCAGTGCTGTCAGTTTATGTAAAAATTCAGTTAAAAAAGTTTTTACTTGATATATGCATTTTAGATAAATGTTTTCTCTTTATCTTTTTTTGGCTGGCCTAAATTTAGCAGTGTGTTCATGCCATTTTTTAAAAAAAAGTGAGCTCTATTGTGGACCTGTTCAAATACATTTATTTTGTGATTAAAAAGTTTAATTGCTAAAAAGAAATATAAAGACCAACTAAATAAACGCTACCAAATTGCTATCATCAATACAGAAGCAAAATTGAGAAATAAAATATAATGAATGAAAAATGTAAGCAAACATGCTTCTTGTGAATTATTGAAAAAGCTCATACCTCATAATAAAAACTGTAATAACATGCACTTATAAGATGACTAATTCCAACGATTTATTCAAAGGCAAAAATGGATCACATGTATAACATTTTGATCATTTATTTTATTGTAATGCATCAGAAAATGACAAGACCACTGATGACACACCAGAATGATCGAGTATTTACACACATTTCAGTAATCAGAAGTGCTAAAATAGTCGAAGATAAATACAAAAGACCATTGCAGGTGAGTAAAAAACAAAATACTTCAACTGGTTAATACAAAACAATACACTGGAGAAGGATGCTTGAAATCCTATCTATTCAGAAAAGGTTAACCTTTCTCAAGACACTGTTTACCATAAATAGATTCATTGTTCTAGATCATTTTCAGTTTTGTTTCTCTATATTAAACTATTTAAGTGTAGACAATGTGGTACGGTATAACACCTGAAAAAATCTTTCATGAAAAACATTTGGTTGTGAAAAGTAACAGCAAGATTTAAAATAATTGACTGTTCCGTTAATTTGCAGTTGCAAACCTAAAGTGTCCATTAATTAATATATAGGCCTCCATCAAATAGAATAATAAAGAAATATCATGGAGTGTCTGTCAAACAATTATGATTTTGTAAGTTTAAACTCTTTAATATGCTTATATTCTTCCTGCTACATATGGCGACCCACCACACCAATTAAACATTACCTCTCTTGATCAAATTCAACATCTCTGGCAGTCATTTTATACTGTGGAACAAATGGCAGGTGGAAGCTGTATCTTCACCAATAGACTACTGCCTCAATGAGTATACACAATGGTAAAAATAAAAAATACAAACATGATATGAAACAGATAGCCAGTGTAAAAAAAAGAACAGAAACTTTGTTGTGTTAACATAACTCATGTCAACTAATAAATCTCTTAAGCCATTTTAAGTCTGTCATGCACAAGCATGGAATGATGGCATTATCAATATGGTATGATGCCAACTTTCAAAAAAAGAGGGGAGCACCTCAAAACTCGTAAGTAACGTCATCAAATTAATCTACGAAACCAGATTGAGGTGGTAAATTTGACGAGCCCCGCCACTAGCTGTGAAGAAACCAATAAAATACAATATAAAGTGGTTTTGATGTAGTGATAGTTCAAAATATTTCTATATTTTACGATATTGGGTAAGATTAAAAAGCAACAACATGGTTTGACAATGAATAACAATGTTTTGACTGTTATGTGAAAACTCTTAATGCTACATGACTAACATAAATCAGCACTAGACAATTCTAAAGCTAATTTAAATGAATATAAACAGTTTTGTGTTGATGTAAGGAGTTACTAGTTGAATAACTATCACAGTATAGATTGTTTGTTTTGTTTAAATGAATAACAATGAAATAGTTCAAGTTCATGTGTCCATGAATCGTTCATCTCTTAGAGCTGTAAATGAACTGAGAAAACTCTTATCAATTCTGACCTGAATTGCTTATGTCCAAAACGTTGATCAGTAACTCCCATTCAATCACTGGGATGCTTTCAACAATGTTTCTTTATGTGTGATAGTAGTATTTGTCTCTGAAAGGAAATTCTGAGGGCCTCAACAATTACATATATGAAGGGTCATTTTTGCCTGAAGGTTCATCACAGAAAATAAAGGACTCTTGAGATGACTCTTGCTTCTTTTTCTGGCCAATTCTAAGCCGACATTTATTAATGCAGGCTTTCTTCAGCTTAGATGATTCCACGGGTGTCCATCCGTCAATAGTAGAACAACGTAGAACATATGCTGCGAGGAAAAAATTAAATACATTTTAATTTCAGAATTGTAGGAAACACAAACTGGATTATGAAGTCTCTTAGACTAACCATGGTTAAAATATTGGGCTGGGGAATAGATACAATATTCACAATATATTTGCGATGATTTTGCGAGTGATATAAAATTAATAGAATGTCTTTTTTGCTATTTATTTTGGTAATTAAGTTTTCTAAAGCTTCATTTGACTAGATTTACAATCCTTCCTTGTGTTGTGACTTGCAAGTATTAGATGGTGGGCATCAGTGCCAAATATGTCGTTAAAGTAGGTACATTGCATTAATTCCCGTGAATTAGTAACCATTTCAATGAATCCTTCTGATCTCAATATTTCTTTTGCAACATCACAAAAAATATTCATTAAATGTTAAAGTCACTGTGTGGCAGTTTCACATAATTTTCGCATATTAAAATGTTCTAGTAAAAATACAGTATATGTAGGTATTCAGTATATGGCTATATATAGTTTTTAAATAGATTACTTTGTTTTACTTTTTACAGTAAACATTTTGAATCTACTTCACAACAATGGCTGTTTTTAAAAGTAAACCATACTTTTAAGCCATTCCAGTGCAAATAAGCCTATATATAATTTTTTTATTTAAATTAATTACATGATGCGCTAATTACTTAATCATATTAATCGCAATTACCGCATATACATTTTTGCAGAGAAAGGCCCATAAATATATATATTTTTTAATAATTACATTAAAATTATTCTGAAACAAACATATAAATATAACATATAAAAAATATATTAATTCAGATAATTAAAATGCATTATATTACTGTGGCAGATGAGTAACGCATTGATTAGAGAACAAGTGGTTTTAGAAGGCAATACATAATTTATTTCCAAATGATCAAACACAAGCCTTTCATTGGCCTGCAATCCCAACCAAACCTTTTTGAAATTGGTCAGTCTGCCTGATATAGATTTATTATAAGGGCTTATCTAAGGATGTGTCAATGTACATATTTGTCATATGAACACTTTTAAAGTGTTACATTTTGGTTGCATTGTGTCATAAACATAGCATTTTTAGGTTGCTGTGCCAAGTTAAATGTAATTTAAAAAATGAGAAAAAAAAATCCTTATTATGATCCGAGGGCATAAATGCATAAACGTTTTTAATGCGTTATTTTTTATATAATTATTGCACTGAATTTAGGCAGCCCTAGTGTGTGTGTAAATATAGATGCTGTGTGTGTGTATATATATATATATATATATATATATATATATATACACACACAATGGTGGCCAAAAACTTTGAATAATGGACAGATTTTGCTGTTTTGGACAGAAATCGGTGTTTTAATTCACCAAAGTGGCATTCAACTGATCACAGTCAGGACATTACTGATGTAAAAAACAGCTCCATCACGATCTGAAAAAAGTCATTTTTGATAAAATCTAGACAGGCCCCATTTCCAGCAGCCATCACTCCAACACCTTATCATTGAGTAATCGTGCTAAACTGCTAATTTGGTACTAGAAATCACTTGCCATTATATCAAACATTGCTGAAAGCCATTTGTTTTTTTAAATGAAGCTTAACATCGTCTTTTTGTCTCCCCAATTTTGGAATTATACAAATTTGAATTATAGCAACCATGAGGTTACCCCATGTGACTCTACCCTCTCTAGCAACCAAGCCAATTTGGTTTCTTAGGAGACCTGGCTGGAGTCACTCAGCATGCCCTGGATTCAAACTCGCAACTTCAGGGGTGGTAGTCAGCATCAATACTAGCTGAGCTGCCCAGGCCCCCTGTGTTTGTTTTTGAGTTGCCACAGTATGCAATAGACTGGCATGTCTTAAGGTCAATATTAGGTTAAAAATGGCAAAAAAAGAAACGTCTTTCTCTAGAAACTCTGAGTTTTGAGGAATTGTTTGCAAGGCTATACAAAGCTGTCAAAATTGCCAAAAAACTGAAGATTTCATACAAAGGTGTACACTACAATCTTCAAAGACAAAGGACAACTATCTCTAACAAGGACAGAAAGAGATGCGGATGGCCAGATGTACAAATAAACAAGAGGAAAAGTACATCAGTTGCATCTTTGAATTCTACCCGCTGAACACCAGTTTCATGTACAACAGTAAAAAGAATACTCAGGGGTGCAGGTTTCATGGGAAGAACTGCAAAGAAAAAGCCACTTTTGAAACTAAAAGAAAAGGTTAGAGTGGGCAAAGAAACACAGACATTGAACACTGGATAATTGGAAAAGAATGTTATGGATCTTGACCCCATTGAACTTTTGTGGGATCATCTAGACTGTAAGGTGTGTGAGAAGTGCCTGACAATCATCTATGACAAGTGCTACAGGAAGCGTGGGGTGAAACGTCACCTGAGTATCTGGACAAACTGACAGCTAGAATGCCAAGGATCTGCAAAGCTGTCATTGCTGCACGTGGAGGATTTTTTCAACTCTTTGAAGTTGTTTAAGAAGTTCTGAACTTTTTTTTTATTGTAACAGTAATTTTTAATGTTATTATTGTCCTGACTATACATTGTGATCAGTTGAATGCCACTTTGGGGAATAAAAGTACCAATTTCTTTCCATAAGAACAAAATCTGTGTATTATTCCAAATTTTGGTAACCAGTGTATATATACACTCACCTAAAGGATTATTAGGAACACCATACTAATACTGTGTTTGACCCCCTTTCGCCTTCAGAACTGCCTTAATTCTACGTGGCACTGATTCAACAAGGTGCTGAAAGCATTCTTTAGAAATGTTGGCCCATATTGATAGGATAGCATCTTGCAGTTGATGGAGATTTGTGGGATGCACATCCAGGGCACGAAGCTCCCGTTCCACCACATCCCAAAGATGCTCTATTGGGTTGAGATCTGGTGACTGTGGGGGCCATTTTAGTACAGTGAACTCATTGTCATGTTCAAGAAACCAATTTAAAATGATTCAAGCTTTGTGACATGGTGCATTATCCTGCTGGAAGTAGCCATCAGAGGATGGGTACATGGTGGCCATAAAGGGATGGACATGGTCAGAAACAATGCTCAGGTAGGCTGTGGCATTTAAACGATGCCCAATTGGCACTAAGGGGCCTAAAGTGTGCCAAGAAAACATCCCCCCCACCATTACACCACCACCACCAGCCTGCACAGTGGTAACAAGGCATGATGGATCCATGTTCTCATTCTGTTTACGCCAAATTATGACTCTACCATCTGAATGTCTCAACAGAAATCGAGACTCATCAGACCAGGCAACATTTTTCCAGTCTTCAACTGTCCAATTTTGGTGAGCTCTTGCAAATTGTAGCCTCTTTTTCCTATTTGTAGTGGAGATGAGTGGTACCCGGTGGGGTCTTCTGCTGTTGTAGCCCATCCGCCACAAGGTTGTGCGTGTTGTGGCTTCACAAATGCTTTGCTGCATACCTCGGTTGTAAGGAGTGGTTATTTCAGGCAAAGTTGCTCTTCTATCAGCTTGAATCAGTCGGCCCATTCTCCTCTGACCTCTAGCATCAACAAGGCATTTTCGCCCACAGGACTGCCGCATACTGGATGTTTTTCCCTTTTCACACCATTCTTTGTAAACCCTAGAAATGGTTGTGCGTGAAAATACTAGTAACTGAGCAGATTGTGAAATACTCAGACCGGCCCGTCTGGCACCAACAACCATGCCACGCTCATAATTGCTTAAATCACCTTTCTTTCCCATTCTGACATTCAGTTTGGAGTTCAGGAGATTGTCTTGACCAGGACCACACCCCTAAGTGCATTGAACAAACTGCCATGTGATTGGTTGATTAGATAATTGCATTAATGAGAAATTGAACAGGTGTTCCTAATAATCCTTTAGGTGAGTGTATATATATATATAGTATATAAAAATAATATATATATGTATACTGTGTATTCATGCAGACTTCCAGGTTTGACTCTGATTAGCTCTAGAATATTTTCTTTATACAAGGAACCTTCTGACCAGGCACATAAAAATATAAATTTTAGATTTAGATTTAGATAGATAGATAGATAGATAGATAGATAGATAGATAGATAGATAGATAGATAGATAGATAGAAATTCCATGAAAAATTCATGAAACTGGGACGTTCCATTTATAATACTTACACATAATTCCATCGACTCTTCTTCTGTCTAAGATTTTTTTGCCATCAGGTACCTTTCCTCTCTTCCCAAAAGCAACCGCTCCGTTCAGGTCCTCCTCGCTAAAGAAGTGTTCAAACAGCAGGTGAAATAGTCTCATGCTGTCCTGTCTCGACTCCTGCAGCATGGATGCCAGTTTGTAGTGGGGCAGGTAGAGTCCACTTCCTGGAAACAGTTCCTGCTCCCCCATTCGGGCTGGATTGGACAGAGGCATCTGCGTTCTCTCATGAAACACGAGAACTCGATCAATGACTGTCTGCAGGTTTTGTAGGGTTATAGTATCTGCATAAACAATGAGACAGAAATTAAAATGTTTACCTAATGACATCTAATGGTACATCAATTATCAATCACTATGACATTTATTTTATACTATTCTATCTTTGAGGTTGACTTTGTTATTGATGTTTTATCGGTCTGCTAGCTCACCTATGCTTGTTATAAACTCTTCCAGGTGTTTTCTCTCTTCAAAATACCTCTCACTGTTTGGACTGATGTCTGATTGGCAGAACTCCTCTGAGTTTTGTGCGGCTGGTAACAGATGTTCTGTAATACATCAAATAAGCAATTTAAGGAGGATAAACTCTTCCCTCCATTGCAACAGCCAGAAACAAAATACACTATGCATCAAACAAAATGCATTTCTCCACACAACATCACAGTGACTGTGAAAGACTGGTGTGTATTTCAATTCACACAACTGCCAAGTCCAAAGACAATAAAGCCACTTTCAACAGAGACATTTTATTTAATTTGCAATGATGCAAAGTTTCTTCCTAAATAATTTGCCTCATGCAAATTCATCAATTATAAATATAATTATACAGAGAAAATTATTGTAGCGTACCACATCACAGCTATTCATATATTATTAGAGTGAATCTCATTAAATCTTTCCAGGCCCTCCACCCTCATTACTTAAACTGTATAATTTATTGTATTACAGTAAAATTACTATTCTACAATTATTGTTATTCTTACAATTATTTTGATCAGCAGAAATATATGATTCTAATTTACTTAATATAATATTTATATTACAGTACTGAGTATATTTTTTAGCATATAGCGTTTATTCTTCGAATGCAAAATTATTAAAGGGCACCTATTATGCCCCTTTTCACAAGATGTTATTTAAATCTTTGGTGTCCCCAGAATGTGTCTGTGAAGGTTCGGCTCAAAATACCCTACAGATAATTTATTATACCATGTTGAAAATGCCAATTTTTGGGTGGGAATAAAAACGAGCTGTTTTTGTGTGTGTGTGTGTCTTTAAATGCAAATGAGCAGCTGCTCCCCGCCCCATAACCAGAATAGGGTGGAGTTTTAACGTCTCCGCTTCGGATAACTAGACATCAAAAGCAATATGACTGACAGCGAAAATAGAGGTGTTCAGCCCTATATGTTTGAACCGGAGTCAGACACTGATGAGGGAGACTATCAGAATTAACAACTTTGAGAATAAACCAGGAAGTTTCCGAATGGTTATTTGATAAATTTATTTATTTGTTGTAGAGTTTTCAGCAGGTTTGAAATGATGAATGAGCAACACACACAATGTTTGCGATGCGCTATAACGAAACACACACAAACAAACATGTATGTCGGCAGTGTCAGTCAACAGTTGTGGGCAGGGCCTGTAAAAAGTGATGTTACTTTGTACAGAATCAGCGAACGGCTTGTTCTGAGACAGAGCTTATGATAAATGGGGATTAAAAAAAGGACTGGTGGATTTTTATCATTATAGGGTGGTTGTGTACACACTGCCAACACACATTTATGTTCAAACACCATGTAAAAGTAATAGTGTTTAAAAAAAAATAGGCTTCAGTTTCTTGTTTCTTTCTTTTGATATAGGGGTGAAATGTGGCCTGGATGACCTATGACAGGTTTTGTGAGATTCACTCATTAAAACATTATATACTGTAATATTACAAAGACGTGTCAAAGTTCTTGCACAAACAACTAACCATGCAGGGCTTTCAAAATCGCAGCATAATCCATCTTCTCATGTGGACCTGTAAACAGAATAAAATTATAGTTTGTCCATTATTAATATTCTCTGTTAAATTATAAGCATTTTCATGCATGCTTATAATAAATGATAAAGACTTCAACAACATTACATCTACTGACATCCATTTCCCTCTCTATAAAGAGAGAGTGTCGAGAACACTCACCTGTTATTTTCGTTCTGTATATTTGGAGTTAAAGCAATAACAGCACCATCCATTTCCATCTTGAGAGAAATTTCAAATATATCCCCAGAGTGACTTGGGAAAACAGCTTATTTATTGAAGACAATCTTTCTAAGACTAAATAACTGCCTGTGTGACGTTCAATTCATTCACTTATTGGAAACACATGTGGAGCATGTGTTAGTATTGAGAGAATAAAATCAGTTCAAATCACCAATATAAAATACAATCCTCTGGACCAGGTCAACCGTTTCACACCCAATCTAGGTTCATATAAGGAGGGTTAAGAAATTACACAGACCAGTGATTAAGAAATTTAACAAGAACAGCCAGCTTTTATTAAGATGCAAAGTCTTCAACACTTTCTCTGAAAAAGTGACTCACAACAGGATAAATATCAGGTAATGCAATAATTAAGCGAATTAATGAAAGAAAATAAATTAAGACAGAATACAGAAATTCAACAAATATTCCATTAAAATATGAATACATATTTTAATAATAATCAATGTTTTATAAATAAATATAAACAAATACATACACAATATTTCCCTGTGTTATATTTTCCTTTTTTTCTTTCAAGGTCAAAATCAGTTTCTTTTCAATTCAAGGGCCCTTTTAACTTTTTTATTTTCAGGTTACAACCATGTATTTTGTTCTCTTCCAGTTACTTTTTCTACCTGGGTAGATTTGAATAGTCTTGGTTCGATTCACATCTCTGTGAATGATCCTGTATCTGCTTATCTGCGATCCATATCATGTACTGCAGATGAAGGTGGTGTCGATCTTTCATTCAGTTTACTGGGAGTTGTAGTCCATTTGCATCGATACCGCATTCACACACTAGATGGAGTTGTAGTTCATTGGGTTGGCTCACCTTCTTTGTATCTGGTTTCTCCCATCTAAGTTTTCGATTCAAACATGCATCAATTTAGTCATAAAAAAAACAACAACTGGAGTCTTCACAACTAACAGCAGTTTATCAAAACAAACATTAATAATCAGTTCAGGTTCACCTTTTCATCAAAATGATCTTTGAATCTTCACGTATTTCTCGTAGTGATCTCGTTTCTTAAAACTCCTTTGCTGACTGATTATATTCAAAATATAACTGTCGGTCATCAACTGAACATTTTTAAAATGATGCATTCTAGGTGCATGCATACCACAGTACGTGCAACAGTTATTAGAAACAGATTGGAGAGAGAGATGGATGCTCAATAATTCAATACTGCAATTCATATATATATTATTGACACTATTAATACAGGATTTAACAAGGGTTACATTCTCCCCTCCTGAAACTTGATGTGTCTCTGCATTTAAAAAAATGAACAGCATGAGTCAGCTAATTTCTAGTTCTAAAGGTGTACTCAGAATTAAGGGCCTGAGTGAAGGTTCTGTCAAGTCAACTAAAAAATAGACTGCATAACTAGAAATAAAGGGTTTCCTAGGGTTTGGAAAGTCAGTCTGTTTGGAGCATTTCTTTGCTTTGTTGATTTTCTGACCTCCCTTTCTTTTCTAGCAGATCCTGGCTCAGTAGTCACAGTTTCATCTGCGTGACGTTCCACATATTTACCTTCCATGTCTTCAGCTTCCTCTGCATTACTTTGTATACCGTGGTTTCTTTTTAGGGTCTCCATATCTATAGCTTCAGTTTGAAGTTCAGATGTGAAAGGTAAGTATGAGTCAACAGTAGTTCCAGGTAAACGTGTTATCTCTTCCTCATTGGGTGTGTTCTCTTTAGATATAGAGGGTAAACATGGATTTACTACACATTCAGATAAGTATGCTCTCTCTTCTTCCTTAAGTAGGTTTCCTGCAGGCAGAGAAGGCAAGTATCGATCAACTGTACCTCAGGTAAGTTTACTGCCTCTTCACCATTGTGCAGATTCTCTTTAGACGAATAGATCAAGTATGGATACTCTTTTCCATTGGGTACCCTATCACCAGTACTCTCATGAGGTTGGAATATTTAAGCAGCAGGATTTAGGAAGGAATTACTATATACAAAATGTCATTTCTTGTAGCTAAAGGGGCAACAGTGTTCCTTGTTAGGCCATTGTTATATACAGTAATATTCTTCCTCTCCTTCTTCAGATATATCCACTTCCTCTATCCGTTCAAGAACTTCCACACTTTTCTGTTGACTTGGGGTATCAAAAGGTTTTCTCTCTATGCTTCTCTCCTTCTCAACAATGGGTGAAAAGAAACCAAAGCAAAGGAGAAGATCTCTGTGCAATGTTCTTTCAGGGCCTGCTGAGATCTCTGGAGCAACAACATAAACAGAAGAATCACCAATTTGCTTTACAACTCTGTAGATAATTAGACTCCATTGGTCACCACGCTTATGCTTTCCTTTTATTCCAACGTTCCTTACAAGGACTCTGTCGCCTGCTTCAAGACAGGACTCACGCACTTTGCTGTCATTGCAAAGCTTGTCTTCTCACTCTGTCCTACAGTGACTTTGTAGCTCTCTTGCAGGCAGTCTCTTAGTTTCTTGACAAACTCTGTATGTGTTACTTCATGGAATCCTTTAGGATGGAAAAGCTATGTCAATGGAGAGATTAGGCTGTCTGTCAAACATGAGCTGATAAGGTGAAAATCCAGTCATATTCTTTGCGCAGTTATATGCATGTACTAATGGTTGTACGAAATCCATCAACTCTTGTCCTCCTCTTGTATAGTTCCAAGCATCTCAAGAAGTGTTCTGTTCATCCTTTCAACAGGAGTTCCTCTAGGGTGATGGGGAGTTGTCCTTGTTTTCTTAATCCTGTGGAGTTGACACAGATCTTTGATGAGGACTGACTTAAAATCTCATCCTTGGTAATGATGCAAATGCTCTGAGAACCCAAAGTGGATGAAGACATTTTTCCACAATGTTTTTGTCATGGTCTTGGCTCTCTGATCAGATGTTCCAATAAGTAGTCGTCCATACAGACAAGTTCCATTGGGCAGCATGTCCTGATATTGATCAGCAGTGCATTTTTCTCAGCTTTTGCTTTGCGCCTGATGCATCTCTTGACAGGTGCGGATTTTCTCCTTTATATCCATAGCCATGGAGATTCTCAAGAGCTATCTTTCGGAGGCTTGATGGAACTAATTGTAATGAAGGCTCTTCTTGTGTTAGCTGTCGTTTACATAGGATATCCACATTAAGCACAAGCTGATTTCTAATCCTGAGCATCAATTCTTGTTCTCTTGCTCTATAATGAAGGCTCTTTCCAGAGGTTATAATACCGATAACCCGATTGTTGGAGGGGTAATTTCTCAGAAACCCAATCCTGTTGTGACATGCATGGGAAGGAACTGGAACCAGGAGGTGAGTCTGCTTGACTGAATTCAGTTGGTATGGCATTTACATCCATGGTAAGGCATTTAACTCTGGCAGTGAGATGCTTCTGATAGTTCATGAGTATGTATAAATGTTTCTGGCAAACAGTTTTAGCTGCTTCCTGAGGGTAAGAAGAATCAAAGCGAACAAGGAACTGCAGAATTCTGTCATCCTCAGCTTGAAAAATTTTATCAGGCTCAACACTGTCATGGGGACATCTTGATAGACAATCAGCATATTGATTGCATTTACCTGCTCTGTACTGGATCTTGAAGTCAATGTTTGATAGGGCAGCAAGCCATCGATGTCCAGTTGCATCAAGTTTGGCTGATGTGAGAACATATGGGAGTGAGTCGTTTTCAGTCATGATGGTAAACCGGGCTCCATACAGATAATCAAAGAACTTGTCTGTAACGGCCCACTTGAGTGCCAAGAATTCTATCTTATGGGTGGGATATCTTTTCTCCGACACAGATAGACTCATTGCAAATACCAGCAGAGGTCTAACTTGACCATTCCATGATAGAGTTCTGCACCTACACTGGCATCTGTGTACAAGGTGTATGGGAGCTTTGGATCAGCAAACCCAAGAATGGGTTCTTTATGAGCGTGTCAAATACTTCATCATACTTGGAGGCCCATTCCTCCTTAAAAGGTGTTGTCCAATTTGCAGCTTGTTAAGTTGGGTGTTTCCTTTGACACTTTTCTTCTTAGAATGGCTCCTATTGTCAGATCATTAAGGGTCCTTGTGATCTTGGAATAATCCTTAATAACCTTCTATAATACCCAGTAAACAAAAGGAAAGACTTGAGTTCCCTGATATTGTTGGGCTTTGGCCATGTGGTTAAAGCAGTGATTTTCTCTGAATTATTTTCCACTCAATTTTCTGAGACTACATGTCCAAAAAAATGGACTGACTTCCTAAAGTACTGGGGATAGCTTTTGTCCAGATTATTTCAGTTTCATCAGCACACACATAAGACAATCCTCATGTTCTTACAAAGTGTCTAAAAAGACAATGAGATCATATAGGAAGACTAGAACTTCCTTCAAATTCATGTCCCCATGCACTTCTCCATGACACGCTGAAAGTTGCTTGGTGCATTGGTGACCCCTTGCAGCATCCGGTTGAATTCCCAGAAGTCCACTGGTGTGACAAAGGCAGTTTTAGGTTGGTCTTCCTCTTCTACTTGAGCCTGATAGTAACCATACTTTAAGTCTATGATAAAAAAAATAAAATTGGAACCACAAAGAGCTGAGAAGGCCTCCTCAATGTTGGGAACAGCATATGCATCCTTGATAATCTGGTTGTTTAACTTTCTGTAGTCAATGCACAATCTGATTGCGCCACTCTTTTTCTTTACAACAACAAAAGAAGATGCAAAGGGACTTTCAGACTCTTATGATGTTAGCATATTTGAGTTCCTTCAGGTGTAAATGCAAAGCTTCATAGTCATTTGGATTAATGGGTCGAGCTCTCTGCATGAATGGAGTGGAATCTGATAGTCTAATGCGATGTTTTACAGCATTAGTATGTCCATAATCCAGGTCACCTATGGCGAACACCTCAGCAATGGAGTTAAGATTCGCTGTTATCCTCTTCTTCCATTCCTCAGACATTTGTGAATCATCCAAGTAGAATTGGATCCTGTCTTCACATCTTGAAACAACCATTTGACGAATGTCACATCTAGCTGTCGGACAGCAGGGCTTCTCAGACATCACTTCAGTTGTGGTTGATGATATTGGGAGATTGGAGACAGACTTCAGCATATGAAGTTCAGCAATATCGCATCTGGCAGGTACAGTGATGTGAAAAATATGTGTCCTGATTTCTTCTATTTTTGTGTATTTTTCATATTTAATTTAGATCTTCAAATGAGATATAATATAAAAAATGCAACCTGAGTAACAAAACACAGTTGTCAAAATATATATATTTTTTAATGAAGCAAAAACTTTATCTAACACCCATATCACTCATAACTAAATGCCCCCTTAAACTTAATAGCTGGTTGTGCCACCTTTAGCAGCAACAGCTGCAACCAAACACTTCCGATAACTAGGATCAGTCTTTCACAATGTTGTGGTGGAATTTTGGCCAACTCTTCTTTGCAGAACTGCTTTAGTTCAGCAACATTGGAGGGTTTTCGAGCATGAACTGCCCATTTAAGGTCCTGCCACAGCATCTCAATCAGGTTCAAGTCAGGACTTTGACTAGGCCACTCCAAAACTGATTTAGCTTCTTTTAAGGCCTTTTAGAGGTGGACTTACTCCTATGCTTTGGATTATTGTCTTGCTGCATAATCCAGTTGCACTTGAGCTTCAACTCATGGACTGATGACCGAACATTCTCCTTTAGGATTTTTTGGTAGAGAGCAGAATTCATATTTCCCTCAATTATTGCAAGTCACAGTGGCCCTGAAGAAGCAAAGCATCCCCATATCAACACACTACCACCACCAATGCTTGACTGTAAATATGATGTTCTTTTTGTGGAATTCTGTGTTTGATTTCCACCAGATGTTACAAGACCCCTGTCTTCCAAACAGTTCCTCTTTCGACTAATCAGTCCAAAGAACATTCTCCCAAAAGGTTTGAGGATCATAAAGGTGTGCTTTGGCAAAATTCAGACAAGCCTTAATGTTCTTCAGTGTTAGCAGTGGTTTTTGCCTCACCACTCTTCCATGGATGGCATTTTTGGCGTGTCTTTATGATACTAGAGTCATAAACAGTGACCTTTATTAATGTGAGAGAGGCCTGCAGTTCCTTGGATGTTGTCCTTGGCTTTTTTGAGACTCTCTAGATGAGTCGTCTGGAATTTCCTTCGATCTTGGCATAGTTTGCTACTGGGTGAGACCTTTTAGCCAACATCATCATGCTGAAAAAGTTCTATTTAGGTGTTGATTTGATTGAACAGGGCTGGCAGTGATCAGGCCTGGGTGTGTCTAGTCCAGCTGAACCCCACTATGAATGCAGTTTCATAGATTTGAGGATTTAGTAACTGGGTGGTTTCACTAGGCTTAAATCTCCACAGATTTAAGCCTAATAAGTTTGACTACAGTGCCATACTATTCAAGAGCTTCAATAATTTCTTAATTTGTGTCAGCATCACTAATACCAAAAACAGTCAAGAACTTATCTGCATTTACACCATAATGTTTCCCAGTATCCATTTTGTCATATATCTACACACTTCTTGTGGACAATAAATAAACGTTTTCTCAAGAAAAAAAAAGAAAAAGATTATAAATTTTCTCTTGGTGCTTCAGTTTTGTATTAGTTTATATGATCAACTGGTCTCAAAGACTTCTTGGCTGGCTCGCCACTTTTCGCTCTCCTTGTAACCTTTATTGGAAACACATGTGGGTGTAGGACATGTGATAGTAATGACAGAATAAAATCTGTTCAAATCACCAATATAAAATACAATCCTCTGGACCAGGTCAAGCATTACACACCCAATCTAGGGTAATATTTAATTTAATTATTAATAAATATTGAAATAATTATCAGTGGTGTATAAATAATATTTATATACAAATATATGCACAATATTTCCCTTTGATTTATTTTCCTTTTTTTCTTTCAAGGTTAAAATCATCAATTCAAGAGCCCTTTTAACTTTTTTATAAAAACTGAAAACTTTTTTTCAGGTTACAACCATACATTTTGTTCTCTCCCAGTTACTTTTTCTACCTGGATAGATCACTGTTTGATTCAAATCTCTCTGTGTATGATCCTGTATCTGCTAATCTGTGATCCATGCTATGTACTGCAGATGAAAATGGTCTCAATCTCTCATTCAGTTTACTGGGAGTTGTAGTCCATTTGCATTAATATCGCATTCACACACTAGATGGAGTTGTAGTCCATTTGCATTAATATCGCATTCACACACTAGATGGAGTTGTAGTTCATTGGGTTGGCTCACCTTCTTTGTATACGGTTTCTCCTGTTGGATTTTTCGATTCAAACATGCATCAATTTAGTCATAAAAAAATAACAACTGGAGTCTTCACAACTAACAGCAGTTTATCAAAACAAATATTAATAATCAGTTCAGGTTCACCTTTTCATCAAAATAATCTTTGACTCTTCACGTATTTCTCGTAATGATTTCTTTTCTTAAACTCCTTTGCTGATTGATTATATTCAAAATCTAAATGTCAGTCATCAACAGAAACATTTTTAAATTATGCATTCTAGGTTCATGCACACCATAGCATGTGCAAAAGCTATTATAAATAGATTGAAGATAGAGACGCATGCTCTAGTTATTATTAGATAACTGCCATTAAAAAAGAAAGCTTTTAACTTGGGACGCATAAATACAGAAATCTGTAGCTAATGATGACATTTTCTTTTGCCTCTATATTCTTTTGTTCACGCTTCACGTAAATGAAGATACATGAACGTAAAAAGAAAACTGATAACAGTTTAGTTCTTTCGAAATCTTTGCATAGAAAGAGTTTAACATTTTTGAACCAGAGCTCTGAGGCTAATAATGAATGGTATTTGCTTCTGTTGAAGCCATTAGTCCATGTGATTTCAACTTCATTAAAAAAATTAAATGTTTATTAGCAAAATTCCTGGTGAAGAACTACACTACCCATGATCCTGTAGAAAGATCAACCAATCAGAGAATCAGGTGAAACAAAGCTCGGCAAATGAGCTCTGCTGCGACCGCCCACTTCCATTACACACTGTCACAGAGGTTTAGATGTTAATGGCTGAGTGTTGAGTTATTTTGAGGGGACAGCAAATTTACACTGTTATACAAGCTGTACACTCACTACATTACATTGTAGCAAAGTGTCATTTCTTCAGTGTTGTCACATGAAAAGGTATAATCAAATATTTACATTATATATATACACACACACACACACACACACACACACACACACAGACACAGAGCATCCTGAAAGTATTCAAAGCGCTTCACTTTTTCCAAATTTTGTTATGTTACAGCCTTATTCCAAAATTGATTAAATTCATTATTTTCCTCAAAATTCTACAAACAATGCCCCATAATGACAACGTAAAAGAAGTTTGTTTGAAATCTTTATTAAAAAAGAAAATAAAAAAATCAGATGTACATAAGTATTCACAGTCTTTGCTCAATACTTAGTTGAAGCACCTTTGGCACCAATTACAGCCTCAAGTCTATTTGTGTATGATGCTACAAGCTTGGCACATCTTTTTTTATTTGCAGAACCTCTCAAGCTCCATCAGGTTGGATAGCCATTTTCAGATCTCTCCAGAGATGTTCAATCGGGTTCAAGTCTGGGCTCTGTCTGGGCCACTCAAGGATATTCACAGAGTTGTCCTGTAGCCACTCCTTTGTTATCTTGGCTGTGTGCTTAGGGTTGTTTTCCTGTTGGAAGATGAACCTTTGCCCCAGTCTGAGGTGCAGAGTGCTCTGGAGCAGGTTTTCATCAAGGATGTCTCTGTACATTGCGGCATTCATCTTTCCCTCAACCCTAGTCTCCCAGTTCCTGCCATTGAAAAACATCCCCACAGCATGATGCTGCCACCACCACGCTTCGCTGTAGGGATTGTATTGGCCAGTTGATGAGCGGTGCCTGGTTTCCTCCAGACATGACGCTTTCCATTCAGGCCAAAGAGTTCAATCTTTTGTTTCTCATGGTCTATGAGTCCTTCAGGTGCCTTTTGGCAAACTCCAGGCAGGCTGTCATGTGCCTTTAACTGAGGAATGCTTCCGTCTGGCCACTCTACCATACAGGCCTGATTGGTGGAGTGCTGCAGAGATGGTTGTTCTTCCGGAAGGTTTTCCTCTCGCTGGAGCTCTGTCAGAGTGACCATCAGGTTCTTGGTCACATGCCTGACTAAGGCCCTTCTCCCCCGATCGCTCAGTTTGGCTGGGCGGCCAGCTCTAGGAAGAGTCCTGGTGGTTCCAAACTTCTTCCATTTACGGATGGAGGCCACTGTGCTCAATGGGACCTTCCCCAGATCTGTCTACAGACAATTCCTTGGACTTCATGGCTTGGTTTGTGCTTTGACATGCACTGTTAACTGTGGGACCTTATATAGACAGGTGTGAGCCTTTCCAATTCATGTCCAATCAACTGAATTTACCACAGGTGGACTCCAATCAAGTTGTAGATACATCTCAAGGATGATCAGTGGAAATAGGATGCACCTGAGCTCAATTTTGAGTGTCATGGCAAAGGCTGTGAATACTTATGTACATGTGATATACAATTTTGTAATTTTTTATAAATTTATAAACAACAAACTTCTTTCACGTTAACATTATGGGGTATTGTTTGTAGAAATTTGAGGAAAATAATGAATTTAATCAATTCTGGAATAAGGCTGTAAAATAATAAAATGTGGAAAATGTAAGCGCTGTGAATACTTTCCGGATGCACTGTGTGTGTGTGTGTATATATATATATATATATATATATATATATATATATATATATATATATATATATTCCCTTCTTACTCCATGAGTTCTTGTGCATTTAGATTTTTTGATGAATGAGGCATACTATATCAAGTCAAGGGTCAAGTGGGTTTTATTGTCGTTCAACCATATACAGTTAGAACAGTACACGGAGTATTTAGAGTAGCATACAACTCTAAAACTACGCCTCTCTCTCCACAGTCCCACTCTGAGAGTCCCCCAAAAACATCAAATATCTACCCCATTTCTCATTAAATTAATCCCATATCCCCTTCTACACCTGACCTCTTCGAAGTCTGCCATCCTCCCCATCTCCTCGCACCAATCCCGAATTGAGGGCACTCCAACTGACTTCCAACCCTTTAAAACAATCTGCCTGCCTATCATCGCATTAGTCAGGACCCAATTTTTTATGTATTTATCTCCCACATCAATTACCGTTCCATCAAGCAAAACATGTTACAGACAAAACTCTTAACATTCAACCAAAAGAAACCCACCAAAAAACAATCTCAATCCTCTGATTGGCAACATCAGTAGGTGGATGTGTCTTTAAGACCAAGCCTATACAGTCTAGAGAGGGTCCAATAGAATCGATGTCAAATCTTGAATTGCATAAGTCACACCCCTGCATCTCTAGATACAGACTTAATGTTTTTTTAGAATCCCAGCCCACACTCCCTCCACCAATACCAAATTAAATCTTTCTCCCATAATCTCTTGACAGAGGTTAAAGCTCCATCCCCCAGACTCTAAACTAGCAGGGAGTAATACACTGATGCCTCATGACCTTTTTCAAAAGCAGTCATCACCACTCCCAGAGTGTCATCTGCATTAGGGAGTGTATGCTACTCCCAAAAATAGTACAGAGCAGGTGGCGCAACTGTAAATACCTAAAAAATCTGAGAGCTGGGAATCCCAAAATGTTGAACCAAATTATCAAAGGATCTAAACACTCCACTATCATAATCAGGGAAATTGGATGGTAACTCTTACACACGCTTGGATCTTTTCTTTTTTAAGTATCAGACTGATCCGGGCTTGTGTCATGGTTGGCGGAAGCTTTCCATTCTATAATGATTCTGTATAAACTTCTAACAAAAGTGGATCCAGCTCTGTAGCATAAGATCTACAAAATGTGTGACAAAGCCATCTGGCCACAGAGCTTTGCCTGTAGGTAAAGCCCAAATTCCTCCCAGAATCAAGAGAATTATTTTGCTCATTCGTCAGTTTAGGGAGATCTAATGGTTCCACAACGTTTCTAATATCTTCATCAGTAGATGAAGACATGGAACTATAAAGATCAAGATAGAATTCTTTAAAAGCATTATTAATATTAATGACCAAGGTAAATATTTCACCACAAGCAGTTATTACTACGGTAATGGAAAACAAAAAGACTCTCTCTGCTTTATATCTAGCCAAAAGCTTCCCTGCTTTAGCCCCTGACTCAAAGTAAGACTGTCTTGCCATGAATAGCCAAAACTCCACCTTCTGTGACAATAGGATTCTATCTGACAAAATTTGGCACTTCAGTTCTGTTTCAGCACTTTTAATATTCCCTTCTTACTCCATGAGTTCTTGTGCATTTAGATTTTTTGATGAATGAGGCATACTATATCAAGTCAAGGGTCAAGTGGGTTTTATTGTCGTTCAACCATATACAGTTAGAACAGTACACGGCGAAACGAGACAATGTCCTTCCAGGACCATGTTGCTACATAAAACAACATAGGACAAACACAGAACCACATGAGACTACACAGACTAAATAAGACCTACACATTCCTATATAAAGTGCACGTGCAAACGTGTGCAAAAAGTACGGGACAGTACAATAATTACTAAAAAGGAACAGGACAATAGGCACAGTAAGAGACAGTGAGAGACAGTGCAGCACCGACCAGTACACATTTATAATCAGACTAGTGCAAAAAGATCACTTTCTAAAAATGCCGAATGTAAACATAACATACTATGAAAACGTTTGTGTGAGTGGTGTGTGGGGTCATCCACAATGCTGGTTGCTTTGTGGATGCAGCATTTGGTGTAAATGTCTTTGATGTAGGGAAGAGAGACACAGATGATATTCTCAGCTGTCCTCACTATCCTCTGCAAGGTTTTGTGGTCCGAAACGGTGCAAATCCCAAACCAGGCAGTGATGCAGCTGCTCAGGATGTTCTCAATAGTCCCTCTATAGAATGTGGTGAGGATGGGGGGTGGGAGATGTGCTTATCTCAGCCTTCGAAGAAAGTAGAGACGCTGCTGGGCTTTCTTGGTAATGGAGCTGGTGTTGAGGAACAAGGTGAGGTTCTCTGCCAGGAGAAATTGGTGCTCTTCGCGATCTCCACAGAGGAGCCGTCGAAGTTCAGAGGAGAGTGGTCACTCTGTGCTCTCCTAAAGTCAACAACCATCTCTTTTGTTATGTCCACATTCAGAGACAGGTTGTTGGCTCTACACCAGTCCATTAGCCGCTGCACCTCCTCTCTGTATGCTGACTCGCCGTTCTTGCTGACGAGACTCACCACGCTCATGTCATCGGCAAATTCGATGATGTGGTTTGAGCTGTGCATTGCTGCACAGTTGTGAGTCAGCAGAGTGAACAGCACTGGACTGAGCACACCACCCTGGGGGTCCCCAGTGCTCAGTGTTGTGGCGGTGGAGATGCTGTTCCCAATCCGGACTGACTGAGGTCTCACAGTCAGGAAGTCCAGGATCCAGTTGCAGAGGGAGGTGTCCAGGCCCAGCAGGTTCAGCTTTCGAATCTGGTGCTGAGGAATGATTGTGTTGAATGCTGAGCTGAAGTCTATGAACAGCATTTGAACGTATGAGTCCTTTTTCCGAAGACTTCTTCGGCATGGTGACGATGGTGGTGGCCTTGAAGCACGTTAGAACAACGGCGCTGCTCAGAGAGATGTTGAAGATGTCGGTAAGAACAACTGCCAGCTAGTCTTCGTATCCTCGCAGCACTCTGCCAGGAATGTTGTCTGGTCCAGCAGCCTTCTGTGGGTTGACTCTACGTAGAGTATTCCTCACAACAGCCGTGGTAAGACATAGCACCTGGTCGTTGGGAGGAGGGGTGGTCTTCCTTGCCGCCATGTCATTCTGCACCTCAAAACGAGCATACCCGGAATTCAGGATTTTGCAAAAGGGATACATTAAAGCGCTAACTATATGATTTATATTTCTACGTATGTAGATCCGAGACTAAAATGTTTCATGAAGAAACAGACAAAATGACGGACTTGGATATAAAAAAAACAATTCTAGAATAAATCTTATGGACTGATTAAAAGAATGTATAGTCCCTACAAGAAGGGTTCAAAAGTTTCCAAATATATGCAAGACCAAGATTTTTACACATTCTGTGAAGCGTCACTGTTGCTCAAGGGGGCTTACACCCTATTGCTTCACTAAGATCAAGGACTGAGTCCATCAAAAGATTAAAGTCTCCTCCCTATATTATATCATGAGGGGTGCCAGCGGCTTACAACTTCCCTTCAACATCTATAAAAAAGCCCTGATTATAGGGCTGCACAATTAATCTAAAAACTAATCGCGATTACGATTATGGCTGCCACGATTATGTAATCGTGAAAACTGACAATTACAGCATTCAATTTAAGTCTTCTACTGTTGCATCAATGGTTTCTATTTACAACGTGTTTTTGCAGTGGTTGAGTATTCTAACCAATCACCAACATGGTTGAGCAATGAAACGGCAATGGCCAATCAGAGCCACTTAGATTAGTCCTCTGTCCTATCAGTAAAGACAACTGATCCTAATGCGCAAGCTTTAACCCGTCTTAATGCCCAGATGCATGCTTTATGTTCTAGCTCTGTTCACGTGGCACACTAAAATGAATACTGATGAAACATCAACTGACACTTGAAAAGAAGCTGTAGAACAAGAGCGAAAAGCACTTTGTAGTTATTTTGGAATCATTGCACATTGCACCGCTTGAACGTAGGTGTTAAATACACTGCAAATGAGCAATAGGACAAAACTAAAACGCTCCCATTCTAATCAAGGAACAGACGCAGTGTAAATAACTGATTTATTATGCTGATTAGACAGCTTTATTTTTAATGTGAGCATTCGCGAATGTGCAGAACTTTGTGTGGAGCGTCATTGAGTACGCGTCAAAACGCAGATCTCAAACAGTGTAAACCTGCAGTGCGTGACAGCAGTCATTATAATGAGAGAGTTTGTCGAGCTGCTCGATCTCTGTGTGCAATTTATAAAAAATGTAATTTAGTAATTTAGGACTGTTTTTAATTTCCAAAGTGCAACCACTGAGGCAAAAAATTATCTAACAATGATCTTACAAGGACAAGATCGACGTTGAAAATCTAACGAGATGAATGTGCACCCTTCTTGCCACAAAAGGGCTTACAGAACAGATTAACTTGGTCAATTTAAATTGTCTGTTAATAAGTTTGAATACTGAATATGCCATATTATTTACTGTACGTGGACTAATAATTTAAGCAGTAATTTAGCAATAATTTAATTTATTATATACCATATATATATACACATTTAAAATAATTTTGATTTGCCTTACCTTAACAAACATTTTTACAATCTAAAATACAATACAATATAATGCTTAAAATATGCTTATAAGAAACTGGAGTGCAGCTCATATCCACCAATGAAATCTGCTCCTCTGAAGAACCACACATTTGCTTACTTTGTGATGTCACGGTAATTTAATATTTTATTCAACATTAATAATTGCGATTACAATATCAAGGGCAATAATCAACAATTATGATTTTTGCCACATTCAAACATTAGTGCAACAGTCTAACTGCGAACTTCCCCCAGAACCAAACAAACAGAAAAAGAAAAACAGGCTCACTAAAATGCAAACAGTTCAAATACGCCTACTATAGTCTCCACGACAACTTTGCTGTCGGATTGTTCGAGTCCGGTGCTTCTGAAGAACTTTTGTGAGACAGAATTACATAACAGAAAGTAATCTATAAAACAAACTCCATCCAATAGGCAGAATAAAAACAAAGAACGTGTAGATCCATTCACAAAACGAAGGTGTGTTCCTCCACAAAACAAACTACAGCCTCTAGTGGAACCAGCCCACATACACAAAAAAAAAGCAGTTCAGTTTCCTCGGGCATTCAAACGAATGTTCAGTGAGCTGGTAGCAGATGACCTAATCCTTCCAAAGTCCTCCAGCCAATAGGAGGCATATGCACAAAGAATGAGCAGATTCATCCACAACTGTCCCAAAGGAGTGTCAAAACAAACTCCAGCCACTAGGTGGAACCAGCACAAAAAAAAAAACAAGGCGCCCAGCATCTTCGGACAGTCAAGAGTATGATCAGCGAGTGAAGCTCAAATGGGGGCAATGTGAGAAACACGCAATGACTTCCTCAGTTCATTGATTTTATAGAAGACATCACTTGTTGTGGGCATGTAAATATTTTGCGCCATCCTTAGTATCTATTCTCAATTTGGCCAGAAACATCAGCAGAAGGTTGCTTTTGCTCTGATCTAAGAGCTTCTTGCATTACTTCAATCGATCATGTTTCTCTCATCGAATTTTCAAAGTCTGGGAACAAGAAAATGCTGTGGATTTTCCAAGTGTGGATTTTGCTCCTCGCCTCACGTAACAGGAGATCTTTATCGGATGATCTCAGAAATTTGGCCAGAATTGATCGTGACCTGTCTCCCTCCACGGATCTGTGAGCCAGGACTCTGTGAGCTCTCTAGATTTCCAGCTTATGGCCTGTTATGTCAAGCAGTCTCAGGGAGAGCTTGTCTAGGAATTTTATCATATCTCGGCCTTCCTCATGTTCAGGAACTCTTTGGATGTCTCCAAATCCTCCAGTTTTTCCCAAATGCATTCCGAATCTACTTTGGTTGCTAGTGGATTAGCTGCTAATTCCCTCTCCGATGACTCCAGGTAATTGATCCGTTTCTCGACGTCCCCGATTCTTGTAATTTCACCTACATCGCCGTAATAGATCGACATATTACAGCAAGATCCTCCAGGTACGCCACAAGGAAATTGACACTGCAATTATGTCTCTTCAGAGTTGTAAAGCCCCTGGTCCAGATGGGTTCCCCATAGATTTTTATAAAACATTCAATGATAAATTAGCCCCACTTTTACTTTGTTACAGAAGCATTAGAAAATAAAGTTCTCTCACCTACACACTGCCAAGCATCTATTACATTATTATTAAAGAAAAATAAGGATCCACTTGACTGTTCCTTATATAGACCAATCAGTTTGAAAAACTGCTATGGTAAAGTGTTCTCAAAGTCATAGCGCTTCGCCTCAAAATATTCTTCCCCAAATAATCTCAGATGATCAGACTGGATTTATCCAGGGCAGACAATCTTAATTCAACTTGAGAATGTTGTTTAATATAATCTATACGCAGTCTGACACTCCATTCCCGGAAGCAGTAATACCACTCAATGCTGAAAAGGCTTTCGATAGAGTGGAGTGACAGTATCTTTTTTAATACACTTAGTAAGTTTGGCTTTGGCCCTAACTTTGTTAAACTTGTCAAGCTTATATATATGTTAATTCAGCTGCCTCAGTTTACACCAATCATATATCATCTCATTATTTTCCTATCCACAGAGGGACCAAACAGGGAGATCCATCAAGTCCATTACTCTTTGTTCTAGCTATAGATCCACTTTCAATTGCTCTTAAATTTAACAATAAAATACAAGGTATCGATCGTGGTGGATTAACTCATACTGTCTTGCTGTATGCTGATGATTTATTATTGTATGTTTCTAACCCCATTACAACCGTACCTGAAGTCCTTAATTTTGTTTCTGAATTTGGGAAAATGTCTGGGTAGAAACTCAATCTTAGCAAAAGTTAGTATTTCCCTATTACCAGGAATGCTGAAGTTTATCCCAATTTAACATTTAAATGATCAGTCAACTCCTTTAAGTACTTGTGCGTTAAAGTCACTACATCTTATTACAGTTTATTCAAAGTAAATTTTACCCCTCTATTAGAACAGTGCCAAAAGGATATTAAACGATGGTCTATTTTACCTTAATCTCTTATTAGAAGAGTGAAATCTATAAAGATGAATTTTGTACCCATATTTTTTTATCTGTTTCAAGCCATACCTGTTTATACCACAAACATTCTTTAAGATATTAAACCAGATGATTTCTTCCTTTATATGGAATAATAAATCAGCTCGAATGAGGAAAGAATTTATGGAAAGACCAAAGGATGTAGGTGGCTTGTCTCTTCCAAATTTACATTCATATTATTGAGCTGAGAATTTCAATGCTATTTCCCTTTGGTTAGTAGATTGAAAAGGTGGCTCCAGCATGGCTTCGTATTGAAAAAAAAAACACAAGTAATCCACAGACCGCTTTGCTCTGCTCATCCTTGCCTTTACTAATTAATACTATTCCTGGTAATGTAATTGTAAATCAGTCATTACGTACTGTAAAACAGTTTAGGAAATGCTTGGGTATTCAGAATATTTCTATTCAATCACCTATAGTTAACAGTAACCTTATTCAACAATAATTACTTTGTCTGGGCTTTCAAATTAGGTGTGAAAGGGGAATTAGTGGTGTTGAAGATTTATTTATTGATAACACTTTTGCTAGTTTTGAGTCCTATCCCCCCCATATTATTACTTTATTTCTGTCAGGCTTGAATTGCATCTGAGGTTTCAGCAACAGCCAATCTGTTTCATGTCTACTGTATACAGTTGTAGTGTACAGTTTCAATTGAGGTGTAATACATTTGATTTGTTTCAAAATTTGTGATAATGTCATTAGAGTAAATAAGAATATCGATGTTAGAGCGCACATTCCACCCTGAGGCACCTCACTAAAATCACACAATATCATACACACTGCACTCACAAAAATACATGCTGTATATCCTAAACCATTATTTGTTTGTATTTTATCTATGCAAGTACATTATATTAGAGCATTGATTTTAGCTGAGGATAAAGGCCTATACATTTGCACTAACAATTATTTGATTTTAAATCAAAACTTTGCTGTTAGTCAACAAAAAAGTGGCTTGATGATTATATAACTATGAATAACCCTTAAATTTGCATTAAGTAAATATCCAAACCACCCTTAATCTACACTTCATAAAGCCTAATAATTTAAAAATATTAAACACATGATGATGATGATGATGATGATGATGATATAAAATAAATACTTTTGTTATTAAATATTTTACATCTGGAGCTATTTATTTACTATACACTGGTGGCCAAAAGTTTGGAATAATGTACATATTTTGCTCTTATGTAAAGAAATTGGTACTTTTTTCACCATAGTGGCATTAAACTGATCACAAAGTATAGTCAGGACAATAATAACGTGACAAATTACTATTACAATTTGAAAAAAAAAAAAAACTTCAGAACTTCTTAAACAACTTCAAAGAGTTGAAAAAATCCTCCACGTGCAGCAATGACAGCTTTGCAGATCCTTGGCATTGTAGCTGTCAGTTTGTCCAGATACTCAGGTGACATTTCACCCCACACTTCCTGTAGCACTTGTCATAGATGTGGCTGTCTTGTCGGGCACTTCTCATACACCTTACAGTAGCTGATCCCACAAAAGTTCAATGGGGTCAAAACATTCTTTTCCAATTATAAAGTGTTCAATGTCTGTGTTTCTTTGCCCACTCTAACATTTTCTTTTTGTTTTTCTGTTTCAAAAGTGACTTTTTCTTTGCAATTCTTCCCATAAGGCCTGGACCCCTGAGTCTTCTCTTTACTGTTGTTTATGAAACTGGTGTTGAGCAGGTAGAATTAAAAAAAAGCTGTCAACTGAGGACATGTGAGGCATCTATTTCTCAAACTAGAGACTCTGATGTACTTATCCTCTTGTTTAATTGTATATCTGAGCCATCCACATCTCTTTCTGTCCTCGTTAGAGACAGTTGTCCTTTGTCTTTAAAGACTGTAGTGTACACCACTGTATGAAAACAATTTCTAGCATTGTATAGCCTTCATTCCAAAAAAACAATGATTGAATGATGAGTTTTGAATTCAAATGATGTACAGATGTTGCTGTTTCAGAAGGAAATTGGTACTTTAATTCACCAAAGTTGCATTCAACTGATCACAAAGTATAGTCAGGACATTTCTGATGTAAAAAACAGAACCATCACTATTTGAAAAAAAGTCATTTTGATCAAATCTAGACAGGCCCCATTTACAGCAGCCATCACTCCAACTAGTAGTGGGAAGTTCGGATCATTTTACTGACTCGGATCTTTGAGTCTCGTTCAGCAAAATGAACGAATCTTTTTTCGAGTCATTTCGTTCATTTCAGCAGAATATAATTAAATGTCATGTTAAATAGCACAAAACATCAAGTAGTCTACTTACGAAAATGTTGATTCAATTTGAAATAAATAAATAAAAATAAACTATAGGGTAATGCAGCCAAAGCCAATTTATAAGAAACCGAAATGTTAATTTATTAATTGGGTCTTAAGTTTAAGCTATTGCAGTTAGTTCACCTCACCTCCTTTTTTCTCCGCCTCTTGTGTCATCGGGTTCGAACTTCAAAACGTTAAAAATACTTAGTTGTCGATGTCGACTCGTCAGTGTCTGTGTGTGGGCCGTGTGGTGTGACACAGCAGCCAATGCACTCACTGACTGCATGCACATGCAGCATACCGGTCCGGATCCGGAAAGATAAATGATTCAATTTGCACAGCACTAAGTGCTATGGGTTTGTGAGTCTGACTTGAAGAACGAACGACTCGAAACCGAAGAGACGAACTAATCATTTCTCTTTCCGGTACTGACAGCATAGTCTCTATGGGACTGACAGGAAGAACGAAAGACTCGGACCCGGCCGAACCCGAAGACTCGCGAAAGATGAACTAATCATTTATGACTTCATGTACCTTATGCGATGTTGCGCGCATGCGCGGTCAACACAAAATGAACGAATCACTCTCTGAGACAACTCGGTAGTCCCGAGTCATATTAAAGATTCGTTCAAAATGAACGAATCGTTCATGAACGACACATCACTAACTCCAACACCTTATCCTTGAGTTATCATGCTAAATTGCTAATTTGATAATTCAAAATAATTTGCCATTATATCAAACAAAGTTGAAAGCTATTTGGCTCATTAAATGAAGCTTAACATTGTCTTTGTGTTTGTTTTTGAGTTGCCACAGTGTGCAATGTACTGGCTTGTCTTAAGGTCATTATTAGTTCAAAAACGGCATAAAAGAAAAAGCTTTGTCTAGAAACTCTAGGGCTGCCCCCGACCAAAGATTTTCCTAGACGACAAGTAGGAGTTCGTTTAAGCAATTAGATGACTAGTTGTCGCAGATTTATGATATTAATTTAATTACTTAAATATATATATGTTGGGGGGCATCAGCAAATAGTTACAGGGCTGAGAAAGAATGTTCTATATTAATAATGAGCCTTTAAAATATTAATTTTACAAGCACATGCGCAAAACGAGTGGCAGCGACATCGGCAAAAGCTGTAATGATTATGAATGTGTCAGAAAAACCAGCAAGGAGACTGTCTGAACATTTTGTTAATTTATAGAGAGAAATGCAGACCGAGAGAATGCTTTAGGGTTGTGCAGACAGACGATGATCGACGATGGTCAGTGTAATCACCAATAGCTGATGCCTTTGACCATGTCAAGAAAATATATGGCTCGCTTTTCCATGTATTAAATAATTATTATTAATCTATTATTATTATCAAATTAATTATACAAGTAATTTGCCCGTAGAGACACAGACACACGCTTGAAGAAATACTTTATTATATTATTAAGTACAGATGACAGAAAAGCCATCTATGCGCATGTATAATGTGCTGATACGGTGGCGTGCAGTCTCGTGGAAGACGTGTATGTAAAGGGTTCTCTTTCATCATCTCGTGTTCGAGATCCACCTATGGGAAGGGCATCCGTACCTGACCTCTGCAGAAGCATCCAATTGCACCAAGTCTGGCTAGACAGACAGAAGCGCGTGTCCTATGCTCGGTAAGGTCCCGCCCCTTACCTAAGGGCATATAACAATCTGCACGCGCTGCTGCTCCTCAGTTGACATTCGCTTCTCGCGACCTCTGTTTTGTACTCAGCTCGGTTGAAATTAGAGTTTTTCACTCACCCGTCTACAGGAGGATACATCGCACAGATCAGCCTCCGCCTGACGTGATTAACCTTTTTTCAGCCAACTTAGCTGTTTATTGTTTATTGCAAGCCGCCCAAGCTCGCTCTAAACTACCACCAGGCTGCCCGCCTTTTCTCTCTCCTGCTCCACGCAAGGATTTTTCGGAGTTTTCGAACATTTATGGCATTTTCTAAGCCTACGGCCTCCTCTGGGGGCAGCCTATCGCGTGCCTGCCCGGCCGCGTGCGGTGCCCTCATCGCAGCCAAGGATTCCCATCCTTTATGTGTTGTGTGCATGGGTCTCAAACATGCGGAGGAGGCTCTAGAGTTTCCGGAAAACTGTAGCCACTGCCTGGCGTTGCCTAAAAACTCCGCCGCCGGAGGCTCAAGGTCGCCGCTACCCAGTGCACCGACCTCGAACTCTCCGACTCCGATGGGGGTAACGGTGATGACGACGCGCTCCTGGTTTCCTCCCGGGCGCGGCCTCGCTCAGCTGGGCTGATCAACACAACCCGGAATTTCCTGAGGAGATTCTCTCAGTGGACCCCTCGTTCGCCAATGAGCCGGCTGGTTCTGGTGACTACGACGATGCGGGCCTTCTTGAAGGTTCGGAGGACGAGGATGCCATCCCGTCTTCTGTGACTCAGGCTAACGCCCCTGCAGCCCTCACCCAGTCTGTCCTCATCGAGGTTTGTGAGCGAGCGGCCGCTCGCCTCAATATCGAATGGCCAGCTTTACAAAGTGCCACTGACCAAGAGAGGGACGTGTATGACGGGAAACTCCTGGGACCTCCTCCAGGCTCGAGAAAACAACTTCTCCCCGTCCTTCCTGCATGCGCAAAGCATATGAGGTACTTTTGGGGGACCCGCTGGACCTAAAACACGGTCTCGCGGGCCTTGAAGTAAAGGACATGACGGCCCTTGGGATGGGTGACCCCCCGCCATCGAGCCCTCTGTCGCCAGACACCTTAATCCATCTCAAGGTGGTCTACTTGCCCCCCCAAACCTGTTCTCCCGAACAAAATGGACCGGTTTTCTGCCTCTATACACCAGGCCTCTTACAAAGCCTCGGCCTTGGCCGTCAGAGCCCTCAATGTCTCCTCTCTTCTGTCTGCATACCAGGCTGAACTCCTGGTCGATATGGGGCAACAATTGGAAAAAGGGACCCCCACACCCTCTCTGTGGAAGGAGATTGTTACGGTGAATGACCTTGTTCTCCGTAATGCCCGTCAGGCCGTCCAAGCCTGCGGGCGCTCTATGGCGTTCTCAGTGGCTGGAGAACGTGCTCTTTGGCTTAACTTGTCGGGCCTCCCTGACAGTGAGAAACGGCGCATTGCGGGTGCCCCTGTAGAGCCTGGCCAGGCTCTATTTGGCCCTGCCGTCGCTTTAATGCAACAGCGTTGCGACGACAAGAGGAAGGAGGACGAAGCGCTAAAATTATGCCTCCCGAGGAGAGCGGCACCGCGCCAGGCACCACCCGCGCGACCACCCAACCCTCCTGCTTCGGGCGTCCTTTCCATTACCCCGGTAAGGCAAAGCCTCGGAATAAGCCACCTCATCAGCAGGGTAACCCGCCTTCTGCTAAGCCTTGGGGTAGAATGTCTTTCGCCGCGGCTGCGGCCAAGAAACCCCCCACTCTACCCCCTCCGATTCTAAACGGAAGCGGCCGGCCTGATCCATGGCCTCAGGGGGCTTTGAGTCCACGTTCTCGGGCCACCAGCCCCCGGACTCTTGTTCGACCCTCCAAGTTCTCAAGAAAAGGAGGGTTTCACTCGGTGGGGTCAGCCCCCTACCAGTGGGTGCCCACCCTGTGTGTTCGGTTCAGAACCATGTGTGTTCCCCTGTTCAGCCCATATCAGGGAACTTCCATGTGCTGGAAGTGTTTACAGTGAGAAACAGTATGAGAGCAGTGTCACCACACAGCCCCTATTACATCTCTCCCACACACTCAATAAAGGCTTCGGCCCAAGTGTTTCAAAAAAGAAAAAGAACACAAAAAATCACAAAAATCCAGCACAGAGAGAGAACATCTCTCCACAACCCCTTATGTCGCCCCTATGTTGTCCACTAGATGGCGCCATTGTATTTCAAATGAGCAACTCGGGCATAAACGCAGCAATAAGCGCTTCCCCGGCTCAGGTGGGCTCACTTGCGAGCCACACAACAGCTTGGCAGGCTGTGTCGGCTCCCGAGTGGGTGATTCGAACCATAACGAAAGGGTACAGGCTCCAGTTTGCCAGGAGACCTCCACCTTTCGGCGGCGTTATCTTTTCTCACACAGAAAAGAGCTGCACACATTCTGAAAGAAGAAATTTCCTCCCTCCTCGTGAAGGGGGCGATTCAAGTAGTACCCCGAGATCAATGCAATCAGGGGTTTTACTCCCGTTATTTCCTAGTTCCAAAGAAGGACGGCTCTCTCCGTCCTATTATGGATCTCAGAGTGTTAAACAAACATTTGAGGAAATACAATTTCAGAATGTTAACACACGGCACACTCGCGCGCTCAATTCATCAGAACGACTGGTTCACATCAGTCGATCTGAAAGATGCCTTTTTCCACATCAATATGTACGCCCCGCACAGGAAATTTCTTCGCTTTGCCTATCAGGGCATATGCTACGAATTCACAGTCCTCCCTTTCGGCCTCTCGCTGAGTCCGAGGGTGTTCTGTCTATGTGCGGAAGCGGGCTTAGCGCCGCTGAGAATAACGGGTCTCAGGATCCTAACATACATAGACGATTGGTTAATCATAGCCAATTCCAGGGAAGAGGTGGTGCAAGACACTCGCCGTGTGCTCACGCACATCACATCACTCGGGTTCAGAGTGAATGTGAGCAAGAGCAATTTCACACCTGCCCAGAGTGTTATATTCCTGGGTCTGGAGCTGAATTCAATCTCAATGCGCGCGCGCCTTTCACAAGAACGCGTTCGCTCTCTAATGAATTGTCTATCACAATTCAAGGAGGGGACGAATGTGCCATATCGCAAGTGTCTCAGATTACAGGGTCTTATGGCATCAGCTATTCAAGTTTTGCCTTTGGGCCTTCTGCGTATGAGGGCATTCATGAAGTGGGTTTTATCCCTCCACTTCAGCCCATTACGCGACCTCTGCCGCTCTGTCACAGTGACGCGCTCGTGCACAGCAGCCTTGCGCCACTGGAGGAGTGCAGACATGTACGCACATGGGACCCCTCTCGGGGCTGTTATGTTGCGAAAAGTGGTAACGACAGACGCGTCCTTAACAGGCTGGGGAGCCACTCAGGAGGGCAGGACGGTGAACGGTTCGTGGCCGAGCGAACTTCGTTCAGCCCACATAAATTATCTGGAGCTCATGACCGTATGGAAAGCTCTGAATCATTTTCTTCCCCGTCTGCAGGGGCATCATGTGCTCGTTCGCTGCGACAATACCACTGCAGTGGCACACATCAATCGCCAGGGCGGCATGCGCTCGCCCAAGCTTCATGCCCTAGCTCACAGGCTTTTGGTGTGGAGCAGGCGGCACTTCCTGTCGTTACGCGCAACCCATGTTCCAGGTGTCCTGAACAGGGGCGCGGACCTTCTGTCGAGGGGGAACCCGCTCTACGGAGACTGGCGACTCCACCCCCAGATAGTGGGCATGTTGTGGGAGAAATTCGGGAAGGCGAACGTAGATCTCTTCGCCTCGCGCGAAAACTCCCACTGTCTTATGTTCTTCTCGCTAAAGGACGAGGACGCGCCCTCGGCGTGGACGCACTTGCCCACCCGTGGCCCAAAGTGCTGCTCTACGCGTTTCCCCCTGTGCCTGTTAATTCCTACCCTGGCCAGGGTGAGAGAGCAGGGCCTGTCCCTAATTTTGATAGCACCCAGGTGGCCCAAGGCACCATGGTTGGCAGAGATAATTCCTCTTCTGCATGCCCAACCGTGGCCCCTCCCTCTTCGCACAGACCTGCTGTCTCAGGCGAACGGGGAAATATATCACCCACACCCGGACAGGGTGGCTCTGTGGGCTTGGCCCGTGAGAGGACAAACTTAAGCTCGATGGGGCTCCCCCACGGGTGGTTGCAACTATACAGAACGCTAGGGCTTCCTCCACAAGGTCCCTATATGACTGTAAGTGGCAAGTGTTTGAAGGGTGGTGTGATGAGCGTGGTTCAACATCATATCAGTGTTCAGTCTCTGATATTTTATGTTTTTTACAAGACCTTATGGATAAAGGCAGGACTTTTTCCACTATTAAGGTCTACCTGGCAGCTATTTCCGCTTGTCATGTTGGGTTTGATGGCTTAACGGCAGGGCAGCACCCCCTCATTCGTAGATTTATGAAGGGTGCCCGCCGTTCTCTCCCAGTTACTAGAAGGACTGTCCCTGAATGGGACCTCTCCATGGTGCTGGAGGCTTTATGTCAGCCACCTTTTGAGCCCCTGGGAGGCGTTTCCCTGAAAATTCTGTCTTTTAAGACAGCGTTGCTCCTGGCCTTAGCATCAGCTAAACGTGTCAGTGACCTACATGCACTCTCTGTTCATTCCTCGTGCACTAAATTCTCTCTTAGTGGAGATAAGGTTTTTCTTAAGCCTAACCCGGCCTTTATGCCGAAATGCTTCCCAGCATTCTCGTGTGAGGTAATGGAGCTTTCCGCTTTTCACCCTCCTCCTTTTTCATCTGAAGAGGATCAGAGGCTGAATGGTCTGTGTCCGGTCCGTGTCCTGCGGGCTTACTTGGATAGGACCAGTGCTTTTCGGAAGAGCAATCAGCTCTTTATCTCTTGGGCTCCTCCTCACTCGGGGAATCCCATTTCTAAGCAACGCCTCTCACATTGGCTTGTGGAAGCTATAATTTTGGCTTATGAATCTTCAGGAGTGCTGCCTCCAGAAGGCATCAGAGCCCACTCAACGAGGGGCATGGCCGCCTCTTGGGCTCTGTTCAGGGGAGTTTCATTGCAGGACATCTGTTCTGCTGCCAGCTGGGCTTCTCCCCATACTTTTGTACGTTACTACCGACTGGATGTAACCAGGACCCCGGTAGCTCATTCTGTCCTGGGGGTGGGTTCTTCATAGCCCCTCCCCTGTTGGTTCCTTTTTTCTTTATATATGTAATATATTTTATATATATATATATATATATATACATATATGAAGTAGGGAAAAAGGGGTAATGGGCCGGTTGGCTGTACACATTCATGTCACCGAGCATGCATTAACATTCCTGCTGGGTGTTGTCTTTACTGGGTGCTGCTGGGCTGATATTTATGTTTGTGCCACTAACATGTTTCTTCAGCTCTGCCAGTACACAGTTCTCACTTGTGTGCTTCAGGGTTGCCATGTGTGTAATTACGGGACGTGTCAAGCACCGCCTCCTTGGGGCTGACCGTTCCCTTTTCTGGCTTGCAGGACCTCACTGTGAGTGTATTGGGCAATCGGGGAGCTGTCCATGTCTCCCATAGGTGGATCTCGAACACGAGATGATGAAAGAGAACAATAGGTTACTCACGTAACCCCGGTTCTCTGAAACATCGAGTGGAGAGATCCACCAAGCTTGCCCCGCTTGCTGCACGAGAAGCGAATATTCTTACTGAGGAGCAGCAGCGCGTGCAGATTGTTATATGCCCTTAGGTAAGGGGCGGGACCTTACCGAGCATAGGACACGCGCTTCTGTCTGTCTAGCCAGACTTGGTGCAATTGGATGCTTCTGCAGAGGTCAGGTACGGATGCCCTTCCCATAGGTGGATCTCTCCACTCGATGTTTCAGAGAACCGGGGTTACGTGAGTAACCTATTGTTCTCACTCTTTCTTTGTTTCTGTCTTCTTAAATTTTTTTTATTGTTTTTGCAAGAACAGTATCATCTCTAAGTGCACCAAATTACCTCAGACATCTCAGCTCAGGAGGTGCTTTGAGTTCAGTTTAGCTTTATTTCCACAAAGCAGTTAATTGTGAACGCAACTCTGTATCATTTGTGTAAGTAATTTTCCACCTGCATGTTTAGACGGATACTTGCCTGATGGTAAATGGAAAGGTGGTTACTTGGTTTTATATATATATATATATATATATATATATATATATATATATATAAAACAAGTAACCATATATATAAATAATATTTCTGATCACTTCATTATTTTAAATGCTTTTTCATTTTGTTTGGAGTGCAATTTGAATTTAGAAATGTATCTGATTGTTTTTTTAATTAATTAATTTTCAAATACACATATCGTGAATAAACAAAACAAATGTATTCACACACGATGTATTTACCCAGACAATGAAATACCCGGTAGAGAATGCACAGATGAAGTAGGTTATTTGCCAGAGTGATGTTGCCCTTCACAACTGTTGAGTTTTTTTTTTCTGCGACCAACGGACCAATCAAAACTTGGTCAAACAAGACTCTTCTCATCGACTAATGTTTGGTCGACTATTAGGGGGCAGCCCTAAGAAACTCATCAGTCAATCATTGTTTTGAGGGATGAAGGCTATACAATGCTTGAAAGTTTTCATAAAAAGGCGTACACTACAGTCTTCAAAGACAAAGGACAACTGGCTCTAACAAGGACAGAAAGAGATGTAGAAGGCCCAGTAACTACTAAACAAAAGGATAAGTACATCAGAGTATCTAGTTTGAGAAATAGATGCCTCACATGTCCTCAGCTGACAGCTTCATTGAATTCTACCCGCTCAACACCAGTTTCATAAACAACAGTAAAAAGAAGACTCAGGGGTGCAGGCCTTAAGGGGAAGAATTGCAAAGTAAAAGCCACTTTTGAAACAGAAAAACAAAAAGAAAAGGTTAGAGTGGGCAAAGAAACACAGACATTGGACAACAGATAATTGGAAAAGAGTTTTATGGATCTTAACCCCATTGAGCTTTTGTTGAATCAGCTAGATTGTAAGGTGCATGAGAAGTGTCTGACAAGACAGCCACATCTATGACAAGTGCTACAGGAAGCGTGGGGTGAAATGTCACATCTGGACAAACTGACAGCTAGAATGCCAAGGATCTGCAAAGCTGTCATTGCTGCACGTGCAGGATTTTTGATGAGAACTCTGACATTTTTTCACATTGTAACGGTAATTTTCATTACATTGTGATCAGTTGAATGCCACTTCGGTACCAATTTTCTTCCATAAGAGCAAAATCTGTAAATTATTCCAAACTTTTGGCTGCCAGTGTGTGTGTGTGTGTGTGTGTGTGTGTGTGTGTGTATATATGTATATATAAAATAAATATTTGCAGTATCTCTGGAGCTATCTATTTATTTACACTTACACCAACAACAGAATGAGCTTTTCTATTTTTGTTATAAAAACAATTTCAACTTAATGAACACTTCATTAAGCATCATAATATTAAAAGTATGAAACATTAAATAAAATATGAAATATAATAATACATTTATAAAATGTATATTTGTAGTACCTATGGAGCTATTTATTGGTTAACACTTAGACCAACACTGGAATTCTATTACCCAAGTTAAAACCCACCTTTAAGTTAACTCATTTGAGATCACTAAGTGGTCTAATGTTGATTTTGACTACATAGGTTATTAGACTCTCATATCCATCATATGCATTCAAATACCATGATGTGCCACATACATTTACAAATGTATTAATGTCTTTGCATTACATAACATATCAAACCAAGTGGGATTTATTTTAAAGAAAGAAAGAACAAGCACACTTTTCAAGAAGTTTTCAACAAGATTGTTGGGATTTAAATGATAAAATAACAGATCTTCAGTTCAAAATGAAAACAAAAGTTTTTACTGGCTATCAACATTAGTGTACATAACTATCCTTGTGCTGACTCTACAAAGTCACCTGTATAAACTACATGGCTTCCAGTGAAAATGAGCTTGACAACAGTTGGTTTTTAGATTTTGTTACTTGATGCAATGACATTCATACATGTGTAAGTGTGGCTTAAGTGTCCAAATACTTTTTGGGCCAATGAACAAAGTCGATCGACATCAATCAACCACATGCTCAATCACTTAAAACCAGATATATGTTATTGTACATGCACAGGAGTATTACATTTCTTGCAGATTACATTCTTTACCTGAGTTATCTCCTCTAGCTTCTCCACTAAGTGCCTGCGCTGTTAGAAGGTCCATCTCAGTGTTTACACCAATGGAGGCCTCTCCATAAGACAATGAAGACTTGGGATATTCATCCCGATGTAGGACCCCCATAGCGTCAATCCTTCCAGAATGGGGTAAAGCTTCCACAGTTTGACTGCAAGTTGGGCTTGAGCTCAAGTGCATTTTGTTTTGTGTAATGTGGTATGGTGCACGCAACGGTTTCATCATGGACTGAGGAGAGTTTTGAAGTGGAGATGACGACACCCCTATGGAGTCACCATCTACGGAGGAAGGCTTGTGAGATGCCGAAGACCTAGATGAAGATATGGCCTGGAGGTTTGGCTTGGGAGACTGGGTAAACCCACTAGTTGCCCGGTTACCTTCAGAGCCGCTTGGCATCTGTGAATTGGCCACACTGTAATAGTCTTCACCCCTTTCTTTTTTGATTTTCTTCAATGCTGGGTCAGTGGGATCCTCATCTCCCGGTGCTTTTACGAGTCTTTTCCTGGGTGTGACGTTCGGGGTGTGGTTGGGTTCGGAGTCGCCCTCTTCGTCAGTAGCCGACGACTCGCAAACTATGTCGTAGAGGTTGTTGTATTCCTCGCCATTGTCGTCCATCTCAGAAGGTTCACTGCAGTTGGAGATGTCACAAGAGTCGTGGATCTGACTGGAATCACCTTGGCTGGAATTGCCTTTGCTCTTTCCGGCATTGCAGAGGAACCGTTCTGTTGAGGTGTTCTGTACGGCAACGGCTGCCTGCATAATACTGTCTGCATTGATGCTCCGGCTGTCTTGGTAAGACATGCGCTCCTTGTTTCCTGTTTTGCAGGTGCTATTAAGTGGCCAATGGTAGGCATGGCCAGCGCTGCAGCCCCACAGAGCGGTCAGGCTACCGTGCGAGCCTTCGTTGAGCATGTGTTTCAGGTTGGGGATCAGGGTGCAGATAGTTCCATGACTGTGGGCCCATTTCACCAATTTCGCCAGGTTATCAGAAGAAGTGTGCAAGCAGTCTTCCATGTTGAGCGCCTTCCCCTGGGACGAGAAGATTGAGGTTTTGTAAAACAGACCATCTTTGAAAATCATACAATTCCAAGTCAATTTGAAATGGTATTTGCAAACCATTTTAATTCCAATCCATAATGTCACATATTTCAGGGTGAAATAGGACATTTAATGAGAAACTAATATACAGCTGGGCCTGATTTTATACATTGGGAATTGAGTGGATTGTGATAATTTAAAGTTGTTTACAGTTGCTTTTGGAAAATTGTTGGTTGTGCATCAAGAAACAGTTAATCCAAACAGGAAAATTCTGTCTTAATTTACTCACCTTCATGTCGTTCTAAACCCATATGACTTTCTTTCTCCTGTGGAACACAAATATATAAATATAAAACAATGTCATAATCACTTATTTCCAAACAATAACAATTGAAATGTGGTGACACATCAATATAACATAAAACATCATTGGTTCTTGCACATTTTGGGATCGTACATCGTGATGTCAATACACAAGATCCAATGAGGTTTGATGTCTTTTAAGTTTCGCCATATTTGATTTGGGCTCTGTATACACAAGTTGTTGTTCAGTTTGATTTGAGATAGAGTGATGACTTCAATTTTGGTCTGCTCATCATAGAAAGTGATCAAATGCCTTCAGAAGTCTTGGAATAAGATGCATGAGTCACATGGACTACTTTTATTACACTTTTGGATGCTTTTTAAAGGGATAGTTCACCCAAAAGAATTATTTTATCATTTACTCACCCTCATGCAATCCCAGAAGTGCATGACTGACTTTCTTCTGCTCAACACAAAGTTTTTTAAAAGAATATCTCAGCTCTATAGGTCTACACAATGCAACTGAATTGTGATCAGACCTTTGTAGCTCAAACAAATCACATAAAGGAAACAGAAGTAATCCATAAGACTTCAGTAGTCAAATCCATATATTCAGAATTATATGATAGGTGTTGGTAAGATACAGATAAAAATTTAAGTCCTTTTTTCCCCTCTAAACCTCCACTTTAACTTTTACATCTGAAAGTCACGTGTGGTGCCTTTTTAGGTTCACTTTCACAAAGTCACTATTTCCTTCTATTGTATAGAAATTGGTAGTTGACATATTTTTAAATATCTTTTTGTGTTCCACAGAGTGACACAAGGGTCAGAAAATTATGACAAGATTTTCAATTTTGGGTGAACTTATTAAAATTTAAATGAAATACCATTTTTTAAGTTATTACATTTTGATTAAAGATTAAGAAAATGAACCAGTTTTGTCCCTTTAGAATAACGTGCATGATAACGAGAAATGTAATTAGTAAATAGAGACAATTTTTTGTTGACATTTTAGAACTAGGAATCTATCTTTCTCAAAACCTCATCATATAAATCCAAATTAGTTTTGTGACCACTCATGATACATATATGTTTTGTTTGGTAACACTGTTACTTTACATTCAAATAGGGGCTCAGGGACAAATGTTTGTGTTGCATCAAATTGGACCCTAAAACTGGATGTATTTCGCTTAAAGCTCAGAGCAGAAGGAAGCACGTTTTCGTCCAGGATAACCTTGTACGTGGCTTGATTCATGCATCCTTCACAAAGATGAATCTGCCTGATTCCAACCTTGCTCAAGCACCCCAGGTCTGAAAACACTACATCTTTTTTTGTTATTTTGACAAGTTGACATTTTCTGCAAATAAATGCTCTAAATGACCATTTTTTTATTTGGAATTTGGGATAAATATTTTTTGTTTTATTCTATAAACTACTGAAATGTTCATTTAACTCAAACACATACCTATAAATAGTAAATCCAGAGAAATTGATAATTTGGAAGTGGTCTATTAATTGTTTCCAGAGCTGTATAGGTTAAGCTCAATCGACAGCATTTTTAGCATAATGTTGATAAAAACAAAAATTAATTCTGACACCTCCCTCCTCTTCTTTAAAAGCTCATAATTTTATAAAAGCATTTACATTAATACGTCTGTTATAACTTCTGTAATATTTATGCTGTAAGTTGGTTTAAAACATGATTAAAGGGTTTATGCATTATGTCGTCATGGCAACGGATTTGTTAAATTTGAAATAACTTTCAACAGAAAAGGTTATTATGCAATTTTATCACACTAAAATCATGTTAACATTCATATTGTTTACATCAAGTGGCTATACTTTTTAAACAGTGAGTATTTTTTAACATTTACGGATTGGACCCCATTTACTTCCATTGTAAGTGTCTCACTGTAACGCATTTATTTATTTATTTTTTTTTTTTAAAAAACTAATTTTTGTGGTTGTCCACAACAAGACATGCTGTCGATTGAGCTCAACTTGTAATGAACCTGGAATATTGTGGTGTATATATAAGGTATTTACATGATACTTCAAAGGAAACCTTTACCATGGTATTGTACTTTTTGTTAGTGGTACAACCCGTAGACACACCCCTATGCCCAGAAATATAAACAAGATCGCACGTGGCAGGAATTATTTCATGGTTTCGCTCTATTTTTATCAGTTTTATAACACATAATGACGTTGATCTCTGAAAGGATCTTTAGTGCCAAATGCCAATGTGTCTCACTCTCCATCCAAACCTAGTGTGCTGCTCACCTAGACAGCAATTTTGGGCATCACAATCGCTTTAAACAATCGAATGTTCGAAAGCGCCCAAAATGTTGTTTGTGTAGACAGACCGGGACAGTTTTGAGACACAGCCCTTCTGTCTGTATTTCTGAATGCATAAACACACAAAGAGCCCAATAAAAAGCATCATCATACCTTCACACAGGAGACATATTATCCAATAACCGCACACATATGCTGCTCGCTACCTCCTTGCACGATATCAAGCGACATTTGACAACGAACACTTTTAATTCGTCGGCGTTTCTTCTATTTTTGACAGTTGTTTTAAACAAAAGCCATTAATTTCGCTTTTAATGGACGTACAGCGGGAACTTCCGCAATTGCCGGAAGTACGTGTGTGACTGTGTGTGATAGAAGGTGTGCGCGTTCAAGTGTGAATGAAGGCTATCTTCAGCTGTGCTAATAATTAAAAAATGATAACAATTTGAAATATATATATATTGGATAGATTCAATATAATTTGTTTTAAAAGTATTAGAGATGCCCTTCTGGTTGCACTTTTACTTTATGTTTACTTATTTTTTCTTTATAGTTTCTTTTATTATAGTGTGGCGAGTGTACCAATTAAAATGATAATTTTCTTTTCTTTTTTTCTTGTCTTTCAAAACCTTTCAAATACATTCTTATGCGGAACACAAAAGGAGATGTTTTAAATGAATATTCCTGGTTCAGTACAAGTTAAGCTCAGTCGAGAGCATTTCTGTCATAATGTTGATTACCACAAAAATATATTTAGACTTGTTCCTCCTTTTCTTAAAAAATAAATCTGTCATACAGTGAGGCACTTACAGTATAAATAAATCCTGTAAATCCTTCTAAAAAAACATTTGCATGTAGCCTGTATTAGGCAGGGCAACACGTTAGGCTATTTGCATATTACTCATATTTATTTTGCAATTGAATTTACTTGATCTGTACTGCATGGCTCTAATACCATCCATCATCCAATTTGTGCCTTCCTGCAGGTGAGGGGACTTACAATATTTACTTGGATAGACAGATAGCAGATGAGGTGGGAGTTTAATAGTTAAACAATTAAAATAAAAATAAATAACATATTTGAGTGAAAATTATTAAATGATTTTCACTCACACAACAGTGTATCATTTAATATGAAATCATGGAAACTGCATGTATAATAATTACACAATAATTAGAAACATGCTGTTTAATATACTTTTAGATTAAATTATTGCAGGACAGTGTTGACAATTTTTTTTAATTTCATGTCAAATATGATACATTTGTGAAAATTATTATTTAGTGCAACAAAATAAAAAAGCAAAAGTGAAGTAGGTACACCAATGTGAGTGCACCTGAGACCCGTAGTGACAGATTGATTAATTGACAGCTGCTGTCAGACTCTAAAATGGAGAGTGACTGGAGTGACGCAAGTAGCTTTGCCACGGGGCGGTCTTTTGAAGTCGAGGACCTTTCTCCCCCACCTTCACCTGAAGTGGAGGAGGGTGAATTGTCTGTGGACACAGGGCCGGAGCCATATCAATTTGAGCCGCTGGCTCAAACTGCGGTTTTAACTCCCTGTAGAGCATCCGAGTGCGCATTCACCTTCACTCGCGTGCAGGAAAAACAAACGAAACGCTGTTCAGTGATGTTTATCCTTTTAGCAGGATTTTTATTTAGCAAGCTTCACTTGAACATAACATCAGTTAGCTGTTCTCTCAACTTAGAAGAATGTGACGTAAAGCGTAACGTCATCATGTTCAAAACCGTACACCTCCAAATAAAACTATACAGTCAATACCGTAATACAATGTATATAAGGGTGCAATACGTTTAACACTCCCGCATCGCGAACGCGCGTTTGTCGACCCCAGAGGATTAACTTTAGCCTAACCATAAATTGTGATTCAAATATATATGATCACTCACCTCAAGACGCCGCTGCGGTGGTGGAGTCCTATGGCGTTATATATGTGCCTCATTCCTGAGCGAGTAATTGTACGTTTTGAGCACAGAGAACTATATTTTGCAAGCACATTGCATTATATTTTGAACAGAAATGAACAATCGCAAATAAAAAAATCGTTTGAGCAAAGAAAAAACGATTCCGTGCTCAATAAATGTATTTGCTATTATCCATATTAACGTGCAATAATAACCCTCTCACGCAGTTTACTCAGGTGCTCTCACAAATTTATTCTCTGGGCTCTGTCAAGTCCCTCTCTCTCTCTCTCTCGCTCAACCTCTTAATTCTGTGCGCGCTCAACTCTTCAAACACACGCGCGCTCAACTTGCAACAGCGTTACAAGTGTGCCACAAAATCAACCGATCGGAAAAGTAAAGGTCAATTGTGATTGGCTGTTGGTCTCCAATCACCACGCAGCACAAAGAAGACGAAAAATTTATTTTATGGATAGATGTGTTCTCTAGCCACCATCAAACATGACAGAGTCAAATGGTGAAAACTGCAACAATATGCCACAAGCGTCAGGTGAGTTAGTAATTTCTAGTTTTATGATGTTATGGTTTTCTATGCCTTTGATGAAACCCTGCTATTATCTACGGAAGCGTATTGCATTCACTTGAGAGAAAAAAAAATCTACTCTGTTTTTCTGAATTAACGACTTAATTTTTCATGGAAAAAAGTTTTTGCTCTGTTTTTCTGAATTAACGACTTAATTATCTCAGAATTACGAGATAATTTTTCATTAAAAAAATATTTTGTTCTGTTTTTCTGAATTAATGAGATCCCTCAAAATCCTGCCAGGAGCTCTATTTTAGCTGGATGCGCATGAATTTATAGAGATATATTTTAAACTTGGCCTTCAATACAAAGACATTACTGTCTATGACATTTGTAATACTGTCATGGCTGAGACACGCTTTGATCTTCCAAAGGACACTAATTACACGAGAACTACCGGAATTCTGTAACTACTAGAATGGCCATAGTGGTCATTCTGACCGTTCATACTAGACTGTACCAAATGTCATGTCATATTTACATTCGAAACTTCTATTGAGGTTTTAGAATGAAGCTTCTAATGTCTGTCGTCATATTTTATGGCGTCATCACCCTAAAAATGTATTGAATAAAATACAATAATATGGATCAAATGGAGCGCCACGCGAACGCAGATAGTCCTACATAATACGATCTTTTTTTGTAATATATAATAGTGCTAGACTATATAAATACATAGGCCTATATATTATATATTAGCTGCTAGACTGCCCCGGAATGTGCGTGCCTCGCTTTGTGTACAGCAAGTTTTTTCCACCACAGTGAAAATGTTTTTGAAAGTCTAAACGCCAACAAACATGGATTGAGGCGGAATATTTCGTTAGATAAAAACATGTTGTGAATTTTGGAAATTATTACATCTATCCTTTTTCAAAACATGTTGACTTTTGGACTTTACAACGCTCTGGAGTTATTGGAAATTGGAAACAATCCACCACTGGAATCAAATCCATGAATAAATGAATCTGTTATATTAATAATAAACACCAGGACACGAAATTTTAATTCTAATGAATGTGAAAATGTATTAGTTCATCGACAACCACAGAACTTGCTATTGTAGCTAATTACAGATACAAATTTGATCGTTGTAAAGTCCAAAAAGTCAACATGTTTTGAAAAAGGATAGATGTAATAATTTCCAAAATTCACAACATGTTTTTATCTAACTAAATATTCCTACTCAATCCATGTTTGTTGGCGCTTAGACTTTCGAAAACATTTTCACTGTGGTGGAAAAAACTTGCTGGACACAAAGCTGAGGCACGCACCTTCCGGGCAGTCTAGCAGCTAATATATAATATATACATAGGCCTATGTATTTATATAGTCTAGCACTATATATATTACAAAAAAAGATCGTATATGTAGGACTATTCATGCTCGCTTACGCTCCATTTGATCCATATTATTGTATTTTATTCAATACATTTTTAGGGTGATGACGCCATAAAATATGACGACAGACATTAGAAGCTTCATTCTAAAACCTCAATAGAAGTTTCGAATGTAAATATGACATGACATTTGGTACAGTCTAGTATGAACGGTCAGAATGACCACTATGGCCATTCTAGTAGTTACTAGAATTCGGTAGTTCTCGTGTAATTAGTGTCCTTTGGAAGATCAAAGCGTGTCTCAGCCATGACAGTATTACAAATGTCATAGACAGTAATGTCTTTGTATTGAAGGCCAAGTTTAAAATATATCTCTATAAATTCATGCGCATCCAGCTAAAATAGAGCTCCTGGCAGGATTTTGAGGGATCTCATTAATTCAGAAAAACAGAACAAAATATTTTTTTTAATGAGAAATTATCTCGTAATTCTGAGATAATTAAGTCGTTAATTCAGAAAAACAGAGCAAAAACTTTTTTCCATGAAAAATTATCTCGTAATTCTGAGATAATTAAGTCGTTAATTCAGAAAAACAGAGTAGATTATTTTTTTCTCAAGTGAATGCAATACGCTTCCATAGATAATAGCAGGGTTTCATCAAAGGCATAGAAAACCATAACATCATAAAACTAGAAATTACTAACTCATCTGACGTTGTGGCATATTGTTGCAGTTTTCACCATTTGACTCTGTCATGTTTGATGGTGGCTAGAGAAGACATCTATCCATAAAATAAATTTTTCGTCTTCTTTGTGCTGCCTGGTGATTGGAGACCAACAGCCAATCACAATTGACCTTTACTTTTCCGATTGGTTGATTTTGTGGCACACTTGTAACGCTGTTGCAAGTTGAGCGAGCCTGTGTGTAAAGAGATGAGTGCGTGTGTCAAGAGTTGAGCGCGCACAGAATTAAGAGGTTGAGCGAGAGAGAGAGAGAGAGAGAGAGAGAGGGACTTGACAGAGCGCAGAGAATAAATTTGTGAGAGCACCTTAGTAAACTGCGTGAGAGGGTTATTATTGCACGTTAATATGGATAATAGCAAATACATTTATTGAGCACGGAATCGTTTTTTCTTTGCTCAAACGATTTTTTATTTGCGATTGTTCATTTCTGTTCAAAATATAATGCAATGTGCTTGCAAAATATAGTTCTCTGTGCTCAAAACTTACAATTACTCGCTCAGGAATGAGGCACATATATAACGCCATAGAGTCCATGCAGGAGGAGCAGCGTTTGGCACTGCGTCGCTTTTCAGCGCGAGCTGTTTGGAGAAGCCCATTTCCACCTCCATTGCGTTGGAGAAGCAATCCCGCGTAAAATGCAGTTTGCACACCCCTCCAGCTCTAGGCGGGAACTCGCGGTCTTTCAGACCAAGGACGTGCAACCACTGGCGCCTAATTTCCAAGTCTGCTGGAAAGCTATACAGTCCAGCAGTGCTGTTGCAACCAGAAACACTACACCTACGGTACCATCCTGACCACTGTACTAAATACAGATAATCTACGCTAACTTGAAGCTATCCTAACTGATGCAATACTATGCTACTAACAATACTACACTAGCAAATATGCTAATTAACTCCCTAGGCTACACGAAATAATCTAAATAACTATATAAATGCTATGCTAAATAGATGCTAAAATACTCTATCCTGATCGTTTTCAATACTCGCTACAGTGGTTTTGACGAAACGAGATGGTTTTTATACTGCCATGGGCGTGGTAGCTCGTACCAAGGGCGTGGTGAGTTCAGCTGTCACCGCTTACGTCACGAAGTACCGCAAACAGCCAATAAGAAAATTCAACTGCAGTAGCCACCGTTCAACCTGAAGAGGGCAGCACTTAGACGTTTTTGCACCATATATTGTAGAATTAAAACACTTTATACACAAATGTCAAAAAAATTACTTGAATCAATGACCAGTACTAATAAAGCCCCATTCTTACAGATCATTAACTAAAAAAAGTTGGTTTAGGGTTTAGTTACCCTTTAATAAGACATTCAGTAGATGTCTTTGAGATGTTTATGATTTAGAATGTTTGTCTGATCTTATTAAGTTTAGCAGATGTTAATCAAAATGCAATGCTTTCCAGATGAAAAGATCTGAAACGGATATCTCGATATGTACATGTGCCAACAAGAGGTGGTGCCAGGATTTTTTTTACAGGGGGGGCAGGGCAGGGTACCATGATCAGTCTGTGGTGGCACAGAAATCCATCCGGGGGCAGGGAGGGGTGAACCAACCCTGCTGCTATCTGGGTCATGAGTAAGATCTTTGCCGATAGGTTAGTTTAATAACTTTATGAGCTTAACTGCTCATATTTGCATTATGTGTGGCCTTCTTGCGTCTTCAACTTGCAAGTTTTAAAGTTAGCAACAGCGATAACTTTAATTGGCAGTGCGCAAAACCACGCCATGGTCAATAAATGAGGTGCAGACATTCCTCTCGTTAGCGATGAACGTACCAAAAAAGTATTTCAGTAAGTGTCTCAGCTGTTGGCCGCACACAGCTACCTCAGGACCTACCAACAGTGTAGGAAAAAGTAAAAAAAAAACATAATAGTGACTACAGAACCATTAAGGACCACAACAGCCGGAGTGGTTTGAACAGAAGAAAGTGGAAGTGGTTCGACCAAATGGACGTTATCTATGGCAATAGACCAGCGAGCAATGGGAGGGAGTGTGCCCTGAACTCGGCCACGGCTTTGTTGGAGTCCACGATGGAGGATGGTGCGTTTTGTTACTTTAAATCTATATTCTGCTTTAAAGCTTCATTTTATTTAGTTGACCAGCTACTGAAATCTTGCTTCTAAAAACCCTTGTGTAAAACCACCATGCAAAAACTGCTTTATGCAGCACAATGAGCTAGTAGACAGCTAACGGTTGTGTTATACTTTATGGTCAGTAATGTTTGTCACGTTTAAAATTATGTCACGGCAATAGAGGCAGCGCATCTATGACAATCATTTACATTTACGCATTTGGCAGATGCTTTTATTCAAAGCGAATTACAGTGCACTTATTACAGGGACAATTCCCCTGGAGCAACTTGGAGTTAAGTGCCTTGCTCAAGGACACAATGGTAGTGGCTGTGGGAATCAAGCTGACAACCTTCTGCTTACCATTTCTTACCATTTCTGTGCTTTAGCCCACTATGCCACCATCAGCATATAATCCCACCCACGTTGAGGCGGCACTAAACTGCAGTGGAAAAGCAAGCTCAGAAAAGTAATGCGAGCAGAGAAAATGCATTGATTTCACTACATTTATACCTCTCTTTTCCACTAAAATGGCGGAATGCTTTCGATTATCACATACTTCAGAAAATGACGTCACGAAGCTGAAAACAAGTTTTCAAATGAAAACGGATTAGTGTGGATGTGGCCTGATTCATTCTAATGAAGATGGCCATATTTTCTCAACTCACTGTTTGCATTGTTTAAAGGAGAAGGCCTGAAATTAAATCCTAAAAATCTTAAATTCTGTTTTGATGAAGAAAGAAACTCAGATACATCTTGGATGTGAGTCGAGTCGAACCGTAACGAGCAGTGGAAAAGTGCCATTAAGGCTCAAACAGCCACAATGTTATCTCCTTATGAATTATTTTCGGAATATCTGGAGTTCCCAGAAAATGTATTTTGATAAAAAGAAATGCGTATTAAAGGTTAAAACATCGCTGAAATTTAAAACAAAATGTCGAGAGACTGATGTCACATCAAACAAACCAAATTAATTTGAATTTTACTTATACTTTACCTTTAAGACATTCAGTGGTTGATCCGAAAAGCACTTTTTAAGTGCTAAATGTGCTTCCCATTTGTGTGGTGCTACTCGTGCACATTCCGGTGCTGGATCCATTATAAACCAGGCTTGAGTGGATAACGTGAAGCGCTAAACAGCACTGTACAGACCACAAAAGCTGAATTAAACAGAGAAATTTCTACTGGATAATGTCTAACATCTCATACAGACAGACAGACCCAACATAAATGGTAGCATCTAGTTTTTAAGACATACTTTTTACATGAAGTGTTCTTTTGATCTGCCACTCCAGGTATTCTTCAATTAAGGTGTCTTCTATCATGAACTTGAATATATACATATATATATGTATATATATATATATATATATATATATATATATATATATATATATATATTTGTTTTTAATTATAAGATAATTCTTATAAGCTTCTTCTTTTGGTGATTCACTTTCTTAATGCATATTGCCACCTTCTGGTCGGGGCTGGTAAAAGGTGGAGATTTATGGTAAATAAGGATGTTGCCTCTGAATTCATGGATTAAACCACTGGAGTCCTATGGATTACATTTATGCTCCCTTTATGTGGTTTTGGACCTATAGAGTTCTGGTCACCATTGACTTGCGTTGTGAGGACCTACAGAGCTGAAATATTCTTCTAAAAATCTTAATTTGTGTTCTGCAATAGAAAGAAAGTCAAACATATCTGGGAAAGCATGAGGGTGAGTAAATTATAAGAATTTTTTTAAACAATTGTCTTTCCTCGCCATTGCCTGTCAGACCATAAAATATATTAATATTGTGCATAAACGCCTGCGTAAACATTTATGTGCATAAACGCCTGTGTAATTATTTATTTAGGGGCGGCTGTGGCTCAGGTGGTAGAGCGGGTCGGCCACTAATCGTAGGGTTGGTGGTTCGATTCCTGGCCAACCTGACTCCACATACCGAAGTGTCCTTGGGCAAGACACTTAACCTCAAGTTGCTCCAAATGGCAGGTTAGAGCCGTGCTCTGCCATCATTGGTGTGTGAATGGGTGAATGATTCACAGAGTAAAGCGCTTTGACTACCGTTAAGGTTAAAAAGGCGCTATATAAGTGCAGAGCATTTACCATTTATGTAGTTTATATATTTATGTAGTTTATATCATACATCAGGGATGTGGACAGACATTTTTGGGCGGTGGCATCGGAACTCAACAAAGTCTCATCTCCCGACCTGATATTTAGATTTTTTATTCAATAAATATTGTTTGACAGGGAAGCTGTGTGCAAACAGGAATATAGATATATTTATTTATTATAATTTTTTATTTAAGTCCTACACAATAGGTGGCACAATGTGTGATAAATCACTTTGCGAGAAGTCATGGGGCACCAAAATGTACCGAATACCAATTAAATGAATTTGGTGAGATGCTGGTTTCTTATAAGGTTTTCTAGGGTTATGGAGGAAAAACATGCCACAAAGATCTCTGGAAATCGACAGTCTATGTGTTAACAAATAGACCTGAGTGACAGCTAGTTGATTACAAAAGTCAGTTTTTGTCTCTGGGGCTTCAGATGTCATTCTGATCAATGCTGAACTTATCATTGCGATTCTAACATACATTCAACCTATCACAATACAAGAGACTCCTCACCATGATTTCCCACCCACTCTTTTCCCCTTCAGCCAAACTAGCCTATTTTATTTCATTTGGTGTTCCTATCCCCTCCATACCAATCACATCGTGTCTGACACCCCCACCATTTCCATTTATGTTTGTAGGCTTTCTTTGACCAGTCTCTGTTTTCATTTGTTCCTTGCCTAGCAGAGTCCAGAAACAGGGCAAAATCAGAGATACGGTACAGTATCTGTTCCTGTAGATACATGCTGCTTTTATTATGACAAATATTTGTATTCACAGTATCATGTATTTTTCTGCATTTCTTTGTTTTTTGTTGTTGTCATATCATTTGATATCCAAAATCATATCTTATTGCTGACCACCTCTAAGGCATACCTCTATGTTAATATTAAAATAGGAGGACGCTCAAGATTTAATGTAAAACATCAACTAATTTGACATTAAAATGTGTTATCAATGATTTCATGCCTTATTCTTTGAGTGGAATTCTTACATGATTAGTAAATTAAGCTGTTTTAACTAACTCAAAGATGGTTTAATGTAATATATATGCAGTAGATAATGTGTAATTTGTAATGTTTACATTCTGCATTCATGGCGCTAATGTGCTAACATGCTATACACAGCCATAATATGCACTGGTTACACTCTGTTATTGTAATTTATGATGACAATGATACTGCTGTAAAGATTGGTGTATAAAATAGTGTTAATGGGTAGGCCTACAATACAGACAAAAAAATTATAATAGGCAAATACTACTTTGGGTATATTTGTGAATGACTTTCGTCTGCAGATGGCACATGAGTGAAGCAATGAGTCAATGGGCACTTAAAAGTATTTGGGTAGATTTTATTCCTTGTGTAGGCTTATTAAACAAACAAAAAAAAGAAGCAAAAAAATTTCTCTACTCGACCATTGTACAGATGTAGTAGGTACGTTTACACTAGCTCGCTAATAACTCTACACACTGGTGTGTTCATGATTACTGATCTTAACTGACTGAACAGGAATCAGTTGTTGGCCTCAAAGTAGTCGGAGCTCCAGGTTACACCTACTGATGACATGGACCAATGACAGTAAGAAGTTTAGAAGCTGATAAGAATTTTTCCTGAAAGTGCGTGCTGCCAGCGGTTTCGAACCACCAAAACATATTCAAAAACATATGAAGTCACACCTACACCTACAGTCAAAAATCACAAGCTCTGATCTGTCTGGAAAGTTTTATGCTAATTCTGGAAGTTGGGGTGCACAATAGGGCTTGGTAAAACAATTCCGAGTCTGACTAATTGCGATCTTCATTTGAACGATCCCAATATTAATTCTTAAAATCACAATATCAATATTTTACTCTATGTCAGTGGTGCTCATTACATTGATTGCAACTGACCTGTCAGCTGCAAAACTCACTGGCTGATCTTTTTAACAACCCAAAAGGAAAAGATTGTAGAGAGAGAAACTACAAATTAAGACAATCTTAAAAAAAATTCCAAGTTCCAAACGTCAGCTCAGGAGGAGCTTGTTCAAATGGGCCTGCCAATCATATCCCAAGGATATACAGTATGTTTCATTATGCCAACAAGAATTATTTCAAAATTGTCTTTCTATTTCTTGCTTTAGTCAGATGGTCGATGGCACCCAGCAACGACTCTAAAAACTGCTTAAAATTCTGCAGTGCCAAGGAGCCATCAACTAATGTCTATATCTATGCCTCAAAAACGTATTGAGAAAATAACGTGTCGATCAATAATCGATATATCAGTATTTTTGACATTCCTAATACACACTTTATGTATGTACATATGAAGCTTCATAATTTTTTTTTAGCAAATGGACATTATAACTGAAATATGCCCACATTAATCTGAATTGAATCTAATTGAAAATCGAGAGCTTGTGATTTGAAATCTAACCGAATTTGGAAATCTGAAGAGATATCCAACCCTAGTGCACCAGACAGCCTGGATATGGTCCTGTTTACAAAAAGTAGAAAGTTGTGTACTAAGCTGCCTATGATAAGCACTTTTAAAGAAGTTATCACTGGATTTGCCAAAGTTCTGTGAGGTTTTGAGTGGCATCAAATCTTCAACGAGTTTTGTTTGAGAAAGCAAGTTAACGAGATCTGCACAAACAGTTCTGCTTTCTGTCCATTAAAAAATGTGCACTTATTACTTTTACTTAAGCCTACACACTTTGTGATAATTTCTGTCATCGGTACACGGACTGAGACTGTTGAGACATTTTTTCCCCCAAATCATTCTATTATTTTGGTATCATCATAAGTTTCAGATAAACCCTTCCCTAAAGTCCAGCAAAAAAACACAATGAACTGTTTACTGGTCACTTAACATGTCAGTCATCAGTGTTGACACAAATTGACCTTTAGCATCTTCATTCTAGCAGGACACCATGATGGACCATCCGCTGAGGACCATCTCGTACTGACATCGGGAACATGTTGTGCTGATGGCTCGCAGGATGATGATTCGCTCTCAGAGTGCACGGGACAACTTAGACACCACTGACACACAACACACAAACCCAGCGTGCGATGACCAACGCCAGTATAAGATGATCTGCCATGTTTTCGAATCAGAAGATGTGCGTGGATGATTTAGTCATGTTCTTATTGAAAATAATTCTTGTTCTTGATGTTTCTTGCATTTTCTTTCTCTGCATCAGGCTCAGTTGATTGCTCAGTCAATTGGTCAGGCTTTCAGCTTGCATATCAGGAGTTCTTGAGAGCCCGTGGCATTGACCCAGAAGACATGAACCAGAGAGAGTACAGTGACCTGCTTAACACTCAGGACATGTACAACGATGACCCAAGTCAAAAAAATGATTTGTGTCCTAGCAGAAGTTAGTTCCCAAGATGATCTCATTAGTATTTGTTAGTATTCATATGTATGACATGAAGGGTTGCTTAGTCTTGCACATGTACATTTTTTACATTTGGAAAATACAATATTGTATAGACAGCTTCTTCAACATATTCAACCTTCAAATACAAATGAGATCATGTTAATATTCAATTTCGAACAATCCGTCTGTATTTGGGATTTGTGTTTGTGTCAGGTATATATAAACAGAAAGGTGAGATTCTGGGTGTAGTGTTCGTGAGTCGGGCTGGGGCTCCATCCTCCCCACTGTCATCATCGCCAATCTAATGCACAGTGGACATGCAGCGAAGTCTGGAAGTCTGAACATCAGTGATCAGATCATGACTGTTAAAGGTACCAGTCTGGTCGGACTGCCTCTCTCAACATGTCAGCGCATCATTAAAGTTTACAAGCTCCTGGTGGAAGTAAATTAAATAAGACAGAAATATATTACTATTGTATACAACAAATCCTCAAAGTAATCATGATAATACTGTATAAAATTATAAAGACAAACTGGACAGCAATAAATAATTGTTGCCTTATAATAATAATAATAATAAATAAAAACTGTAATAGTGTTTACACACCCTATTCATAAAAACAGGGTTTTGTAAAAATATATGTAGGTAAATAATATATATATATATTTTTCACTTTATTGTGGAAAACATGCATTAATTAATTTAACTTTGACTAGGTATTTATCTTTCTGAATTTTTTGGAATGTACTTGGCTACAACGTCTAATAGGATGGATATAAAATTATGATTGAAAATAAATGTAGTTATTTTTTAAGCAAAATAATTTCTAAATTCAAAATGGTGCACCGGGATGATAGGTTTAAACCCACTCCTGCATGTTCCGCCGCAGCAAAACATAATTTCAAGTCACACGCGAGACTCGTTCACAAAAACATCGCCAGTTTGCGCAAAGGGCAACTTTTTTTGTTAAGTGTAAAGAGTTGGTAAAACTGAAGCTACATTGTTAATTTCTATGCCACTGAACAGATCAAACAGACAAATAAATAGGTGGCCACATTCACTAACCATGCGTATACACATATTTGTGCTTGAAATCTGCATATGAACGTTTTTGACACTGAAATCCTGAATCAACAATAAGTTCGGACTAAAATGTATTTTAAATGTTCGAAAAAATTGAGGACCAACTGAAGCAATTCAATAAACACATAATCCTGGTGTCCATATAAACATGAAACGAAACAAATAATGCACACTACTACACTACACTATACTATAGGCTACTACACTATACGATTATTTATGCTGACAACTTTTAATTTACAATGCATATTCTGTACATTTGCACCTTATGTGGCAGTGCTAACTTAAAACTAAAGTCTAGAGATCACTAGGTTTTTAAACAGATCTAATATGTAACTCAGTATTATAGCAGAACGATATAATTTGGTTGTATTTTTGACCTGTGTCCAGGGGCTTAAGTTTCAATGCAGGATTAAGGGTAACATTGTCAGGTGTCCTCCTGTAACTATGGCGCTCATCCGCAGACCAGAACTCCGATATCAACTGGGCTTCAGTGTACAGAATGGCATTGTGGGTATTATGGCTGTCAACGGGGCTGCGAAAATAAATGTGAATTTTTCACTTAAACATGACAAAAATGCTAATTTTATTGAATTTTCAGGACATCATTTCAGGTTGAGGAAAAAACCTGTAAGACCTCCTGATTTTTAAATTGACGTTTTCTCCTAAACCCACAAGAGGGCGCATCAAATACAAACACAGGAATTTCAAGAAGCACTTTTCCGAATTATGCTATGCTGCGAGATGCCGATAGAGAGCAAGACACAACGGCTAAAGACGTTCCCCCAAGTGGATGTTCACACCGAACGCAGTTTTACAATTCTTTATTATGTAAACATGCACCAGATGGACGTTTTTGAACATTGTGCTGTGTTTCAATATTTCTTTCAGCGTCTCACGCAGGACTGCCACATTTTTTAGATGTGAAGTTAAAAATAACTTGAACCTTTAAAACCGCGTCTTGATACACCTGTGTAGTGTTAAACTGCAATCATTGCGCTGCATCAAGCATTTTGTTTTTCTGCATAGGAACATGATCGTCTTAAGCCATTTGAATGCGAATGCACAGTTTTAACATTCAAATGTGCATTTTTTTCCTTAAAGTTGCACTCAGTAACTTTTTGCTCTTGTCATCTTGGACTTACAGTGACACCTAGAGGTGTGGATGCAGCATAATTCAAAATCAATAATTTTCAGTGACAGATGCCATTGTAGGAATTCACTATTCACAATCAGCCTTGATTAATTGAATACAAGAGTGAAAGTGTCCAATAACAAGACAGTTACTGAGATTTAGCTGGTCATGTGATTCTAAAATGGCAGCCCCCATGAGGACGCCCCTTCCCCATGTAGAATAAAACAGCTTTTATAACATCACTGATATGACTGAAGTCTTCATCTCATCGTGATTTTATATATGTTTCAAAGTTGCAATTCATTTCTTGTTTAATGTGGAAAAAATTACTGAATGCGTGTTTAAATTGGCAGAATATTTGCATTTTAATTTGACAGATTTTGTGGGCATTAACATAAAATCTTGTGCTGCTAGTAGTCACTATGTTTTTTTGTGTTGTTGTTTCCAGATCTGTAGTGTGATGTGAGGGGGGATTGCAGAGAGAGGAGTCCGCGTCGGTCATTGCATCGAGATCAACGCACAGAGCGTTGTGGCCACACCTCATGAGAAGATTGTTCATATCTCATATGTATATTGCAATAAGAGCTGACGCTGCATTAATATTTGCTCAGATCCATATGAAGACTATGCCAGCAGCCATGTTTCAACCATGTACCGCCTGCTCACCGCCCAGGAACAACCCGTGTACATCTAAAAACCTGCAGGGCTACCACATCACCTTCATATATGATGATAGTCCAGATGTATTATTTATTTAAATATTAATATATCTGTTTACATATTTAACTGGATGTATTTATGATTCCATTAGTGCATAAACCAAACCATTTCATTAGCATTTGACCTCCCTTAAACTTTCTGAAAGCCCATAATCAATCCACTGGCATCAGTTAATCCAAGTACCAAATAAAACTGAATGGTAATTGATTAAGTGCCAAACACACTACTGGACCTAAACTATCACAGAAAGATGAGTGGCAGAGTACAGAAATAATGTTTCAATATACACTCATCACAATTGTACAGTGATCTTTATTAATGATGTTATGTTCTCTCCATCTGAGGCAGGCAAAAGTACATAGAGCGACAATTTAAAAATAGTGCAGGACATATTGGACTGGACACATTGTCGAACTCAATGCAAGATTGCTGTATGCTTGTTCAATTATAGGAGAATAAAACAAATAATATATTGAGTTCTTAATACAGTTTTCAATTATCTTTATTTAGAGGCCTTTCTCAGTAAATACTGTAATTATGTATGCAATTAATTGTATTAATTAATCTGCGTGTCATGTACTGTAATTAATATGATTAAATATTTTTAATTGACAGCCCTAATCCAAATGTATAACTTGTGATAATATCTATAAGTTAAGTCACAGCACTGGGTTACAGACACCGTTCAACAAAAAGCAGAATACTAAGGCCAATTATAAGCTATACTTCACATTATTATGAAATTGTAACATTTTATTTAAATTTTTTTTTCAGCAGATAGCTGCAGACACATCTAATACTTGACACAAAGCAGCCTTTTCATAATTATTAAACTTTGCTTTTGACTTATTTGTGGGTTACATACATTTGCTTATTTCTCATAAATATGTAATAGTGTAATCTGAGCTAATTGAGTTCTTCAGCCAAACAGTCCCCCTTAAAAATGCAAAAAATGTGTTAATAACTATGAAAGCAGTTAGGGGTGTAACAAAACAAATTTCAATAAATGTTTAATCTCGTATTTTGGAAAAGACAGGTTACACACCAGCTGTTCCAGATATTTTTGTCATGGAAACAGTACTGAATGTTACACCACTATTAACAGAACACAAGGGTTAAAACTTTTGAAGTTTAATAATACCATGTATGAGCTATAGAAATAGTTCAGCAAGTACCACTAATGAAAGACAAGGAAGTACAAATTTTAAAAGTATGGTTTATTTATATTTTCTAAATTTAAAAATAGCATAATTTCCCACAAGTCTGAGTTGTATTAATTGTTAGCACAAAGTATTGATCATAGATACGAATAGTTTTCGTAGATTTCATAGATACGCATCAACATTTCACACTGTACTATTATAATGTGAATTATATTGTGAATGGATCAAATTCTGAACAATTTAAAAGATGTTGCACATTTTATAACATAAGCCTGTTTTCTGGATCAAAATCATAGTATATTAGTAATATAAACAGCAGCTTAAAGTAACTTACACGTTTGATCAATGGTATTAAGGCACTCCAGCAAATGTTTTAGAAAATAACATTTATACCACTTTCACTTTTGGTTTATGTCAAATCGCAGTGTGAAGAATGTGTAACTTCAACTCCATCTAGTAGCTTTCACTAGTGGCTGATACATGACATTGTGGGAAAATAAAACCAGCTAAAGACATACAAATTGCTCAGGACAACTACAAACAGACATGAAATATACATTTCATTTAAAACACGGCAGATATAAAAAAAAAAATAGAGACCATCTTGACATGGCATGTTTATACTGCATGTAATGCATGTGTCAAACAAAAATACTGTTCAGTTTTGCATCTGATTTGTCCATGGTTTCAAGTGACACTTGATCACCCCAAATTACATAACTAACCACTTTTACTTTTTTTTTTAAATAATGACATGCACAAGAAATACTCTGACACAGATCAAATGTGATCAAGATATTCAGCTCTGTTATGTTGTCACACTGTTTGGCTTACAAGTTTTCTGGTACACTGGGCGCTACAGTTCAGTGTCGTTGTATTTCTGAGGATTGTGGTAGCCTCTGCGGGTTTGATCGGCTAAGTTGCGTCTGTATTCTTCCTCGTCATCATCATCAGCATGGTAGTGAGTGTAGGGTGGTTTGGAGGAGGAGCTCAACGATTCAGAGTTTGAGCTGGAGCTAAAGGGAAGAGACTCATTACTGAGGGAAAACTGCACATTGGCATCCAATTGGGAATTTATACACATGCAGGAATGAGAGATTCAAAGCAAACTCACCCGATTGGTTGTGGTCTGTTCTGATTTTGCTTCGGTTTGTGTGGAGCTGCATAAATGTCTGGATGTTTCTGAGATATTTCCAGCTGTTAATCAAGAAGACCAGATGTTTGTCTGATGAGAAGTTTCAATGATTTTCTACTGTTCTAGAATAACTGTTTTGTTTTACAATTGTAATAATAATTAATTAGTGGGTGAATCTCAATAAGAAAGTATCAGGTTATTATTAGGTGAAAAGTTTAGTCCACTGTCATATCCCCAATTTATTCTTTTTTTTTTTTTAATAAATAAAATGATACTCACTCTATCAGATATTTTGGGGAATTAGTATGTGAAAATGTGCATACGCAAATTAATTAGACACAAACCCGTGCTTGTTCGGCCTCCTGCAGCTCCAGCATCCTTTTGGCTCTGGCCAGGTGGTCCATTTTCTCAAAAGCCTTCACCTTTCCCATGAATGAGCGGTTGGCGGGGTCTTCAGAGGTCATGTCATCGGCAGGGCCTGACCGCGTGTTGAAACTGGGCTTCTGAGCTACCGGCGGTGGAGCAGGTTTATTACTGACGGGCACGTCACTGCTCACTGTACTGCTGGATCGCGAGTCAAAGCTTCTGGAGTCTGCGGCATGTGATGTTGATCTGACCTGCAGTAACAGGAAGGGTTTGAACTTGCTCATACATTTTCATAACCCCTGTTTGTCATTTTTTAAGAGATCATAAAAAAGGGCTCCATGATTAAGATAAAAATAATCAAAAATTATTGTCAGTTGAAACAATGTATATTAAAATACCTTTTTATCTTTTCAGTGGCAATTGCATGCCCTATTCTTTATGTAGTGTACACATCCAAAACAAGCTGAGAGCTGTGTTCCTGTATTACCTTATTACTGTTTTGTAAAGCAGTAAATCAAGACAGCACTTACATTCAGTAAATAGTGTAATTGTCCCTTTTATAAATGAATATACAAAAATATCAGCCACAGCATTAAAACCACCTGCCTAATATGATATAGGTCCCCCTCATGCTGCCAAAACAGAGCCAATCTGCATCTCAGAATAGCATTCTGAGATCATATTCTCACCACAATTGTACAGAGTGGTTATCTGAGTTACTGTAGACTTTGTCAGTTTGAACTAGTCAGGCCATTCTCTGTTGACCTCTCTCATTAACGAAGTGTTTCTGTCTGCAGAACTGCCGCTCGCTGGATGTTTTTTGTTTTTGGCACCATTCGGAGTAAATTCTATAGAGTGTTGTGCGTGAAAGTCCCAGAACATCAGCAGTTACAGAAATACTCAAAGCAGCACATCTGGCACCAACAATCATGCCACGGTCCAAATCACTGAGATCCAGGGCTCTACGCTAACTTTTTTCCCAAGGAGTACATGCGCTCCTAAATGAAAAAATTTAGGAGCACACAAAGAAATTTAGGAGCACAGTGAAAATTAAATACAGAGTTTATTAACAAACAGTTTATTACATACATAATTATACTGCGTGTATGAGTGTGTGTGCGTGTACTAAGGTACATCTGTGGAACAGCACATACCTCCCAAATCACACATTGACCCATGCCTACTAGAATCAAAGATATCAGTTGTCCAGCTGCTTTTGTATGTTGACAGTCTGGCATACTTAGAGGTCAGCCAGCGGTCTCATTATGTCAGCAAGTTGACCGATCATCTCCGCACATTGTCGTATGTGGGATTAATGTATACTCCGTTTTTGTGGTGGAGTCTGATAAGCGGCCCAAATTTGATGAAAGGTTCTTCTTCTTTCACAATAAAGTATGCGCTGTTTATCTTTATTTTCAGCTGCTTCCCCTTCTCCTCCTCAGACTGCAGCACTTGCCTCCTCAAGGCTGCTGACACCGAGCTTGATGGTTTCTCCTGTCTCATCCAGAGCACTTGATATGCCGCCATGAGATGTTATGTTTCGCTACACTATCTCTTTTCAGATTAGCGATGGGCATTCTGGCTCTTTTCATAATTGGTGTTAAAACAATTCTAATTAAATTATTAAATGAAATTATACTCTATAATTTCATCTATACCTTAACCACAATTTTTAAAAAAATGCATTGATTTGTTAAGAAAAATAATACTATTAAACATTTGCATTTAAAGTATAACTTATTGTATATAAACAAAGTGCATATAAATCTAACCATTCAAAACGAATACAGTCTGAACAGAATAATAGACAGGGCCACCGCTGGCCAAATTGATGCCCTACGCGTGATATGAGCGGGAAGCGATCGTCAGTGTTCTGCAACTGCATTCGGGTCCTTGAATAACGTATAGCGAGTGAGTAAGGGCAGCCGGTGGACTTTCTGGTGCCATCCTAGGGTAAGATGGTGCCCCCCTAGGGAGTTGATGTCCTACACTGCGTAGTATGCATGTAGGCAGCGGCGGTACTGATAATAGAATAATGCACCATATCAAAGAAAAATAAATCATTTACAAAACTGCAGCATCCCACAAATTGAAATAAATGTAAAAAAGAAGAATGTTATTTCATTTAAAGTATAACTTTTCAATGTGCATATAAATATAACAATTCAAATACAATCTGAACAGCGTAAGTTGGCTCCGCCCTCCCTCACGCATCTTTGGTTCATTGGTTGACACTGTGTGTCTGATTGACAGGAACAACAGGTGAGAGCAGACAGTCAGAACTAATGTGTGCGCTTGAGCATTGAGGCCTATATTATTTCATTAGTTTTTTCGTTATTTTTAAATCTTTTAATTATTCATATCTTAATTTGTTTTGTATAAATAGATTCTGATATGCGAGCCGGCTGCCAACGTTCACCTACAAGAGCAGGCTCGTTTGCAAATGACCACTATTTCAGATGCGGGTTTCCTGACACGAAGGACGAGATGCCCACCTGTTTCTGCCCTCTACAATATTTGCAGAACATGATGTTGTTTTCAAACTCTAGCTATGGGAAAATTTTGAGACAATTTGCATTGAATCTATGTGTTCTCCCTCCACCGGCTACAGTGGACGTTGAAGTGACAGCTGGTGTCACGGCAGCTTTGCTCTCAGCATCCATAACGTTAGCCGTCTCCGGTAAACCTTGTGAAGAGAATTCGTTAGTTGAACCTTGCGAATCCCCCTCGCCAAATCCCTCTTTCTCCTCATCTCTTTTTTGCTTAAAATAAAATGCGATCTCGCCTATACGATTCTTTTTTCCATTGTTCACCTTTCTCTCTCTGACTGGACCGCGTCATCACAGAAAACTACTGTGGTTGGCACAAGCCGCTTGTGGAATGTGGGTCTTGTAATTTTTAAACAAATACCTTAAAAAGGGGGGGTTACGTTTGTAATTTTTAATCGCACACTGTGCTCGTAAATCATTTTTCCAGTTCGCACATATCTATTTTAAGGGGCAAATGCGAGTGAAATACTCGCACTGTAGAGCCCTGAGATAATTTTTTTCCCCCCATTCTGATGGTTGATGTGAATATTAACTGAAGCTCCTGACCTGTATCTGTATGATTTTATGCACTGCTGCCACACGATTGGCTGATTAGATAATCTCATGGATGATTGTTGGTGCCAGAAGCTGGTTTGAGTATTTCAGTAATTGCTGATCTTCTGAGATTTTCACACACAACAGTCTCAACTCACAACACAAAATGGTGCCAAAAACTAAAATCATCCAGTGAGTGGCAGTTCTGTGGATGGAAATGCCTTGTTGATGAGAGAGGTCAACAGAGAATGGACAGACTGGTTAGAACATACAAAGTCTACAGTAACTCAGATAACTGCTCTGTACAATTGTGGTGAGAAGAATATAATCTCAGATTGCTGTTCTGAGATGCGGGTTGACGAAATAAAAATATGCTGTACACACATTTAGAAATAATACAAATTTGACAACGGGACTAGACCTAAATGCCATGCTGTAATTAAAACTTCTTATGATTTGTTAAATATGATTTGTTTATAATCTCTCTTTTTTTAATGCTAAACATTTTATAGATTCAGCAAGGGCTATGTAACCTTAAGGCCTTTTCACACCAAAGGCTACATGATTATGAGACGCGAATTACTAACGAAACGCCCTTGCACACAGAAAGCGACGTGAATGACTGCCGTTAGCACATTCGCACCTTTACAACAGGTGACGCTAGGAAGGCTAGGAGCTTTGTCTACATCGGTGAGGCTTTTCAGGAGTGGAGAGACCTCCAAGTGGTAAAAGGCTTGAAGATGGATGCAGAAGTTGCTCTTTTTCTTCTTGATAGTTGGGTAGCATACATTTTGCTATGTTTCACAGAACTCATATAAGCCATTGTTGTGACGTTAGATTTAGTCGCAGGTGAGTTGTGAGTGTCTAGAGCTGGAGTGTGTAAAACTTGCGTGCATGAATTTGGGGGGGCGGAGCTTCCAAAGGAGCACTGAAGGGAGGGGTGTGTTTGCTTTGGCAGTTGAGTTTGAATATCAACAGAGTTTCTCAGGAATCGCTGAGTGCACATTTAAGCTTGACAACATTTAAACACTCAAAGAGTCTAAATAATGCAAGAAATACAACACCTCATCCAACGAACCATCTTCGGTCAAACCCCTTATTAGATACTAATACTTGCCAACAACAGTTAATGACTATTAAAAATAGCACAGGAATAAAGATTTTGAGGAGACAATAGCACGTTTTTGGTAAACAAAACATTTTGATACAAACAGTGCACTGCAAGTCACGGCATTGTTTTGAATATTTGGCAAAGAAAAACACTTAAGATCCGTAAAGTTGTTTATTAAAAAGTAAAACAAATTATACAATATATGTTATATTAGAGAAAAAAGAGAACTCGTGTTAGATTAAACGCAAATGCAAAGAAAATGCAGCAATATGGAAAACATGAAATTGTGGTGAAAATTTGCCATTGGTGTACAAAGGCCTTTATGGGTACATCTGTAGTTTTGTGCTTGGTATGGGGTCAAAGAATATTTCAGGAAAGAGAAAGAGGAGTTCACCTTAGGGGGTTCTGGAACAAATGAGGGAGGTGGGCTCGGGCCCCGCAGCACCTCTCTGCTTCTAGATTTCTTCACGCGAGCATGAGGAACCGGCATAGCTCTCTGGGTGGGTGAAAATATGGCATTATGGTATAAGACATCTGGGTCAGTGACTAATGCTCATTTCTTTTTTCTTTGTTGCTCAAATCTATTATTGATTAATAAAAATCCAGAGTTACTTTGTAAAGAGATAAAAAGCTATTTAATGTCTAAAAATAGCATTAATATTACCATACATTGCTTATATATTATAAGGTCCACAGGACTGTGTCAGGGTCTGCAAGCTTCTTAAAAATATCAGATTATTAAATTTTTTTAAGACTTGGTAAGATTAGTGCTTGTGTTGTCAGATGTAAAATGGTACAACCTCATGAAAACTTAAAGTTTGGTGACCAAAACTTTAAAGTTTCAAAAAGCACATAAAGGTATCATAAAAGTAATCCAAACAACTGCAGAGATTTACTCCATATCTTCAGAAGCGATAAGTGTGGGTGAGAAACAGATTCATATTTAAGTCCATTTATTTATCTAAATTCTCCTCCCTGCACAGTATGTGGCAATATCCATTATCGTCAAAAACAAAAGAAGAATACGAAAGTGAAAATGGTTTATAGTAAAAAAGGATTTAAATATTGATCTGTTCCTCACCTACACTTATATCACTTTCGAAGACATGGATTTAACCACTTAAGTACTTTTTGGAGTTTGCAAGCTCAACTTGCATTGAATGGACCTACAGAGATACCTTCTACGAGGCACGAGGGTGAGAAAATGATGAGAACTTAAATTTTTAGGTGAATTACACACATATATTAGCATATGCCTTTAATTATATAAATTATTAAAAACATTATATCTGTCAAATAATATTGTTTTTACCTTGAAAAACATTTGAATTTAATTTTTTGAATTCATCGATTAAGTTGTTTATACTCACAGCTCACATTTATTATATGGTTACACCATTTGACATGTGAGTAAATATAAACATTGTAAAAAAATATATACATTCTTTTTGAAAATGTTTCCTTTTCGTCATCTTGGAAACCCTTATTTGCTATTGGTAGACTTGTCCTCCAGAAATTCTCTGCATTGATTTGTTTTTTCAAAGTCAAACACCTTTTTTAACAATAATGTGCTAGATTCCTGTTCAACATGAATGTGTGTTGAAAATGCAGTTTCGTAAGAGACCTGTTGGGGGTAGAGTGTGTGTAAACTTGATTTCACACTGCAGTCACTATAGTGGAAACTGAATGAACACTCACTGATTGCAACACTGACAATCTGAAACTAAAAGTAGCATGAATAAGTAGAACGTTTTATAGATTTTGATAATCAAATTAGTTACAGTTGAAAATTCCATTATTAAAATTAGGGCTGCGTATCGTTCAAAAAATTTCCAATATCGATATCTTGACTTTTCGATACCAATTTTATGGAATCCGTTTTAATAAGATTACAACATTACTTCAAAAAACTTTGGTTTTATTTTTTCATTTTTTTACAGACTCATCTCCTGAGCCTTCTGGTCTCCTCATGCCAGGGTCGGCAGGGGCAGAGGCTATAACATTAATGTGAAGAGGAAAAAAAAAAAGAAGAAGAAAGTTAAACTGTTAATTCAGCCAACCCTAAGGATAAGTACAGTTTAACAAGATAACTAGTTTAATGTGAGTTAAACTTGATCAGTTACTGTCAACCTTAGAGCATTTTTAGCATCGATTTAGCTAGCTATCTATAGCCATACATCCAAACAATATCTAATGTTACGTAGGTTCCAGTTTATGGGACTATGTCACCACGCACAGAAATGTTAATTAAGTTAATAAGTACACAAGAATGTACCATTACAAGTTAGCCGATTTTGTTTGTTGGTTTGTTTGCTAAACGTTAATCTTACCTGTCGGAGTCCCTGTCATAGCACCGCTGCATTCATCAGTAGTTTTGGATGAGGACTCGTGTGGTGGGCATGTTTAAGGAAGCTCTGTGGCAGGAGGACGCTGAGAGACACCTGCTCAGTGGTCTTGAAGTCAAGGACATAGCAACTTTCTGCTCTTAAGTTTATTCCGTGCACTGTCAAGTGCTTCATCAGATTTGTTGTGTTGCCGGTCTTGGCAGCAATTATCTTGTCACAAATATTGCATTGCGTGCTGTTGGCATCAAGCCAGGAGAAATGTAGCCACACTTTTCATCTTTTCCACATCTTTTCCATCTATAGGGTTTGGGACGCATACACACTACAGCCTCACGTGTGAGGCGCATCTCTGGGCGTTACCGGCATAAACTAGTGTTTTTCCTTGATGCCTAAATACAGCCAATCACCGGCAATTTTAGATTTGGGCACATCTAGCATGCTACATGCTTATCACTGACATTGACAAGATTAACCCATTAGGTATCGAAATTTGGTACTGAACGACAAGAAATTTTTTGATACTCGATAGTTTAGAGGCAATTCGGTCGGTGCCTAAAATGTATCAAACTCGATACCCAGCCCTAATTAAAATGTTACCAGGAAGAGCTGGTGTAGGGCAAATAAAATACATTCCACCCAATTGTAAAAAATAACACTGAGGATGTGTCTGTAAGGGACGAGACAAGAAATTAAGTGTGCACAAATACACTCACCTCCTCACTAACAGGCTCAGATGATCGACTGATGGCTGACATTGGCTGTGGCTCGTCTGTGGACTCGTCCAGCTCGTTATCAGTGTAAGCTCCGCCCTCATCAGCAGTGTCATCATAATCGCTGGTCAGACGGCTGTCCATGCTCAGGTAGTCTGTGCTCATGGCTGACAGGTATGACATACGGTCGTCATGGAGATCCAGATCCTCCTCTGAACCATCAAGCTGAAAGAACAGATATTGAACTTAATTGAACGTAATAAGGTTTGATAAAGTGTAATTTCACATGCTATAACACATTTCAAACTCTGCTTATGTTTTAGTGTCTGGATGCACCAGCTATGCGTACTGTAGTTATGGAATAAATTGGGCATTAAGTTAAAATTTATGCACTACCAAATACTGAGCATTGCAACATTACACTCGGGTTACATAATGGTTGCATTACCTTACGCAGAGCTTAAGAACCACTAGCTACGTTTAACCTTAAGAACTGGTGGTGTAACCAAATTAAGCAATGACTTCTGTACCAAGTGGTTACTAAGCCCTTAGTTTCAACTTTGCATCCCAACTTAGATGAGACCTTATACATAGCTGGTGCAGCTCAACCTAGACGTACAAAGACTTACTTTGCTTTCACAGACCCAGACGGCTTTGTCTTGTTGTTCTCGTATGGCGTCTTTCAAACTTCCAAACCAGGCATCATGAGCAGAGTTCAGATCAATGGTAGCTGCACAAGGAACAATTCAGATAAACATATTCAGAATATACAAAGTGCATTTTATAAATACATTTAAAAACATTTCTGAAGGTTTTTTTTTTTTACGAAAATGTGAATAGTTGCTTGCCTGAGCAAAACTCACAGCCAAGATTGCTATGTAGTTGCTAAAGTGTTCATAGCATTTTTAGCATGTTGTTATGTGGTTGCTAGGGTTTTTTTTGTGTGTGTTTTTAAGAACATTGCAATATGGTTGCTATGGTGGTCTGAGTGTCTTTTAGCATGTTGCTTTGTGGTTGCTAGGGTGTCAGTGTTTTTTTTTTAGCATGCTGCAATATGGTTGCTATGATGGTCTGATAGTCTTTTTGCATGTTGCTATATAGTTGCTAAGGTGCGTGTTTTTAGCATGTTGCTATGTGGTTGCTAGGTTTTTTTGGTGTTTTTAAGCATGTTGCTATGTGGTTGCTAAGGAGTTTTTTTTGCATTTTGCTATGTGGTTTCTAAGGTGGTCTGAGTGTCTTTTAGCATGTTACTATGTAGTTGCTAAGATGTTCAAGACTTTTAGCATGATGCTATGCCGTTTCTAAGGTATTCTGGTCTCTTGAAATGGCTCAGATCTCTCCTTTAATGCAAGTCAGTGGGATTTTTTATTAGCTTTATTGTCCAGCAAGTAAAAGTCATAAGTCTGATTGCTTAAAAAAGTAATTGCATGTCCGTAGAACAAATAGTGCAGGTTGAGTTATGTGCCAAATTGTAATACTTAATGTTAAGTGTTTTTTCCACTCCCAAACCCTAGGTATGAACAATAGAAATAGTAATGCTTGTCTTAGAAAACACTAATAACTGTTCAGATATTTATTGTCCCCAAATCATCTCAGATGACTTTTCTTGTATTCTTGGTGCTGATCACATTGATCGGACAGTAGATATACACATTTAATGGCTTTTCAGACTAACCAGTGAACAAGTGTGTGCAGCTTTTCCGTAGTTTAACTGCTTGCTCGTAAAGCTTGCGTGAACTGCGGTTGGATCCAGGAACCAGGCGGTTTCTCATGGTCTTCACACCCTGCTTGCTGTCTGGATTCAGGAAGATGACGATCGGATACCACTGGGTGTAATTGAGTGTGTCTACAGCCTTGGGTGTGACATCGAGCAGAGCGTGTTTATCCTGGACACAAGAAAAGGTTGTTTCTCAGATAGTACATTTTTGTTGCATGTACAATTTCAGAAGTAAATGTGAGCGGTGTTCACCTGTTCAATGATCTGGCGAATAGTGTTCAGTCTGACCACACCAGATGACTTTTCTGTGCCTGCGTCATTAGGTTCAGTCTCTGTCATGACACAAACACTCAGAGATCAAGTCACATGAAATGTACATAAATACACACAATGAGATATGTCATATTAGTTGTTAATGGCTTACTTGCAATGATGAACTCATCTGGAAAATCGTTGCCAAGTTTTTCATTGGCTGCGTCTGAAATTGGGCCAAATAATACGACGGGTCGTCTAAACCCAGCTGGTAAAGGAAAGACAACGTTAAAAGACTTTGTACATAAAACTTTAGTGACTCAAGGCTATTTTAAATATTTGAACCCCTTTTTCAGGACACTGCATTAAGATAATTTTGTAAAAATCCAACTAACTTTACAGATCTTTATTGTAAAGAGTTTAAACAATGTTTTCCATGCTTGTGCAATGAACCAAAAATAATTAATGAACATGCACCTGTGGAACGGTCATTAAGACACTAACAGCTTACAGACGGTAGGCAATTAATGTCACAGTTATAAAAACACAGGACACTAGAGAGACCTTTCTACTGTCTAATTATTCCAAACAGTAAACTAGCCCTAACAAAAAATTATGTATACCTAAATACAGAATTATAATAATTTATGCACAAGCAAATGTATGGATGAAAACCATTAACAGGATTCAGATGCTTCTGTCTATAACATTCATGTGTGATTGCCTGTACCTTCTCGTAGCACCACTCTCTCATATGCAGGGAAGCGTGTAGTGACCGGCGTGGCATTGAGATCCTCTCTGCTCTTACGAAGATCTTTTTTCTTGGCTGCCCTTTGACCTCTTAGCCTCCAGAAGTCTCCTCTATCATTGCCAGCACCTTTTTGTGCATTCTGGACATTTGCCATCTGCTCCGCCCTTATAGTACACAATTAAATAGAAACATCCCCAAAAATGAATACATTGCATTGTAAATCACACATGCACTCAATCTCTCTGGAGTCTCACCTGCTCTTGCTGGGTATGACACCCTTCTCCAGCAGCTGATTGTCTCTGTCTGTGCGGATGGCGAGCCAGTTACCCAGCTTCCCGTCATACAGGGTGTCCACCACTTTAAAGATCTCTCCTCTGAAGAAGGTCAGGCTCTGAGGAAGCTCCTTCTCATATTCAAAATGAGTTCTGATGAAGAAGTTATCTCCTCGCCCAGATGCCAAGATGTCTTTATAAACTTAAACCAAAAATCTACATCATATAGTGTCTTAACTGTATGTACTAATATAAAATGTATAGATGTGTAGATTACAAATAATACACTCAGTGATTTGACTACAGAGGTGTTTATGTACCATCAGTTTTGCTTTGAGCCAAAATAGTCACATCTTCTCCTTTGGGAATCTCCAGTAAATACAGAACTGCATCTTCTCTGACCATACCTCTGAAATCCATATTATTCACCTGTACAGTAAAAAACATTTCACATTATCAATTGATTACATGCTGTCCCAGATATGTACGACTTCCTTTCTTCTGTGGAACACAAATTAAGATTTTTAGGAGAATATTTCTGCTCTGTAGGTCCATACAATGCAAGTGAATAGTGGCCAGAACTTTGAAGCTCCAAAAAGTACATAAATGCACCATAAAAGTATTACACATGACTCCAGTAGTTTAATCCATGCCATTTGAAGTGATTGTGGGTGAGATATAGATCCATATTTAAGTAATGTTTTACTAGAAATTCTCCTCCCTGCACAGTAGGTGGCGATATACAGGAAGAATGCGAATGACCAAAAACAAAAGGACGCATTTAGAAGGTCTGGTGAAAGTGGACATTTATATTAAAAAAAAAAATAAATAAAAAAAAAAAAAAAGACTTCTGAAGTCATAGATTTAACCCATAGAGTTGTATGGATTACTTTTCTGTGCTTTTTGGAGATTAAAAGTTCTGGTCGCCATTCACTTGCATTATATGGACAGAGCGTAGATCATATCTAGGTCATACACATCTAGGATAACATAAGGGTGAGTAGTGATGGGAGAATTTTCATTTTTGGGTGAACTATCCCTTTAAACAATCACTGAAATAAATTAAAGAAAGCATATATTCAAGAATAGAGTAACTGAGAGCAATGCTGCACCTTCACGATCTGGTCTCCAGTGCGGAGTCCCTCAATCTCTGCAGGGCTGTCCTCCTGAATGCCTGCGATAAAAATGCCCACATCATTTCCTCCAGCTAGACGCAGACCAACGCTGTCCCCCTTCTGAAAGCGCACCATCACAGTGTTTGGGCTATGGGTGACATTTTTCAATACAATCAGTTTTTGTTTCTTTGCCAAAATCAACAAACAGCTTTTACAAACTTACTGCCAGGAGATTCAAAAATTAATTTTAACAGATGGTTAAGTGAGAACAAAGCTTCTATTCTGAAATAAAATAGTCATATAGAATTCAGAAGTTAATTGAGTACAAACCCATATATTTGCTGGTCATCTTGACAGGGCCACAGAGGGACCTTTGACAGAGATTTGGCTTTGACTGGAACACTTGCATTTGGAGCAACATTTACAACTGAAACTGATGGAAAACCACAAAGTATACTTCCTTTAAATCTGTTCTAATATTTCTCAGACAAATTGTGCACAATTAGAAAATCTGCTGGGCATGCGAATCACAATTGCATTAAAAGACTCTATTTCCCAGAATTCAGTGCAGGGTGAAGGTATTATGGGTACCTGGCGACTCACTGCGAGGTTCCTCCTCCTCTATGGGTGGAGGTGGCTGCTCCACAGGAGCTGCATGGAATGGAGTTGGCATCGCTCCCATTTTAGCTAGTCTGTTTGGAGGCTCATCTCTACCAACAAAATGTTGAGTTAGTCTACATCTTGAACGCAGTTTGTTTGTTGATATAAACAGCAGCGACACTTCCAACTTAACAACATTTTTCAGTAGCTTCACAATAGCTCAGCTGTTTTCAAAATAATAATAATAAAAAAAAGATACTTCTTCCAATAATTAGCAGTGTAGTTTTTGTCACACTATAGACATTGGCCCAAACACACTCAGTTTAAGGTTGGTTTGTTGGTTGGCTACTCATGTTTGTGAGCAATAATTCGTTGACCATAATCATTTAATTCTCAAAGTATGTCTGTGTGAGTATTACCTGCTTTTGTCCTGTAATCTCTCATTAGAGGAATGTGAGGAGAGATCTGAATGATGACTGCGTTGCTCATCCTGAAGAGAATACGAGTGGTAAGACTCAATCTCTGAGATATCTGCAACACACACAATAGATGTCATTGGACAAGTTAGCTCTGGTCCTCGAATTTCATTGGACAAGTTGCATTCCAAGAGTGCGGATATTTAGTGTAACAGCACTGGGATGCTTCAATAACTGAATACTCCACTTGTATGTTCTTGCTGTTTTACAAATAGTAGATTTATCCCAGTGACTCAAATTTTTTGAATCCATTCACAAAAGTGATTAGTTCAGATTTATTCACTGATTCGTTTAGTGACCATTTCTGCATTACATCTTTATGCAAGTAGGTGGCAGAGTATTTTTGCTACCAGTGAGTCAATGAGTCATTGCCTTATTTGAATCATTCACTACTGAAACATTTGAAGTGAATGAGAACAATTCATTCACAAAAAAAACTTCATTCATAGAACATGGATTTGTTTACAAATGATACACCACAAGTTCGTTTGACAATTTCTTTTTATTATTCAATATTATATACTCATTTGTTGATCAAACCATGAACCTAGAATGAGTTTACTGATGTCCTTAGCCATGAAATACTCCCACCTATTCATGATGACACATTCAGTTATAATATATTGACTGATAAAAGCACAATAGGCATGTGAGATTTCATACTAAAATATAGCCTTCTTTATACAACAACTATAAATGTATAAAGAAAACGGCCTATGCAAAACTCACCGTTACAATGCTAGGACATCTGGGTGGTTGCTAGGACATTGCTATATATATATACTCACCTAAAGGATTATTGGAACGCCTGTTCAATTTCTCATTAATGCAATTATCTAATCAACCAATCACATGGCAGTTGCTTCAATGCATTTAGGGGTGTGGTCCTGGTCAAGACAATCTCCTGAACTCCAAACTGAATGTCAGAATGGGAAAGAAAGGTGATTTAAGCAATTTTGAGCGTGGCATGGTTGTTGGTGCCAGACGGGCCGGTCTGAGTATTTCACAATCTGCTCAGTTACTGGGATTTTCACGCACAACCATTTCTAGGGTTTACAAAGAATGGTGTGAAAAGGGAAAAACATCCAGTAGGCGGCAGTCCTGTGGGCGAAAATGCCTTGTTGATGCTAGAGGTCAGAGGAGAATGGGCCGACTGATTCAAGCTGATAGAAGAGCAACTTTGCCTGAAATAACCACTCGTTACAACCGAGGTATGCAGCAAAGCATTTGTGAAGCCACAACACGCACAACCTTGAGGCGGATGGGCTACAACAGCAGAAGACCCCACCGGGTACCACTCATCTCCACTACAAATAGGAAAAAGAGGCTACAATTTGCAAGAGGTCACCAAAATTGGACAGTTGAAGACTGGAAAAATGTTGCCTGGTCTGATGAGTCTCGATTTCTGTTGAGACATTCAGATGGTAGAGTCAGAATTTGGCATAAACAGAATGAGAACATGGATCCATCATGCCTTGTTACCACTGTGCAGGCTGGTGGTGGTGGTGTAATTGTGTGGGGATGTTTTCTTGGCACACTTTAGGCCCCTTAGTGCCAATTGGGCATCGTTTAAATGCCACGGCCTACCTGAGCATTGTTTCTGACCATGTCCAACCCTTTATGGCCACCATGTACCCATCCTCCGATGGCTACTTCCAGCAGGATAATGCACCATGTCACAAAGCTCGAATCATTTCAAATTGGTTTCTTGAACATGACAATGAGTTCACTGTACTAAAATGGCCCCCACAGTCACCAGATCTCAACCCAATAGAGCATCTTTGGGATGTGGTGGAACGGGAGCTTCGTGCCCTGGATGTGCATCCCACAAATCTCCATCAACTGCAAGATGCTATCCTATCAATATGGGCCAACATTTCTAAAGAATGCTTTCAGCACCTTGTTGAATCAATGCCACGTAGAATTAAGGCAGTTCTGAAGGCGAAAGGGGGTCAAACACAGTATTAGTATGGTGTTCCTAATAATCCTTTAGGTGAGTGTGTGTATATATATATATATATATATATATATAAAAATGTCTTTTAGACTAAACAAATTTCAGTAGTTAGTCTGAAAACTATGTGTGTCGCAGCAACATTAGTTATTTTTACACTGGTCTATAATTGGTATCATCGATTTCAGATTTATCCGCCCCAAAAAGGCATGTTAAAGGGGTCATGACATGAGGAATCAAATTGTCCTTGATCTTTTGACATATAAGAGTTCATTGTACTATAAAGCCATACTGTAAGTTTCTGAACTGAAAACTTTAAGTATTTATTTAAACCAGGCTGTAGAAACGGCTTGTTAGAAATTTGTGGAACTTCACAAGGAGCTAATACATCTGCATATGACAACTAGCTCTTTAGCAAGACTCTGTCATTGCACCCTTGGCCCCGCCCACTTGAGCTCACTGCTCAGTCACACAGGTGAAGAGTAGCTGCACCATGTTGTGATGTTTTGAAGGTGTCCTGGACTGTTTTTGCATCCATTTGTACATTTTTAATTGTTGGTCTTAAGTAAACATCCACTAGATGTACGTTTTTGATTGATTTAATGCGTTTCCAGCATTAATCACTACCTTTGATAAGTGGTACAAGCACAACTTTTAAAAATGCATATAATTTTGCTGCTGCCAATGACTGGGAGAAACACATGCTATTCTGTGTGTAACCAAACTCGAAAGATGTGAGATGTGAAGACCAACGTCTCTGCTTAGGCCTGTTGAATCATCCACCATGGATTGTATACGTTTGCGTATTCAGAACATTTCAGCATGGATTGTATGTGTTTTCGGCTGATATCAGCATGGACTGCTTGTGAACCAGTCACAATATGACTCATGCTTTGCAAAGGAACTGAAAGATGGGGCAGTTAAAACACTACCATATACATGAGTAAACATTTTTAATTCACACATTTTTCAAATGTCATGGCTGTTTGATAGTTGCTGTTCTGTAGTGAACATTTTGATACAGTATATTCAGATGAAATGTGTTGAGTGTCCGTTATGTGTTCACCTTGAAATGTAGTTTTATACATTATAATGTGAAGCTTGTTCATTTTCTTTCGATTGGGTTTCAAATATGGCTGAATTTGAGAGGCTGCACAAAGTAAGCCAATCATAACAGTGGGTGAATACACTGAAGTCTTAAAAGGCCAGATAGCTTAAAAACCAAGCGTTTCAGACAGAGGGCCAGAGACAGGGTGTAAAATGATAATTTATTATTAAATTATGACTGTTTTGGAGCACCAAAAACTTCAAATGACATCATAAGTAGACCACAGGGAAGATAACAAAATTATATATACAAAAAAAGAATTTGAGAACATCATGACCCTTTTAAAACAAAACAAAACAAAACAAAACAAACAGTGATTGGTCACTTTAAACACTGGTCACACAATCTCTTCCTAAGTGGTCAGTTCTTAGCCAGAATAAGCTGCAAAGTGGACCAGTCTATATGCAGATGGCTACACATTTTGTTAGGTTCTGGAGATCCACTCACCGTCCATTTCTGAGTCACTGTCTGCCATTGGTGGGATTCTGATAAGCACCTGACTGCGATCCCTCTGTACCACCAGCTGCAGCTTTCCACGAGACTTCTCAATCAACTTTCCTGCATAGCTCAGAGATAGATTCTCAGTGACCATACCGTTAATCTGAGACACATAGAGAAAATTAATGAGTAACTAATCTGAGAAAACAGATGAAAGACTTCAGATTCTCAATAATAATCAAAGCTTTGAAAATAAACGTAAAATGCCATTTTACTTATGTAAGACAAAATGTATGGCGGGACTTGATTTTATCCAATAGGAATTGATTGGATAATGAAAAGTGGCCCCAAATGAAATTTTTGGAGAGTAGGGGATATCAAATTAAGAGGGATTCATATCGTCATCGAAAGAGGAAAGTATAGGCAGAGCAAGGTGTCCTGCCATTTTGATAAAAGATTACAGATTAAAACAGATAAAATATATTTTTTTAATTTGAAAAATATGTACCAATGAATAGTTTAAAACAAGAACAGAAATGTGCATTAAGAAAGTATACAAAAAAAGTCCAATTTGATTTCATGTTGACTTTAAAACATTTGAGCACTTTCAGAGATGTACTTTTAGAATGATGTCGCCTTCTTGTAGTTTGCCATCTTTGCATGCCAGGCCTGTACTCGTCATCCCTTTGATGAACAACTGACTTCCAAGACGAAGTCCATACTCTGGATAAATATAAGAAAACAGAATTTTAGATGCTGGGCTAGATGTTGGCACTCTACCATTAACTTTAGTTGAGCTTTTGAATCCAAATTATTGAGGTATGCATCTACCATCATTGGGTCGGTTTTTCAGAAGAGTAACGTTGAGGGGCTTTTCCAAAGGTTCATGGCATTGTGGTGGGGGAGGTGAGGGTGAACGGTCCAACCGGTCCCGACTGTTACTCCTCTTCACTGATTCGTCCTGGCAAGCATCATACTTTCTGCGGTTATGGTCGCTGGCTAAATTCTCTCTGCTGTATCTACAAGTTGGTTCAGGTCTGTACTCCGTATCTGGACTGTGAGATCGGTCCAATGTTCGATCGCTTCGATATCGCCTGTCTGGACTCCGCTCTCTGCCCAGATTGTGTTCACTACGATAGCGCCGATCTGGGCTGTTATTGTGTTCCAGTGTCCGATCGCTTCGGTAACGTCGGTCTGGACTGTTGTCGCGATCCAGTGTTTGGTCACTTCGGTAACGTTGATCAGGGCTACGTTCACGGTCCAGCACTCGTCCACGGCTGCCATCTCGTCTGTATTGTCTGTCAGGACTCATGCCTCGCTCCATGCTCCTTCCACGATTGCGATCGTAGTCGTCTGCGTAGCCGCCTCGCTCTCGATCTAAACTGGCATCGCGATCAGGGTAGCTGCGCCCACTGTAAACGCTGCGGTGATCCTGGTCATAGTCATCATTGTAGTCACCGCTGAAAACACGGTCGTCTGGAGATGGGACTCGTTTAAGCATGCTGACAGGGATCTTTCTGGCTCTCTTTACTGTCTGGAGAAGGGGGCATAATTTTGTTTCAACTGCCAATACAACCTAAATGTTATCTAGAAAATGTTGTCCTAAAATCAAGTTCTACTTATAAAACAAACAGTTCTGATCCTGGATGTTGATTGTTCAAAACAGTGTTCCAACCATGCTAAAATACACAATATAGTCATGACTTGAAAAAAAAACACACAGCCCTAATAGAGGCCAACTGTTTACTACACATGTAACTAAACCTTATTTTATATGTCAGGGACTATATCTTCTATTGGAGGAATGGTACGTAATAAAATAATGTTTTCATGAAAAAAATATATATATTTTGCGTCAAAATGTGTACTAAGACCATTTAAAATCACAGATTTTTAGTAATATATAATACAATAATACTGGTTTTATTTCAAATTAATGTAACAACATCTAAAATACAAGTAATAAAATGTTAATCTCATTGATGAAGAATTCAAAGCATTACACTTACAATTTTGGCTACTTTGCCACACTTGCGGAGAGTCTGCACTGCAAAGGAGTGTGGGATGCCATCCATTGGCACAGTATTCACCTGGATTACCCTGTCATTTTCACTGCACAACATAAAACATAGTTAGACAAATGTGTTTGTTAACCATTTAAACCTTTGGAAACTAATAATTTTAAACTACTAATTTCCAAGGTTGTGGATATGCTTAATTATTGCATTGCTTACAACAACAAGCCATCTGCAGGACCCCCTTTCAGCACATCGGAAACGACAATTGACATTTCTCCACTTTCTTCATTTGAGTTGTCTCGTCCCCCAGACACTGCGATGCCAAACCCCATTTTGGAGTCCTAGACAAAGGCAAATTTGCACATTGTTTATTCAAAGCGTTTACACATTTTACGAGTAAAAATCATGAAAACTTTGAAAACGTCTGGGTAATATTTCATTCCAAAAAAATCTAAAGAAAAATAAGACACTGAGAACTTGAGGGAGAAATACATTTAACTATCATGAAAATAATGTAAAAATGCAAAAACTAAAATATTTTTTTTTTACTGGTTTTAAAAATCTTTAGCTTTAGTTTCTATATGCAAAAAAAGCAACAACAACAAATTTCTAGGACAGTCAATCGAAATTTTTTTTTTAACCAAATTAATTACATGATATGGCTATTAATTAGTCAAATGAATTACAATTCATCGCATATATCAATATAATAAATATAATAATTTAGAAATTTTAAAAATACATCAAATTGAGGCAGACGAGTAAAGTACTGATTAGGCACTACAAAAAGTGGCTTTAGAAGGCTATATATTGTTTATTTTTCATATCACTGAACATATCATTGGCCATCACACATTTTGCAACTGAATTCGTCAATCAGTCCAAAGTAGACTTATTATAAAGGCTTTTTTAAAGGTCCCCTCTATGTACGTAATCGTCAGACGGACATTTTGGACCGCCTGACTTTGGTTGCGTCACATCCTGAACACAGCATTTTTACAGTATTTTGTCAAGTTAAGCGTAGTTTGAAACTTAGAAAAACATTTCTTTCCGAGACAGCTGCATTTGGGATTGCGATCTGTCCAGCTGCATTTGAACGCAAGAGTGCATCCTCATCTTGTGCTGTCTGTTAATATGTTAATGTAATGCCAGTATGTGTGGTGTGTCACCTCTACAGCTACAGTTGTGCTTACTGCCCCCTGCCAACTCAGATTAGTAAATATATGAAGGTGGTACTTCAAACCTGAATTGCTGTAGGAAAATGAATTACTATGGTCCAGGGGCATGATTAATTGTGTTAATTTTTTTATGTGTTATTTTTTATATAATTAAATCGCACTGAATTTACACGTTAGTTTGACAGCCCTAATAACTTCTTATGTTTTTCTTTTGATTTTTGGGTGAAATAAGACCTGGACATTTCTTTATGAGATTCACTCTTATACCCTTGTTGATATAACGATGCCAAAAAAAATCATAATGGAATTAAAGTTTTGTGTTTTTGCATGCAATAATAATAATAGTAATACATGCATTAAATAATTCATAATAACAGTAATAACAGATTACGGAATAGATCTGATGAGAATTCAACCCTGCCTCTACTCTAAACAATCACAGCTCAGCTCTCTGTGTGTACAGCATTACGGTCTCTCGAGCACATGCCTACAGTTAGAGAAAGAGGGAGAGAGGTAGAGAAAAGTAGACAAACGGAGCAAACAGAAAGACAAAACGCAAAAACAGAAAGGGGAGAATGATAGCTGAGAGCAGAAAAAAGCCAGGCCAAAATAAACAAAAATAAAAGTCTGATCACTTACAAAAGTAAATAGCACACATCTCCTCAAGACGAGTTACACACCAAACTTATATACACAGGAATTGGGGTTTGTTAGAAAAATGGTCCTCAATTTTGAGCAACTGTAATAATGAATGTTCACTATGGTGAATTTGATAAACAGCAGCTCTATACCATTTAAGAATTTGATTTGCAATTTCGTTTTAAGAAACAGAATGTTTAAAGACACCAGAAAGTAAACCAAAAATCTATATACCAGATGAAAATCATAATATAATTCAAAAGATGAGCAAAATTAAATCAGATGCATTAATCAAACCAATTCCATTATAATGGGTATCAATTTTGCACTCCAGAAAGACATAGTGAAGAACTAACCCGCTGTAGGGTTACAGTGTATTGCTCCCACACCGTCTCCTCCATGACTGGGTTCTGAAACAGTTAGAACAGGCTGTTATGTAGGACAGTGATGGACAGAGTCAAGTTACAGCAGAAATCAGTGATCTTTCAGGCAAAATCTGCAGTGTGGTTCTGCCGCAGTGAAAAAGTATATGACAGTTTCTCTTCAGCTCAAACATTCAACTCAAGATTTAATCTAATTACTCAATAAAAAACACATATGTTCAACCAGAAATAATCACATTAACTGGAATAAAAAAAATGCTGTTAAGTCATGAGGAATCAAATATCCCTTTTAAATAAGAGTTAATTTTAGAATGAAAACATAATGTAAATTTCAGGACCCAAAACATCCTTCTCAGTCCAAAAGACTATATCTTCAAACTAAGCTGCAAAAATTTCTTATTCCGTACTTCTGCAACTTTTTAATGCAATTTTGATGAATCCATTAATACATGACTGCCTACAATTACACCCAATCATGATGTGATAATAAATACAGAGAAAGAAAAAACATAAGAACCAATGATAAGAGTAAAATATAGTGAAGTGTGCAAAACCTTGTTCTATTCTTGGCTGTGTGTAGCACAAATAGCTCTGCGTATATGGTGATGGATCTAATGATATTATTTAAGTTTTAATGGCAACCTGAAGCCCAAAGTATACTTCAGATGGAACACTAGGTGTCTTCATAAATTCGTCATCAACAAAGTGCTCAGCACTGAAAGCATGAGGCCCGATTTTAGTATACAAATGCACCAGGAATTATTTGCACAAATTAGTGGGTCCACAAGGTGGAAACACTCACAATTGAGCCAATGCTGTCACAAAGTGCTAGAAGAAGAAAATCGGCACTAAACACAAGGAGACAAAGGTGGACACAACAAGAGTGGATGTGCACTCCAATAGTGCGTGTGTGAGGAAGTCAGGAGATAGCTACGTTGAGTCTGAAGGAATATGTAGACATATTTATGGGTCTAAACTTCTGAAGAGAAATAGTCAAAAATCTCATAGCAGTCGTAGTGTGCATGCGCCAAATGCCTGTGAACAAATGCACAGTAAAATTAAATGCACAGTAAATTAAGTATATTTCCTTTTAAAGGCTAGCATTCGACTGTACACCGGTGCTTACCATTCATGTCAAAAGTGAAGTATACTTTGGGCTTGAGTTAGTGAATCTTTAAGAGAGCAAACATACATCTGTGTTGTGCTTCATTTGTTTCTTTAATTCTTTCATATCACTTGTTCATTTACTAATTTTTTATTTGTATTTTATATATTCAATTTGACTTATTATTACTTTTCTTTTTATATTATTTCCTGCTCCTGCTGTACTGTCTTCACAAGTTAGAGATAAAGAGTTGTCTCCATTTCAAGGTCTTCAATCTCACTGGACGATGTTGTGAAGCACAACATTTCCATTGTCTTTGCTTGATATAATAACGATTGTTAAGTTTGTGTTGGGCAGACGAAGTCAGACTGAGCATTGAGAAAGACGAAACTAAGATTATTCAATAAACACATTTTTGTCACCTTGTCTCCAGTCTTATGCTCAATTTCCATGCTCTGGGCTGGTAAAAGTAGAAGAGTTAACACAACAAGCTGTTGATTTTGACTGGGTTTTTGCCTGCGAACATAGAGTGCGTCAGACATGTGCATAGACGGCTAAAATATAATAAAGTGTGTTTCTTCAAACACGTATCTGTGTCTAACAGCATTTCTTGTGTCATTCCGAATCTGAGACATCTTACAGTTATCCACCATGCACAATATATTTGCTCCCTGCAATTAAATGTCTTGTGTCAGTGTGCGTACTTTGCTGCCTGTGTAATTTGATACGTTAGTAAAGAACATCTGGCTTTCAATGTGTTATTTAGGTTAATTTATCATGGGTCACAAACTCTTCATTAGGCAACTATTCTTTTAATTCGGCTATTGTATTGATATTGGAAGTTTCATTCATAATGTTTGCCCATTTTACCCTGTATAAAATTTCACATTGGTGTTGTCCCTTGTACCAAGTAAAACTGGTAACACCGTGGCAACACTAATACAGACTATATTTTTACTTATTAACTGCATCCTTTGCGATTCACAAAACTATTGTATGGCTTCAAGAGACTTTAAGTATTATGCATGAGTCATATGGCTTTCTTTATTGGTGCCTAATGGTGTTATAATGGAGCTTGACAGTAATGGCTATGACACACAACACAAATTATTGAAGCACTGGGAAATGCTTTTCATAAATGCACTAATGACCAAGAGAGCGATTACTTCCCTTTTGGGGATTTGGACTTGTGATAATGTGTTACATAAACCATGCTTTTTCTCCATGTTAGTGTTTCATTAACAGTTTGTATGGCAAATTTAGATGAAGATGGTTGAATGAATCTGTCACAATGCAATGAAGGCTTTATAAAGAGACTGGTATACAAGGATGGGGAAACACAAATTCAATTTGACCCGACAGCAACTTGCTGGTGTGTGAGTGAAGCAAAGCTTTTTTATAGCAGGTTATGAAATTAGGACCCACCCACCAAATGGGGGTACTTTACATGTAGTGACATCTCAGAGTGACAAATGACAAGAAATTCCATTAGACACAAAAGAAGTGCATTTGAATAAGCACACTCGATAATACTTTTATATAGAACTGGGGCGGCTGAGGCGGTAGAGCAGGTCAGCCGCCAATCACAGGGTATATATATATATATATATATATATATATATATATATATATATATATATATATATATATATATATATATATAACAGTCAGAAGTTTACATACACAGTAGCCAAATACATTTGTATTGTGAATGCATTTTTAAAATGTGTATTTTGTCTAACTGTACTTGCAGATTTTTTAGTCAAAACAAGTGAAAAAAATCTACCAGTGTCAAAGAGGTAATCCAAAGTATTTAGAATACATTACTAACTTTGAGTAATCTAACAGAATACGTTACAAATTAAAATTTACAGCATGTAATCTGTAGTGGAATACATTTCAAAAGTAACCCTCTCCACCCTGCTTGCTCGCACACGCTTTTTCAGTTCTACCACAAAATTTCTATCGGACTGAGGTCAGGGCTTTGTGATGGCCACTCCAAAAACTTGACTTTGTTGTCCTTAAGCCATTTTGCCACAATTTAGGAGGTATGCTTGAGGTCACTGTCCATATGGAAGACTCATTTCCGACCAAACTTTAACTTCCGCGTGATGTCAACTATTACATATTTTGGAGGTGCACCAGTACCTCCTGCAGCAAAGCACCCCACAACATGATGCTGCCACTCCCATGCTTCACGGTTGGGATGGTGTTCTTTGGCTTGCAAGCCTCACAAGTTTTGCTCCAAACATAACAATGGACATTATGGCCAAACAGTTAAATTTTGTTTCATTAGACCAGAGGAAATATCTCCAAAAAGTAAGATCTTTTTCCCTATGTGCATTTGCTTATGGTGGTTTTGGAGCAGTGGCTTCTTCCTTGCGGAGTAGCCTTTCAGGTTATGTTGATACAAGTCTTTTTTTACTGTGGATATAGATACTTGTCTAACTTTTTCCTCCAGCATCTTCACAAGGTATTTTGCTGTTGTCCTGGGATTGATTTGCACTTTTCACACCAAACTGCATTCATCTCTAGGAGACAGAATGCATCTCCTTCCTGAGTGATATGATGGCTGCATGGTCCCATGGTGTATATACTTGAGTACTATTGTTTGTACAGATGAACGTGGTACCATCAGACATTTAGAAATTACTCCCAAGGATGAACCAGACTTGTGGAGGTCCATAATGTTTTTTTCTGAGGTCTTGACTGATTGAGTTTCCCATGATGTCAAGAAAAGTGGCACGGAGTTTGAAAGTAGGCCTTAAAATACATCCACAGGTACACATCCAATTCTGTAGCTAATTGTCATAATAACTTTCTGGAATATTGTTACATGCTTGTTTATATGTACAATTTGTCCTTTTTTTACAAGTATTTACATTAATGTGTACAAGTGCCAAAATGTTACTGTCTCTATATGAATCGTGGCAGTTCATTGAACGTCTAACAGAAGTGTTAAAGTTGCGTGCATATTAACGAGAGTGGAGTTTCAATGCCTCTTTATCACATCCGTTTAAAAGTATAAATATAGTCAGCACTGCAAATCAGTATTTACACTCCTACCAAATAATAAATCATAGAGGTGGAGGTAAAAAAAATATGTACTTTAAAGTACTCCTTTATAGCATTTTTTACTAACACTAACGCTGAAGATGACAAATAACTGAATAAAAGATTGCAATATCACAGCTTTCAATCGTAATAGATTAAAACAAAGAATCACAATATTATCATATCACGACCCAGATCACCAGGTCCCTGCTGATTCCCTTCCCTAAACATCAACCTGTCCAGGTACAACAGATAAAAAAAAAAAAAATGGAATAATTTGGCTAAATAATCCCAGATACACAAATGAAAACTTAACTCATATAAAAAGTTAAACTTATTCAAACAAACTGTACAAGACATTAACAGGTGGAGCTGTGACCCTCAGCGATAGTACTTAAAGATTTCTTACGATGCCCTGGAGGATGCGAATGGCCTTGATGGTGTGCGCCCATTTCCTGTGCAGCGAGAGTACCGTCTTCATGTTGTCACCTCTACCGTGAACACAACGTTTCTGGGTCAAAGCACATCACCTCTCAGCACAATGCATCTGTCTGTCTTTGACGTAAGACTGATGCAGCTGGCCTACATTCTGCATAAATCCCACTGTCCACAGCAGACCACGCCAGCCACAGCGTAAAAAAACAGGGCAGGGAAGTTGACTACTGCAAAGGTATTAAATTAAAATTCAATTTGATGCAGCTGTATCTGGATTAACATTAAAAGCTTTGCGTGGATAACATAAAGCAAGTAGCAACTCCAAAGTGCTGGAATATCAAAACCAATGTTTTCAGATAAGGAGTTTCTTTCTGGGCGTACATGACAAGAAAGGCTGGTAGATAAGCAGTGATTTCATCACTTCAATAACAATTTAGAAGGATTATGGGGTTCGGACCACCTAAGCACTGTTATTAGCTATGAGGAATGTTGTACAGAATAGAACAATGTATTATAATAGTACAGTATTAGTATGTTGTGCACAATTAAATGTCATAATGGTTGTTTGATCTATAATGGCTTTCTAACTCTGCCTCAAATCTTATCCAAGAAAGGATTAATTTGTGGCGTATGAGCTGCCCTCATTTCTCATTACTGTGGTAACCAGAACGGATTACTGAAGAACGATGTCAAAGAATTGATTTCTCACTGTAACTGAACGTGTAGCACTGTGTTCTACAATAGCAGCTCTCTCAGATAGAGCATGCTCAGTCCCACACCACAGCAACAGTTTTTTTTACTGATTAAGGCCCTAGTAAGAGACCTGAGGTGTGAATCTGATTCAGTTTGGTCTTCTGTCCTCTCAAAAGATGCATTCATATTATAAGCTAGTACTTTATATTGATCTCACATACTGTACCTGAATACAAGTTACATAAATGTGGACAAATCATTATAAAATTGCAGGAACAGAAAATATGTAGTTCAATATGAGACATGTTAACTCCTCTTAAAATAATTCATGAAATAAAAATTTGAGTTTTGTAGCATTTAGTCCAAGCCAACAAGCTTTGAAACCATCTAGCTATTTGCTAGTGTACTCCAAAGAAAGTTGATAACTCATCCTGTACTCATGGGCATGCCCATTTTGTCCAATAAGATGCTATATAGAATGACAATCCCATCCCCCAAAATTGCCTGTCAAGCAATATCAAGTAGCAAATAATGGTTCATGGTTTTGATGAAAACAAAAGAGAGGAGCCCTTCAATATGTTTCATCCCAATTTCATGTTTTAAGAGGAAATATATCAATTCAAGAAAGAAAACATTACTCGTCATACCATTAAACATAGTGTATTTAAAACTTGTCATTTTCATGAGGAAAATTAAAAATATATCAGGCTTTTAAATACAAGACCGCAGAAACTATTTTGCTAAATTATATTATGCGGTTCCTTACATGTATCGGGCAGTTTAGAGGTGAAATGTAACTATTTTCACCCCAAACAGATGAGGTTTTTAGTGCTAATGCTCTATCTCCCTACCCTAAACATAAACCTATAGCGATAGCATTTTAAAAAGCAAATATGACATGAAAAATGCAATTGTTAGTGACCACGTAATTGTGTGCCCAGTTTACACTTGCCATAAAATGCAACCTGAATCTGGATGTCATCCACATTGAAAAGACAACTATAAACGTGTTTGTGATCAGAATGTGTTCTGACACATTGTGATCGGATATCAATGTAATCTAAATGCAATGTTGTCATCATATCTGCATTCACACATTGATGTCACACAAACCAGACAGCACAAGTAGACAAACAGACAGCACAAGTAGACAGTATTCCCTCTCTAAATTGTAGATAAGCAGCTTTAGCTGTCTATCTCCACTCAAACAGTCTGAAATCATTGACCTACGGTAAGCTTTCATTCAGAGTGTAATCGCATACATTTCAAGTTTTATATATATATAATATATATATATATATATATATATATATATATATATATATATATATATATATATATATATATATATATATATATATATATATATATATAGACATATATAAATATACTCAGGTTGAATTTGTTTTATGTTATATCTTGTTTGAAGATCTAAAAATGTTAACCAACACCTATATCACTCATGTGAAAAACAAACTGCCCCCTTAAATTTAATAGCTGGTTGTGCCACCTTTAGTAGCATCAAATGCAACCAAACGCTTTCGATAACTGGAGATAATCAGTCTTTTACATTGCTTTGGTGGAATTTTGGCCCACTCCTCTTTGCAGAACTGCTTTAGTTAAGCCACATTGGAGGGTAAGGTCCTGCCACAGCATCTAAATGGGTTCAAGTCAGGACTTTAACTAGGTCACTCCAAAACATTAATTTACCTTCTTTTGAGCCGTTCAGAAGTGGACTTGTCTATGCTTTGGATCATTGTCTTGCTGCATAATCCAGCTGCGATTGAGCTTCAACTCACAGACTGATGACCGGACGTTCTCCTTTATGTATTTCTGGTAGGGAGCAGAATTCATGTTTCCTTAAACATGACGTCACTGAAGCAGCAAAGCATACCCACAACATTACCACCACAATGCTTGAGCATAGGAATGATGTTCTTTTTGTTGAATTCTGTGTTTGATTTATGCCAGATGTAACGGGACCCCTGTCTTCCAAACAGTTCCACTTTGACTCATCAATACGCAGAACAGAGGTTTGAGGCAACGTCAAGGTGTGTTTTGTCAAAATTCAGACGAGCCTTAATGTTCTTCTGGGTTAGCAGTGCTTTTTGCCTCGCCACACTTCCGTGGATGGCATTTATGGCCAGGTTTCTTTCTGATACTGGAGTCATGAATGGTGACATTTATTAAGAGGTCAGCAGTTCCTTGCATGTTGTCCTTTGCTTTTTTGTGACTTCCTTGATGAGTCGTCACTGTGCTCTTGGAGGAATATTGGATGGTCTGCCATTTCTGGGAAGGTTCACTATGGTGCCATGTTTCCTCCATTTGGAGATAATGGCTCTCACTGTGGTTGTATGGAGTCACAGAGCCTTTGAAATAGCTTTGTAAACCTTCCCAGACTGATGAAGTTTAATCACCTTTTCCTCATCATTTCTGGAATTTCTTTCAACCATGGCATAGTGTGCTAATGGGTGAGACCTTTTAGCCAAATTCATGCTGCTGAAATAGTTCGATTTAGGTGTTGATTTGATTGAACAGGGCTGACAGTAATCAGGCCTGACTGAGTGTGTCTACTCCAGCTTAACCCCATTATGAATGCAGTTTCATAGATGTGGGGATTTAGTAACTAAGGGGCAAATACATTTTCACACAGGCCAAGTTGATATTGGATAACTTTAAGCTTCAATAGATAACATTATCATTTAAAAACTGTATTTTGTGTTTACTCAGAGTGTCTTTGTTTCATGTAAGATTTTGTTTGCATTTTTGAAACAATTTAGTATGAGATATACATAAAAACAGAAGAAATCAGGATGGGAGCGAATACTTTTCCACAGCACTGAATACACCCATACACACACAACCACATGAAAGGTGTTCTTTCAGTTGCTAAATAACAGACTTGTACATATTATGTAAAACGCACAAATTCAATCCAGGTTAGGTAAAATTTTCAGTTTTCAATTTTATTGGGTGCAGTGAACCCTCTACTGGTAATTCTACCAACCGCTTACGTTGTAGTAGTCAAATCTTTACACTTCTTTCTCCTTTAACGCTATGTAATTAATTTATTAAAAGTTTCTGGTCTTAAATGGCAAGTCCTTAAGGTGATTGTGCATTTATTGAAGTTAATAAACAAATATAAATTATATTTGTCTTCCGGATAAGCATACTTAATTTAGGCTGAAAAATTACAAAAAGTGGTAATGATCTACATTATTTGTATTAAATAATTCTTAACAGAATGCAAATTGAAATACACAAAAAAATAATTTTAAGAGTAACACATTTCAATTTCATAACAAAAATCAATCACATTTAATTGAGTCACTTTTTAACCATATAAAATTAAAGTATATATTTTTAGTGTTTTCAATTCAATTTGATGGAATTTATGTTATGCAAATGAAATGTGTATATCCTAAAAAATATGGCAACATATTTTTTGAGTGTAGTGAGAAATTAAACTACTTTCAGATACCAGTATATTTATAATGGAATAACAATACAGTGTGTTTACCTATGACGTATAATATATAAAGCGTTAGCAAAAAAACTAAAAATATATTTTGCGATGGAAAATGTGTGTCCTCATAATTTTGTTTTATACACGTTTTACAGGCTTATTTATAACCTTAAAATTAAATTAAGATGCATTGTTGCATCGCTATTTGATTACACATGGCAGCAGGTGTTTGTTGCATCCCTGCCGCAGCAACAGAATAAGTTCAACTAAAACTTATGGTATCTGAATTGAAGAAAAAGGCCAAGTTTTTAGCCATTTTTAACAGTACTCACATGAAAATAGTCCTCAACATTTCTACTCAGAAAGAGGCGTCTCTCAACGATCACGGGCATCTCACAAACTATGGGGTTTATCGATAGAAACCAAATAAAGATTATTGTTTAAATGAAAAAGTTAACTATTTCTTTAGCAAGTGAATAAAACCTAGTGTTTAAATTAATCCAAAAACTGTCGAAAACACATAAGCGCCTAAACATTCAAACGCTATTGTACTGTAAATCCCTAACGTATAAATAAAATACAAGGTGAAACCGGTTTTGAAGGCAACAGTAATCTATGTTGTTTCAAATATATAGTACATCAATAGCACGATATTCCACATTAAATTCTCATTTATTTTCCCTCATACGCGGTTCAATGCCTTGTTAAGAAATAAAAGAGAGAAATTCTGCATTTCTCTCACGGTGTCCCCCTTTTCGTTAAATGGATGGTTCCAAAATCCCTCCTCTGTCGACTGTAGCGTTTCGTCGAAGTATTTGCTCATGAATATTAATTACGTCGTGCTAAAGCCGACAGTAACCTTATAGAGCGTCTATGCACGTCACAGAGTTAATATTCATGAGCCAAATCTTCGCCAAAGTGGGACTTGTACATTTTTAATGGGATAATCTCTCCAGTGGGTTTAAAACCTTTGAAATTCCAACCGTAAGTCTCTCTGTTTACACGTGTTTAGTTAGGAAACATAACCACATGAGAGTTTTAGTTATAAAACAATTTTAGGCCCTCTAACATGCACATTACATCACTGTAACAGCAAACACAGTCTTCTACAATTAATTCAGCTATTGTTTATTGTTCAGATTAAAAGCAAGTCTTCAACCATACTTTTCCCCACACAAATTACTACCACTGTGTTTTAGGACATAGTATCATGGCAATACATTGTTTTTTGGACCTGTAACATGGTATTACCATGGTGGTATTAAACACATTGGTAATATGAATGATTATAATATTCAGAAACATGGTACACATTTTTATAAACACCATGGTATTATCTGCTACCATCACAGCAGGACAGTGTCACAGTACAATGTAAGGGTAAGGTGTGAAATAAATTTGCTTGATATACAATACAGACAAATAGGTTCAATTCGATTTTGCACACGTTTGCATGTGCACTTTATGTAGAAATGTTATTTAGTCTGTGTATTCTCATGTGGTACTGTGTTTGTCGTATGTGTTTTTATGTAGCACTATGGTCCTGGAGGAACATTGTCTCGTTTTGCTGTGTACTGTAAACAGTCCACTTGACTTGACTAGTGACAAAACTGGTATGGAGAATTTAAAAACGATAACAGTGATCATTCACAGAGTTTTGTGGCTTGTAGTCCAAATGGAACAAAAATATTAACGCATCTTAAAGTCACAGACATATCCAACTTTCTGTCCAATAAAATGCTCTCTAGAACGAGAATGTCCATTTTGGCTGACAACAATAAGTAGAAAATTATGTTTCATGGCTGTGACCTAAACTAAGAACTTGAATATTTAAAAAAGGGAACAAGACTGTGATGTCCTTACATTAATACACCACTAGATGGCAATCAGTTCCTGGTGGTAGTTATGTAATGAGGGAGGAGAAGAGAAGAGTGAGAATGCTGCACATGTGCATGTTTAGTTGTCCTGTGGGTTCTGAGCATTTTTGATTAAAGTTTACTGAAGGAATATAGTTTTAGTCTTTCTTGTCTACATGAAGACATAACAAAGACCTTCAATATGTCCTGCCCAAACTTTGACTTTCAATAAGAAATGATTCCAACATAGTAAAGAAAACTGTAGCATCAAGCCATTTCATGGGGTTCATTAAGAATAATTGCATCGTTCCTCATGAGAAAATGTTTTCAAGTACAATACCTGTAGGATGGCTGGGTAGCTTGGAGCAGAAAGGCGCTGTAGATACAAATACTGAGCTTCGTGGGTCACGGAAAATCTTTGATAACTGGAGCAACTTGCACGGAATAATTCAATTTGAATGGACTGGTCACTGTAAGAGAATACTTTCAATTAATATAATTTTTCATCATGATTACATACTGTATATAAATTATGTCAACAGAAAATTTATATAGATGTAAGTCAGTGTCTCAGCAAAACTGAGTATAAACAATACTTTAACTTTCAGAATATTTTTGTTTGGAATTTCCCTTTAATGACAGCATTCACTCAAAACCTGATGATCATAGGCAAATTCCAAATGGAAGTGAGCATCACTATGCCCTACTCCCTCCAAAGGGCTGAGCCCTTGAAGTGGGATCTCTGGAGAGAGCAGGGCACTCCTGTCTCATGTATGGCCATTTGGAACACCCTTGATGAAGGGAGTAAATAAAGACATCTGTCACTTTCACTTTATCTTTGCCTGAACATTACCATGACGATGCAGCACAGCTGTTCAAACAACAGGAATCTCTTTGCTGTTCATTTTTTGTTACAAATAAATATACTTTTATATTTAAATATTTTTTTTTATAATATTGAAATGTGTGTCGTAAATTGCTTACTGTTTCTGTTTTAATAATAATAATAGTAATATCTCTGTACTACATAAATGTATATAAAATACATTAATTAACATTTCCAGAATGTCGATTGGTGCACGAGACGTCTTAATAAAAAAATTATAAACCTCAGGGTACAGGGTATATCCTAGTCTACAGGAAAAAATGTACCCTGTTTTTGGAGTATCTCTCGGCTGTCTACTATCTTATGTACGAGGACGAATGTAAACTGAGGAGGAGAAGTATCTGGTATAAAAGGGCTTTAGTGCTTGCCCTAGCTTGCCCAAGCGTTTGAACATGTAATATGTTCTGACTGACAACCATGCTTTAAATATATCCTGAGGATACGCCACCCAGGTTCACGTGATCATAAATGGTAAAGTACTTCCTCGAAGTGAACATCGCATGTACCTTTCACTAACGGCCTTATGGAAGGGCCCTTCGGTGGAGGGCTTGAATTGCTCACTTTTGTTTGGAAATTAGTTTTAATAAGTAAAACATAAAACTTTGTTTTTATTCCAAGTTTACATTAGATTTTGAATACCAGATTTTAAAATGTGAACTCTTTGACCCCGTTTCCACCTGGTGTTTCAGGTGATTCGAGGTGATTGTGGTCTGCTGAGACACATGACTGTTAACACCTGGTCGTTAAAATACGTCTTCTGTGACCACTTGTCATCGGTTTTGGAGGGGAGGGACTCTGTTTCATCATGAAAACATCAATCACTATGTCAGTGTGTTCCTGCATGATAATAAACCACAACAATGCCAGAAAAAACAAAGAACGTGTGAAAGATGCAGCTGAAATTTAATCTATGCACAAATCAACATTTTGAGCAGAATTGTCCATTATTTTAGTGGATTAGTTGTATTATCCTGAGCTGCAGAAGTTCGTGTTTCTCAAAAGTGTCCCTGCATGTTGATATCACATTAGGGCTGAAATGTACAATTATTTAGAAAATCGACTAATCTAACAATTATATCGACTATTCGGGCGATTATAGCAATGATTAATCATTCGCTCTTAACTGACTATTCATTTCAGATACAGTGCATCCGGAAAGTATTCACAGCGCTTCACTTTTTCCACATTTTGTTATGTTACAGCCTTATTCCAAAATGGATTGAATTAATTATTTTCCTCAAAATTCTACAAACAAACTGAGCGAACGGGGGAGATGGGCCTTAGTCAGGGAGGTGACTAAGAATCCGATGGTCACTCTGACAGAGCTCCAGCATTTCTCTGTGGAGAGAGGAGAACCTTCCAGAAGAACAACCATCTCTGCAACACTCCAACAATCAGGCCTGTATGGTAGAGTGGCCAGATGGAAGCCACTCCTCAGTAATTGGCACATGACAGCTCGCCTGGAGTTAGCCAAAAGACACCTGAAGGACTCTCAGACCATGAGAAACAAAATTCTCTGGTCTGATGAAACAAATATTGAACTCTTTGGCCTGAATGGCAAACACATGTGTGGAGGAAAGTAGGCACCGCTCATCACCTGGCCAATACCATCCCTACAGTGAATCATGATGGTGGCAGCATCATGCTGTGGGGATGTTTTTCAGCGGCAGGACTGGGAGACTAGTCAGGTATCGAGGGAAAGATGAATGCAGCAATGTACAGAAACATCCTTGAAAACCTGCTCCTGAGCGCTCTGGACCTCAGACTGGGGTGAAGGTTCAACTTCCAATAGGACAACGACCCTAAGCTCACAGCCAAGATAACAAAGTAGTGGCTATGAGACAACTCTGTGAATGTCCTTGAGTGGCCCAGCCAGAGAGATCTGAAAATGACTTGCACTGACGCTCCCCCATCCAACCTGATGGAGCTTGAGAGGTCCTGCAAAGAAGAATAGGAGAAACTGTCCAAAAATAGGTGTGCCAAGCTTGTAGCATCATACTCAAAAACACTTGAGGCTGTAATTGGTGCCAAAGGTGCTTCAACAAAGTATTGAGCAAAGGCTGTGAATACTTTTGTACATGTGATTTTTTTCGTTTTTCATTTTTAATAAATTTGCAAAGAATTCAAACAAACTTCTTTCATGTTGTCATTATGGGGTGTTGTTTGTAGAATTTTGAGGAAAATAATGAATTTAATACATTTTGGAATAAGGCTGTAACATAACAAAATTTGGAAAAAGTGAAGTGCTGTGAATACTTTCCGGATGCACTGTACACTGAAGAAGATCTGTGAAGTTTTCATGCTTGTGTATCCACCTTATTTTGCAATGCAGAAGTAAGCAGCAGCTGCATTACTGGCGAATGTGACAAAGTTCCGCTGGAATTGACCGCAGTGTAAATAACTAGAAGGCATACCAGAATCTAGTGATATGTGCTTTTAAACTGTCACACAACTAAAGGATGTACAGCAGAATTATGTGCCAATGTTTAAATAATTTACTTTAAATTGTGTTGTTGTACTGAAGAGATGGTAATAAAATCTGCTTCTTTCTTTACAGAGAACATGACGATGCAGTCTTTCATGTTTCCATGTAAACCTCCGTTTATATTTACCTGCATAACCACCGATGATGCCTTTATTTATTTATTTATTTATTTCTAAAGGCGATGTTTTATAAGCCATGCTGAATGCTTGATCTGCGTGTCTGTTTACTATGCACCCCTAAGAAAGAGAGAATGCTCTCTGACAATTGTGTGTTTATTATTTTGCCAATTAGGAAACAAGATGCGGTTTTAATGCAAAGAAAGATGAAGCAGCATTTTTCCGGCATCTTTCTCCTCTCTGCTGGTTGTGTAAAGTTTGTGGAGGCATGTCAGATGGCGCAGAGGACTGTACTGTCAGCGATAGATTTCATTCATTCTGCCTGTGCAACAATGTGCAATAAAACAATGAAAAAAGCGATAAAAAGATCAAACTATATGTGCACAAAACCAATGAGTTTTTGACCACATATGTAGTGTGTAGCATATGTGTGTGTGATTATTGTTCTTTACAAAATGAAAAATTTTATTTAAAAGATATGTTTTTTGTAATGTATGAGTTGGAGTGGAAGAAAAAGCAATCAACCCTGAATTATTTTGACTAATTCACATATAAGATATACATTTTGTCACAGTAAAATTTCCATACTTCCATGTGTTAGTTTATAATTTTGATGACTCTATTATTACTCTCAGATTAGTTTTTGACCACATACATATGTGATTTTTGTGATCCGATCACAGAACTTTTTAGACCCAATTTATGCCCATACCACGTGACCAATCACCAAAAACGCAACATAAAACCAGGTGGAAATGGGTTCATAGATGTTATGGGTACATGCAAGGCTATAGGGTAGCAGAATTCACTTACCACAAAAACATGTCGTCTAAAGAGTAAGCACATGTTCTCAATGCTGTACACTTGATCTCTTTGGTTAGACACTAGTCAATATTACTTGCACTGCATAACCGATCAAACTTGCTCTAACTGTTGCTTTATAATTGCTTTACATTTTGAGTAATGTTAGAAATCTAGTTCAAGGTAGTGATGGGAAAACAAAGCTTTTCAAAACATAGAATCAATTTGAATTTTGAAGCTTTGCAAAACAATTCACTGTTTCGACATCTGCTGGTCACATGCAATGGGAAGACTTGAGTCAAAAGCAGCTACAATGACACAATGCTTTGAAGTGTATATCTGACATCTCACTTCATTTAAGGACAATCTATAATATTCTGGAATAAATAGATCTGAATCTTTGCAGAATATGTATAAATTGGCCCTTTTCTGATTTTGCTTTTAAAATTGATATTAAGTGAATTTTTCTTCATTCTTTACCATTAATTTTTTGTCATAAAATTCTAAATCTATTTGTTTCAATATGATATAGTTTCTTTAAAATATAGGGCTCTATTTACGTGACTGTGCTAGGCACAGCATTACAAGCAATTGTCGTGAGATCACTAATTCTAAGCGCAATTTTCATGCAACTACAAAGCGTGGGTGGGAGTGTTTGTGCTATCTGTGGGTGTAGGAATGCAAACTGTGGGAGTGTTTTATGTTAATGAAGTGGAGCAAAGCACAATTTGCTTTTTTCCTGAAAAATAGGTAATTGTGCTAAGACTGAAAAGCACATATTCTCAGTGCAAAGTCTACACTCAAACTGCATTGGCAGTTTGGGGATTCCATGAGCAGATGATATCATAGAGCTATCAATCACTTTTAATACTAGCCATGATTTGAATGTCAATATGATCAATATGATTAATAATAATAATAGAATTTAAAAGTATATTTTGTGTAGTGCCTTTTCAAAGCTCAAGGACACTGTACATAAATTTAACATTAAACAGTGAAACATAACATATATAGATTACAAAACGATGAACAATGGGAGAGAAGAAAAGAGTATTTCAAGCAGGTGAGACACGGGTGAGCATGACGAGAGCCAATAGTTCCAGAGAGGCTGATAGAGAACAAACAACACATAAATGCAGTCTGGAGCAGTGCAGGCGACAAACAGACATACGGGAAAGCAGTGAATTCATCCCATTTACAGTACAAACATCTTATGAATAAACTGTTTTTGTTTATATCGCTGGTCCTTGACTGGGAATGGACTATAAAATAGGACGATAATGGTGCAATAGCCGGAGAAGAAACTCAGAATTAAATTGCACTTGACACAGGCCACGGTTTCACAATACTGCTTGAGCCTAGACTTAACGCATGTTTGCATAAAAATATCAAAACTTCATGGCCATTGCCATTGACTTTGTGCGTATGGAGTACTTTATGCATGTGATTATTTTTCTTTATAAAATGAACATGTTAATTTAAAAGAAGTGTTTTTTGTAATGTATGAGTTGGAGCAGAAGAAAAAGCAGTCAACCCTGAATTATTTTGACTAATTCACATATAAGATATACATTTTGTCACAGCAACATTTCCATAGATCCATGTGTTAGTTTATAATTTTGATGACTCTATCTATTTTGAATAATAGATATTATTATATATTATCATAATAAAGAATAAGTAGGTGAGATCAAACTTCTTACTGTTAGTGTAGATATTTAATAGATAAAATAGTGTTTAATAGTTTTGTGCAAAATTGTGTAAAACTGACGCCTGAATTACAAAATATTCAGTTTTATCAAACAGTCACAAATCTCAATTCTAAAAGCAAAATAAGCCATGAGGTGCAGTGCATTATAGTGTTTCCCACAAATAAAGAGATTTAGGCACTCTGCTTCATGTCGTGCATAAGAACACCCTTTACAATTGGTTAAAACGCTATAACATATAGTATCAAGAGGCTTACTGTTTTATTTCACACTGAAAATATTAAAAGCTCAACTACTTTATAAACCCAAATGCAACACACATACACTTTAGGTTCATTTGAGGAGAGATGCCACACAAAATACTGCTGAGATTATATATAAAGAGCAATAATATAAACTCAAACACATGAGCGAACTGACTCAAAGTTTTACAGATAAACCAGAACTAAGCACATCACGAACAACATCAAAGAATCTTATGCTATTATTCTTGTTTTCCCATTCCATCTTCTACAAAACTCACCCTGAGGGTCTCCACAACCTTCTGCCAGGTGGTAACAGCTCTCGTTTGTTGAGAGGTGCAACCCCAATTGCCGCCTGCATGATTGTGATGAATTTCTTGTACTTCATTTTTAAAGTTTTAAAGTTTTCCTTTGTATTACAAGGATCTCAGCGACATTTAACCACTGTATTTAACAACACAGACTTCACTACATCACTGACAATGCTTTAGTGGCTCAGCGTAATCTCATTTAAAGTGGTAAATGGTCATTCTGTCAATAGGCTCAACATCACACTATCCATCCTGGTCTCTAGAATCCAACAGATGCTCATTTGGTTCTCCTCGTAGGACAAGAGGAGGGTAAAAGAGCGAGAAAACACAACAACCACGTTGGGCAGAGCGTCACTCTTACATAATTCTGGAGATCAAACATTAGTCTAATGAAAACGCTATGAGGGGGGATAATTGTGGTACTAAGCCGTGACAGATCATGGACGCGGCCTGGCTCGTTCCTCTGTAATCCCTCTGCCACTGGTAGTTTAGCCTCAACCCAATATCACCTGCCAAACACCCGTATACACGTACGCATATACACACATTATGTTCATTCACAAAAACACCACCCTACGCATGCTTTCCACCATCCACCGATCCGCGTTTCCATGGCATTGAGTAACCAGGCAACAATGCTTATCCTCCATCCAATGTGACATCGGAGGGATGAAATGATCATCCAATGGCTTGCACATATGGATTATGGAGGAGAAGATTGCACTGCCAAATCCCCACCACACTTCTACACATCCAAATCACCTAAAGTCCTGCAAATGAAACCATCTAGTTTTAGGGTTGAGTACAAATGTACGTTCTGTCCAAACAGGCATAGGCCATGTTCTGACCAGCTGGGTTTTGACAGAGTGGCTCTGGTATAAGTCAAAGTGATTCAACCTTAAATGCGAAAGCTAACACATTTTAATCAGTTTACATCTCAGACTAAAAACAGGATTATTCTGAGACAGCAGCATGTGTTGTTGTGTTGGCAACCAAGCAGTGAAATAACATAATATAATGCAACTGTTTCTCATGAAGCATTGCAAATGACAATCAAAATATAAAATTATTGATTTAAATTTGTTGATTGTAAGTATAGAAACAATATTTTAAATGTATTGCAAAATATGCAGGTATATACAAATATACAGTTGAAGTCAGAAGTTTACAAACACTTAGGTTGAATTCATTAAAACTAATTTTTTAACCACTCAGATTTTATATTAGCAAACTATAGTTTTGGCAAGTCATTTAGGACATCTACTCTGTGCATGACATGAGTAATTTTTCCAACAATTGTTTACAGACAGATCATTTCCCTTTTAAATATCTATATCACAATTCCAGAGGGTCAGAAATTTACATAGTCAAGTCAACCTTTATTTATAAAGCATATTTGAAAACCACAGAAGTTGATCCAAAGTGCTTTACAGATCAAACAAACAAAATGACAGAGTAATATAAAAACAGATTGATTTAAAGTTAAATACAAAATATAATAAAATAAATACAAACATTTAAAATACAACATCATGAATTGATCCATTTCAAACTATTTAATGCTATTCAAAAGCTACAGAATATATATTTTTTAAAGAATATTTAAAAGGCTAATGATGAAGCTGACCTTACATGGAGAGGGACACTATTCCATAGATTAGGACCTATCATAGAAAAAGCATGGTCACTCTTAGATCTATAGAGGCAATGAGGAACCCTCAATAAAAGTTGATCAGAAGACCTGAACGCTCAGTGCGGGAGTAAGGGTGTAGAAGGTCACGGATATATTGGGGCGCGAGACCAGATAGTGCCTTGCAAACAAAAATCTGAATTTTAAATTCGACACTGAATTTCACAGGAAGCCAGTGTAGAGACACTAAAACCTGGGATGTTATCCCTCTTTCTTGACACCCTTAAAAGCCGTTTTACACTAACTGTTTACACTAAGTTGCCTTTCAGCAGCTTGGAAAATTATGTCAAGCTTTTTGATAATTACCAATGCTGAGACAGAGAATGGTACAGATATAAGCTGGAAGTTAACCTAGCCTAGCTTTATATAAAAAAATATACCAATGCTATTGTCTGCGATGGCATATTTTTATCTGTAAAGCTATACAAAATAAACTTCCAACCTACCTCTACCTCCCTGTCTCCGTCTCGGCATTGGTAATTATCAACTGCACTCTTCCATCATTGGGTTCATCCTTGGGAGCAATTTCCAATCACCTGAAGGTGCCACGTTCATCTGAACAAACTACAGTACGCAAGTATTAACACCATGGGACCACACAGCCATCATACCACTCAGGAAGGAGACACATTGTGTATCCTATAGATGAATGTAGATTGGTGCGAAAAGTGCAAATCAATCCCAGAACAATAGCAAAGGACCTTGTGAAGATGCTGGAGGAAACAGGTAGACAGGTATCTATATTCACGAGTCCTATATCGACATAACCTGAAAGGGTGCTCGGCAAGGAAGATGCCAATGCTCCAAAACCATCATAAAAAAAGCCAGACTACAGTTTGCAAGTGCACATGGTGACAAAGATCTATTTGGAGAAATTTCCTCTGGTCTGATGAAACAAATATTTAACTATTTGGCCATAATGACCATTCTTATGCTTTGAGGAAAAAGGTTGAGGCTTGCAAGCCAAAGAACACCATCCCAACCATGAAGCATGGAGGTGGCAGCATCATGATGTGGGGTGCTTTGCTGCCGGAGGGACTGGTACACTTTACAAAATAGATGGCATCATGAGGAAGGAAAATTAATTGGATATATTGAAGCAACATCTCAAGACCTAAGCCATGAAGTTAAAGCTCATCGCAAATGTTTCTTCCAAAAGCACAATGACCCCAAACATCCTTCCTAAGTTGTGGTAAAATGGCTTAAAGACAACAAAGTCAAGGTATTTGAGTGGCCATCACAAAGCCTTGACCTCAATCTGATTTGTGGGCAGAACTGAAAAAGCATGTGCAAGCAAGGAGGCCAACAATCCTGACTCAGTTACACCAGTTCTGTCTGGAAGAATGGGCTAAAATTCCATCAACTTATTGTGAGAAGATTGTGGAAGGCTACCCAGAATGTTTGACCCAAGTTAAACAATTTAAAGGCAATGCTACCAAATACTGACAAAGTGTATGTAAACTTCTGACCCACTGTTAATGTGATGAAAGAAATGAAAACTGAAATAAATCATTCTCTCTACTATTATTCTGACATTTCACATTCTTAAAATAAAAATTAAATTAAATAAAAAATTTTTTAACAAATGTAAAAACTTAAATGTACATTATTTAATATCTACAGGTATATCACTTTGCCTGTTATATTCTCATGGCATTAAATTTAGCAGCGAGGTTCAGAAATTAATTTGCGCTAAGCATGTAGTAAAATATCTCTTAAAAGACTTGTTACGTGCAATGTTTTACTGTGGAAAAAGAATAGCAGAACCACACTGGTACTTTTATTGCAAGGATAATATAGGCTAACAAAGTATTGTACTACATACTAAAAATAAAGAAAAGACTGTGAGCCAGTGTTCTCTTTTATATTATTTTTTATATTTTATACCATAGCCCAAGGTGCTTCAATCATTTTCAGGCCAAAGACCCCTTGGTGGGTAGAGAGATGGAGCAGGGTAACCCCCGTTACATATTGTATAAAATTGAGTGTTGCATTTTATGCCTACAAAAATGTTGATGGTAGGCTACCAAATTATTGTGTGTATACTTCATGATGTTTACATTGCAAAGCTATTGAAATAATCATTAAATAATGCCCTGCTGAAAAGACCAGCTAAAACAAGCATAAGCTGTTTGGCTGATTATAGCTGGTCGCCCAGCCTGGTCATAGCTAGTCAGGCTGGTTTTGAACCCTTTTTTTAGCTGGTCAGGGTGGTCTTTGCTGGTCAGGATGGTCTTAGCTAGTCTCCCAGCCTGACAAGCTAAAAAGTGTTAAAACCCCTTCTGAAACCAGCTACTGACCAGCCTGACATGGCTGGGTGACCAGCCATTCCAACCAGCTTAAGCTGGTTTTAGCTGGTCTTTTCAGCAAGGATGTACAGCAGGGGTCTGCAACATTTTTGACATTTTTAAATTCCTCTGTAAATCCCTGTACCAAACCTCCAAAAAAGACAGACAGACCCCATCCATACAGAATATTTTATAAGAACTTTTCTAAGGTTACTAAAACGGAGTCTTCATCTCATGTGAGTGATCTATTTTATACATGTATATAAAATTACTGTTATTTACTGTAAACATTTGTATTGAGGAAAACAATGACTGAGTGCATGTTGATTTGAGAGTCACCGTCTTGTGTTTGTGGAATGTTAAGGTTCGTGTAGGCCAACTTGATAATCTCAGCGGTAACTACAGTATCTCACAAAAGTGAGTACACTCCTCACATTTTTGTAAATATTTGATTATATCTTTTCATGAGGGAGTGTGAGAGCGATGACACCAAATTTAACACACCTTCTCCCATTCACACCTGAGACCTTGTTACACTAACGAGTCACATGACACCGGGGAGGGAAAATGGCTAATTGGGCCCAATTTAGACATTTTCACTTAGGGGTGTACTCACTTTTGTTGCCAGCGGTTTAGACAATTAATGGCTGTGTGTTGAGTTATTTTGAGGGGACAGCATACTTCATCAAGACTGACTCATTTCAGAAAAGTAAGAAGAACTCTTCGAATGCAGTCCTTGAATGCAAACATCTTTCATGGGAATTTGGAGGATTCTTTGCTTCAACAGAAATGTCTAAATAAAATGACACCAATTTGCCCATACATATGATGTTCAAACACAAGGAATGTTAATTCCCAAGTTGAAGTACCTCAGTAGACGGGGTGCAGAGTTTATAATATTATTATTATAATTATAATATTAATATACACTCACCTAAAGGATTATTAGGAACACCATACTAATACTGTGTTTGACCCCCTTTCGCCTTCAGAACTGCCTTAATTCTACGTGGCATTGATTCAACAAGGTGCTGAAAGCATTCTTTAGAAATGTTGGCCCATATTGATAGGATAGCATCTTGCAGTTGATGGAGATTTTTGGGATGCACATCCAGGGCACGAAGCTCCCATTCCACCACATCCCAAAGATGCTCTATTGGGTTGAGATCTGGTGACTGTGGGGGCCATTTTAGTACAGTGAACTCATTGTCATGTTCAAGAAACCAATTTGAAATGATTCGAACTTTGTGACATGGTGCATTATCCTGCTGGAAGTAGCCATCAGACGATGGGTACATGGTGGCCATAAAGGGATGGACATGGTCAGAAACAATGCTCAGGTAGGCCGTGGCATTTAAACGATGCCCAATTGGCACTAAGGGGCCTAAAGTGTGCCAAGAAAACATCCCCACACCATTACACCACCACCACCAGCCTGCACAGTGGTAACAAGGCATGATGGATCCATGTTCTCATTCTGTTTACGCCAAATTCTGACTCTACCATCTGAATGCCTCAACAGAAATCGAGACTCATCAGACCAGGCACCATTTTTCCAGTCTTCAACTGTCCAATTTTGGTGAGCTCTTGCAAATTGTAGCCTCTTTTTCCTATTTGTAGTGGAGATGAGTGGTACCCGGTGGGGTCTTCTGCTGTTGTAGCCCATCCGCCACAAGGTTGTGCGTGTTGTGGCTTCACAAATGCTTTGCTGCATACCTCGGTTGTAAGGAGTGGTTATTTCAGGCAAAGTTGCTCTTCTATCAGCTTGAATCAGTCGGCCCATTCTCCTCTGACCTCTAGCATCAACAAGGCATTTTCGCCCACAGGACTGCCGCATACTGGATGTTTTTCCCTTTTCACACCACTCAAAATTGCTTAAATAACCTTTCTTTCCCATTCTGACATTCAGTTTGGAGTTCAGGAGATTGTCTTGACCAGGACCACACCCCTAAATGCATTGAAGCAACTGCCATGTGATTGGTTGATTAGATAATTGCATTAATGAGAAATTGAACAGGTGTTCCTAATAATCCTTTAGGTGAGTGTATGTATATATATAGATCATTATTATTTTTTTATAAAAAAATTTCACTGGAGCACCACCTGAGTCTTCTCCTCCCATTCAACTTCCAGCGTCTACTGCCTGCGCAGATATCAACAGAGCAGCTGGGTTTTGGTTGCCAGGTTGAGGTCACAAATTATTAGAAATTTGTATGATGTGTCGATTGTGTGAGTAGAATGCGTTTCATATAATATCTGGCAACTGGACAACCTTGGAATAATATATTGATGTGATTATTCATATAACGTGGTTTGGGCCATACAAATTACGGGAGTTTCCCGGGAGAAATAAAAAACGGGAGGGGGCGGGAGATGGGTGTGAAATACGAGAGACTCCTGGGATAACCGGGAGTGTTGACGGGTATGGTTACAAGCCGATCCCGAAGCAGCAATCAGTTTTACAACTGATATTTGGACATCTAACGTAAGAGTAATGTCAATGTTGAGCGTATTGACACGTCAGTTTTGTTCATAGGCTTGTAATCTTTGGAATTGTTTTGTTAGACGAATAATAAAGAGAAAAGGGTCCATTTATAAAAATAGTGGAAAATGACATCTGTTTTGTTATAAAGTAACTAATTTGCAGTTAATTGTTATTTCTACCTCTTTCCAGTCACAGAGCACTTTATTTTGAGAGTTGTTTAAATGAGAGAAGATCCTGTAAACAGTGCAGTTTGGGGGAAATTGTAATGTTCAATAATTTATTTTATTATGAAAATAAAATTTTGCATTGAAGAACGTCTAGGTTCCGAAAGTAACCTCCATTCCCCGATGGAGGGAACGAGACGTTGTGTCGGAGAAGCGACACTAGGGGTCTCTCTTGAGCCACCGAATATACCTCTGATCTATGAAAAAAAGCCAGTGAGAAGTTGGCAGTCAGTATTTGCATACCCCGCCCCCGGACATACGGGTATAAAGGCGAGGCAAATACTAGAGTTCATTCAGGATTTTTCTGAGGAGCCGGAAATGGTCTGGCCACTACAGCGGCTCGGCTCAGCAACGTGGCCGGGAAGGACACAGCGTCTCGTGCCCTCCATCGGGGAACGGAGGTTACATTCGTAACCTAGATGTTCCCCTTCTGTCGCTCTCTCCACGTTGTGTCGGAGAAGCGACACTAGGGGTCCAATTTAACCTAGACGTTCCCCTTCTGTCGCTCTCTCCACGTTGTGTCGGAGAAGCGACACTAGGGGTCCAATTTAAATTACGGCATGCGCGGAGCCGTGTACGTGGTCTGACACAGGAGCGGGCAGGTGTTTTTTACGTGCCAGATGACCAGCTTTATCAGACTACACGTACCCTTCCCCAATGCCCCACAAAAGTCTTCGGAATCCTTTTGGATTTCTCGCATAGAGCAATAGACAGCCGAGGCCCTTACACGCACTGAGGGAAGGGGGTCTTACCCAATTTCCTATTCTTTCAGGGGGAAAAGACCCTGCGGAGACCACCTCTACCCAGCTGGGTAGACACGTGGAAGTGGCGCGGTGGTAGATCCTGAGGGGGAGTTGCTACACACGGCGACCGAAGGGAAACTTACCCAAGGAAAATGCAGGTCTGCTCGTAAGGGGACCGTATCGCGGAAAATACACACAGGGGGAGTCCGCATAGGAGTCCTCACCCTGTGGAGCACCTATTCCAGTACAGGGTAGATTTGAGTAACCGCAGTGGATTGGGTCGGCAAGTTCCTCCGCCAAACTGCGGACCCATGAGGGCTAGGGAGGAATCGACCAGGGATTCGGGTTTAGTAGAATCTCCTGGGAAAAAAGACGCACAGTTTTACCTCAAGCGAGGGAAAGGGCGCTATATGCAAGCGATTCACCCGGCCAGCCCATCAACGTCTTACCGAGTTCTACTGGCTCGGACCTGAGAAAACACGGGATGAAACTGACTCAACCCTGAGATTATAGTATCTCGTAAAGGTGTTGGGTGTCACCCAACCAGCTACTCTACAAATGTCTGCCAGGGAGGTACCCCTGGCCAGTGCCCACGAGGGCACAACACTCCTTGTCGAGTGAGCTCGGACCTGCAAAGGGGGGGGGGCCTCGCCTGAGTGTGATAAGCCAGTGAAATGGCATCTACTACCCAGTGGGAAAGCCTCTGTTTGGAGACAGCGTTTCCTTTCCGCTGTCCCCCAAAGCATACAAAGAGCTGCTCAGAGTGTCTAAAGCTCTGCGTGCGGTCCAGATAGGTACGCAAAGCACGTACCGGACACAGCAACGACGGGGCTGGGTCTGCCTCCTCCCGGGGCAGCGCTTGCAGGTTCACTACCTGGTCTCTGAAAGGCGTGGTAGGAACCTTGGGCACGTAGCCCGGTCGCGGTCTTAAGATCACAACTCCAGGCAAGTGTCGCTGACAGAGAACGCTTGCAGGTCCCCGACCCCCTTGATGGAGGCGAGCGCGATCAGCAGGGCAGTCTTTAGAGAGAGGGCCCTGAGTCCAACTGATTCTAGCGGCTCAAAGGGAGGTCTCTGGAGGCCCGCGAGGACAACCAAGAGGTCCCAGGAGGGGAACAGGCTTGGCCGGGAGGGATTTAACCTCCGGGCGCCTCTTAGGAACCTGATGATTAAGTCATGCTTACCAAGGGACTTGCCATCTACTGCGTCGTGGTGGGCCGCGATAGCAGCAACATACACCTTCAAGGTGGACGGGGACAGCCTCCCCTCCAACCTCTGCTGCAGGAATAGGAGCACTGACCTAACTGCACACCTCTGTGGGTCTTCAGCCCAGGAAGAACACCAATTTGTGAACAAGCGCCACTTCAGGGCGTAGAGCTGCATGGTGGAAGGGGCTCTGGCTTGGTTGATCATGTCTACGACAGTAGGTGGTAGGCCAGCTAGATCTTCCGCGTCCCGTCCAGGGACCAGACGTGGAGTTTCCAGAGGTCTGGATGCGGATGCCAGAGCGTGCCCTGCCCCTGCGAAAGAAGGTCCTTCCTCAGGGGAATTCACCAGGGAGGGGCTGTAGCGAGGACTACGAGGTACGAGAACCAGGCCCAGGTGGGCCAGTATGGAGCCACTAGTGTGACTTGCTCCTCGTCCTCCCTGACCTTGCACAGCACCTATGCAAGAAGGCTCACTGGGGAAATGCGTACTTGCGCAGCCCCATGGGCCAGCTGTGTGCCAGCGTGTCTGCCCCGAGGGAAGCCTCTGTTCGGCCATACCAGAGCGGGCAGTGGGAGGTCTCTCGGGAGGCAAGCAGGTCTACCTGGGCCTTGCCGAATCGTTCCCAAATCAGCTGAACCGACTGGGGTGAAGCCTCCACTCTCCACCGGGCAAGCGGTGTCGTGACAGCGTGTCCGATACCACATTGAATTTGCCGGGGATGTGAGTGGCACGCAGCGACCTGAGTCGACGACGGGCGAGTCGTGACATGTGGCGGGAGCGTACGCCGCCTTGGCGATTTATGTACGCTACCACAGTGGTGCTGTCTGACCTGATTAGGACATGTTTGTCTCGAATTAACGGGAGGAACTGTCGCAGGGCAAAGAAAACAGTCAACAACTCTAGGCAATTGATATGCCAGCGCAGCGGGGCCCCTCTCCAAAGGCCCGCAGCTGCGTGCCCGTTGCAAACGGCGCCCCAACCCGATTTGGATGCGTCGGTAGTGACCAGGACGCGTCGGGACACCTGCTGCAGGGGCACTCCTGCCCGTAGAAAGAAGAGGTCTGTCCAGGGTTTGAGTGTTTGGCGTCATGCGGGGGTGATTATCACACGGTGCGTGCCGTGGCGCCATGCTCGTCTCGGGACTCGAGTCTGAAGCCAGTGCTGAAGCGGTCTCATATGCATCAACCCCCGCGGCGTGACTGCGGCGGAGTATGCTATATGCCCCAGGAAGAGTTTTAGAGGGACCGTTGTGCCTGGCTTGAACTTTGCGAAGCATTTCAGCACCGACTGTGCACGCTCGTTGGTGAGACGTGCGGACATTGAGACTGAGTCTAACTCCATGCCGAGAAAGGAGATGCTCTGAACCGGAGTGAGCTTGCTCTTTTCTCGGTTGACCTGAAGCCCCAAGCGGCTGAGGTGTTTGAGCAGTATGAGCCAGTTGTCGAGGTAGTTGAGTATGCGGATGCCGGCTTCTCGGAGCGGGGCAAGAGCTGCCTCTACGACTTTCGTGAAGACACGAGGGGACAGAGACATGCCGAAGGGGAGGACTTTGTACTGGAACGCCTGGCCGCCGAACGCGAACCATAGGAAGGGTCGGTGTCGCGGCAGAATTGAGACGTGGAAGTACGTGTCCTTCAGGTCTACCGCTGTGAACCAATCTAGGTGCCGGACGCCTGTTAAGATACACTTTAGCGTGAGCATTTTGAACGGGAGTTTGAGCAGCGCTCGGTTTAAAACTTGCAGGTCCAAGATTGGTCGTAAGCCGCCGCCTTTCTTGGGTACAACGAAGTAAGGGCTGGAGAAACCCTTCTTCATTTCGGTTGGAGGGACAGGCTCTAGCGCGTCTTTGAGTAGAAGAGTAGTGATCTCCGTGCGCAGGGATTGGGCATGTTCCCCCTGCACTGCGGTAAAGCGGACGCCCGCGAAGGGGGGCGGGGGCCTGGCAAACTGAATTGCGTAACCGAGTCAGATGGCCCGGGCCAGCCAGCGTGATGGGTTGGGAAGTGAAAGCCACACATCCAATCTCCGTGCTAGGGGCACCAAGGGGACGAGTATTTTCGACGTACCCGGCGAGGCTTCGCAGCGGGGCGGAGCATGTAATATGCCGTCGGTTACCTTGCTCCACGCACCCGGCAGGTGGTGGGTTAGTGACTGAGGAGGAGGTCTTATGGTGGTGTCCTCTGGACTCGTCAGAACTGGCCGGCTGGGGGTCAGTCGTGGGGCTGAAGGCGGACCTGTTGCCACGTCCAGCATGCCGGGACTGTTGAGATCTGGGGGCAGAGTGCCGTGAGAATGGCATTTGCGGGCCAGATGACCCAGAGGCAAAGGAAATAGCTCTTTTATTGAGAATTTGGGTACCGCTGCCCCGGAAAGGGGAGCGGCAAATGAAATGCATTCAAAACAAAATTCTCCTCCCGGCCCTCCACCGGGGGACGGATCGGTCTTACCATCTCCGGAGCTAACGTCTTGGGCTCTGGGTCGTCCGTCTCAGGAGCGCCTGGGAGCCTTCCGGGTCCTCGAGGGGGTCCGTGAGACGGGGGGGGAGAGAGCTGGGCCCAGGTTGAGGCGGAGCAGCTTGTTGTTTCTTCGCAGGGGGATGCCCTCGGCGAGCAGATGGGGCATGGCCCGAGGCGGCAGAGTTGCGGCGGGGCAGGGTCTTGGAGATCGCCTCCGTCTTTTTCTTCACCGCTGAGAACTGCTGGGTAACATCCTCGACGGTGTCGCTGAAGAGGCCGAACTGGGAGACTGGGGCGTCGAGAAAGCGTGTCTTGTCGGTCTCACGCGTCTCGAAGTTCAGCCACAGGTGTCGTTCCTGGACCACAAGGGTGGCCATTGCCTGCCCGAGTGACTGCAGCACATCAGGATCAGGGCTACCCACATGCAATTCTTTGAGCGCCTTGGCCTGGTGGACTTGCAGGAGGGCCAAGGCGTGCAGGGCGGAAGCGGCCTGTCCAGCGGCGCTGTAGGCCTTTGCTGTCAGCGAGGATGTTGTCCTACAGGCCTTGGAGGGGAGTACAGGGCGACCCCGCCAGGTGGTAGGGTTTCCGGGGCATAGGTGAAGCGCAACAGCCCTATCCACTGGGGAATCGTTGTGTATCCGTGGACCGCTCCGCCGTCGAGTGTAGCGAGAGCGGTTGAGCGAGTGGCTTTGCAAGAGGTGAAAGGCGCTCTCCACAGCGACGTCAGCTCATCATGCACTTCTGGGAAAAACGGGACTGGAGGGGGGCGTGGCCGTGGGCGGCGCCCAGACCCCAGGAACCAGTCATCCAACCGCGATGGCTGTGGGGAGGACGGAGGGTTCCAGTCCAAGTCCACGCTGGCGGCGGCCCGGGAAAGCATGTCGGACATCTGAGCAAGGGAGTCATCCGCAGTGAGAACATGAACCATCCACAAACGCAGCCTCGGTGTGATCGCTACCCAGACACATGAGACAACGCCTGTGGCCATCTGAAACGGAGAGCACTCTACCGCATCCAGGAACTACACAGCGGCGGAATGGCATCTTTATAAAGACGCGTCCTGAAAAGGACGTTCAACGCTCGCTGTGTTTGCTCTTTTAGAGGAAATTACTCTTTTAAATAAAATCACTCTTTTAAGAAACTCTTTCGAAGTTTTTATCTGCGCTGTCGAGCGCATAGGGCAACAATGCACAGCCGTGCACAGGATAGGAGAAAGCCGCTGTTATGCGCCATCAAATCCAACAGCATGCAGATCGTCAGAGGAATACACGGGTGTGTGTAACTCGTAGCAGACAGCATACAAGACCATCGGCTCCGAAGAAAATTTCTGAATGAACTCTAGTATTTGCCTCGCCTTTATACCCGTATGTCCGGGGGCGGGGTATGCAAATACTGACTGCCAACTTCTTATTGGCTTTTTTTCATAGATCAGAGGTATATTCGGTGGCTCAAGAGAGACCCCTAGTGTCGCTTCTCCGACACAACGTGGAGAGAGCGACAGAAGGGGAAAGGTAGATTTTGTTTGTATATGCGGTCAATAATAGTTCTTAGTAAGAAAATCTGAAAAAATCGTTATCGGCAGGTCACACTTGTAAAAAAAAAAAAAAAAAAAATGCATCTCTAGTAAAAACTAAAACGTACTAGCCCCTGGTAATTCTTTCTCCAAAAAATCCATAGATGGGTTGATCGGTCGACCTCTAATTGTGTAACAATGTGTAAAACGTTTATATTACTTATTGTAAGGGGGTTGTGCACCTATAGGCCCAAGGACGGACTCCATTAATGAAAAAACCTTGTTGCTGTATCCATGTTCTGAATTTAAGTTTTGTAACTTATTATTTTTAGTAATTCTATGATCTAGACTGTATTTATTATTTCAATGTTATTTGGGTCCTGTGCCAGCTGGACGCAGGTCCTTTAACTACAAACTCATCAGTTTCAGAAATTAGTACGTTTTAGACTTAGGTTCTCGTTTTTACCAGTTTAGTCTTATTTGGCTAACTTCTATCATAGATTCTTGACTCATCGTTTATTCCCAGTCAATGAAGTTCTGTTATACAGATTCTCAGTCCCACTCTTAGTATTCCTGTTTAATTCTACTTGGCTAAGTCCTATTATAGGTTCTCGGTTTGCCATTTAGCCTTTTACTTAACTAATTGGGTTCTTCCGAAGTAGCTTATTTAAGCCAACTCTGACCAAAGATTTGTAGTAATAAGAAATATACTAAAAACATTCAGGATGAATTAAAAAGGTAACAATTAATTTTACCAGGTAATAGTAATATATACAAACAATCTAATTAAAATAATAAATCAAACTCAA